>NC_143390.1:16835986-17158191 GCF_980474605.1 Leiobunum rupestre
CCTACGAGGGGGAGGTGTAGGACATTTTTATTACAACTAGTTGGTACAATAAATCTTAGTTTACACGACGAATTGTAACGGATGGAAATACACGTTTTTTTATGTAAACTACGCATCAAATTTAGCGATCGAAATTGTATCGCAAAACTGATATTCTAAATCGAAACATCGAAAAATTAATACTCCAAGTCGAAAAATTAATACTCAAAATCGGAAAATAATTACTCCAAGTGGAAAAATTAATTCTCCAAGTCGAAAAGTTAATTCTCCAAGTCGAAAAGTTAATTCTCCAAGTCGAAAAGTTAATTCTCCAAGTCGAAAAGTTAATTCTTCAAGTCGAAAAGTTAATTCTCCAAGTCGAAAGGTTAATTCTCCAAGTCGAAAAGTTAATTCTTCAAGTCGAAATATTAATATTCCAAGTTGAAATATTAATACTCCAAGTCGAAATATTAATATTCCAAGTCGGAAAATTAATACTCCAAATCGGAAAATAATTACTCCAAGTAGGAAAACTAATACTCTAAGTAGGAAAATTAATACTCTAAGTACCATTAATAGTCTAAGTAGGAAGATTAATACTCCTAGTCGAAAAATTAATTCTCCAAGTCGAAATGATAATATTCAAAGTCAAAAAATTAACTCTTCAAGTCGAAATATTAATATTCCAAGTCGAAATATTAATATTCCAAGTCGAAATATTAATATTCCAAGTCGGAAAATTAATACTCCAAATCGGAAAAAAATTACTCCAAATCGGAAAATAATAACTCCAAGTAGGAAAACTAATACTCAAAGTAGGAAAACTAATACTCAAAGTAGGAAAACTAATACTCAAAGTAGGAAAACTAATACTCAAAGTAGGAAAATTAATACTCAAAGTAGGAAGATTAATACTCCTAGTCGAAAAAGTAATACTCCAAATTGGAAAATGCATACTCCAATTCGGAAAATGCAAACGCCGACTCGGAAAATTAATACTCCAAATTGGAAAATGCATATTCCAACTCGGAAAATGCATACTCCAACTCGAAATATCGAAATTCTAACTCAACCAAACGAAATTCTAAATCTAAAAATTTAAATTCTAAATCTAAATTCTAAACCGAAAAATCTGCTAACACACGCTACGATTTGTTTTAACGTAAATAACGTAAGAAACGATGAGATACCATAGCTTGTGATAAAAGCGTATAAAAGAAAAATTCACTATCGTAAAATTGGTCTTATAAAGCTAAAATCCAATAAGAAAGCGTTATCGGAACAGCCACGTTCCCGAAGTAAATTTGAGATTCTCACGAAAAGCGTTGAATCTTTGTATAAGGCCAGGATGAGGAAAAAACAAAAGAGACAACCGGAGAAGCGGCTCTTTAAAAGCGCGCGCCAAATGAATCATCGACGAATTCCGTGAATACAAGACATCGTTGCCCGTCCGTGACATTTAAACATTAACCAAGGCTTAAAAGTCCCGTACAGCCAACGAGAAAGATCGTCAAAATCTAATAGCGAAACCCTTCGTGCGAGTCAGCCATAGAGAGAACGGGAGTAAGCGCCAAAACCGGTTACGTCCCGGCGACTCATCATTTCCATCCAGTACATACGCGACTTAACCGAGAATATGTTACCGCCAATATACGCTCTGTTTTCGTGATCCACCCAAAATGTTATCCGCCTTCGAGAAACCAGTGTTGGGCACCGCTCATCTCATTGTGAGCGGATTTGTTATTATGAGCGAAAATGAGCGGTAAAATATCTTTTTAAAAGAGCGCAAAACAAAAATGAGAGGAGCGCCAATTTTACCGCTCAAAAAATAGTGGATAGAGAGGAGCGAAAATTTTACCGCTCAAAAAAATAGTATATAGAGAGGAGCGAAAATTTTACCGCTCAAAAAATAGTGGACAGAGAGGAGCGAAAATTTTACCGCTAAAAAAATAGTGGATAGAGAGCAGCGAAAATTTTACCGCTCAAAAAATAGTATATAGAGAGGAGCGAAAATTTTACCGCTCAAAAAAGAGCGGAAAGAGAGGAGCGAAAATTTTACCGCTCAAAAAATAGTGGATAGAGAGGAGCGAAAATTTTACAACTCAAAAAGACGTGAGCGTGAGCGGCTCTTTGACGAAAACGCCCAACACTGCGAAAAACAGAGCTCGCGATAGTACTGTCATCCCCCTTTTACCGGCAAAACGGGGGGGGGGGCAAGATTACGCGAGGAAAGGCAGAGGGGCGTGGTTTATCTACCAGGAATCACCGGGCAAACAGGGTGCTGTCCACGTATTCTTCGTTAACCCTGAAACATTAATATTTCCATACAGTCGCGTTTAACCGCTGTGGTACTATAGTCAATATCAGGCTCAAAAATAGTTTAAGCAAAGGATAGCGATCAGATTGTTTGACGCAGTTATTAGTCTTGCAGGCGGCCACCAACGCCAAACGGGCCAGACCAGACGAGCGCTGGCGTGCAGAAATGGGCGTCTGCTGCCGGAGAAGACAAGTCCGATGAGGCGAGCGGCAGGAAAGCGGCATAATAATGACCTTAAAAACCATGACCCACATTCAGCCAGCGCAATTTACGGGTAGTTTTCGTTTTCTATCAAATCGTCTCTTTCCCTTGGCGCCCGAAGCACGATTTCGCGAAAGTTGCCTTTCACTTTCGGCGAAGACACCGCGAATAGAAAACGAGCTAACGATATTTGACACGCGTGGGGAAACAATTTCGACGCTACACAGAAAGACATATATTTATTCAAAAATAAATATGATTAATCTTCTTTATAGCACGGTTAGCGGTTTAAATCAAGTGATTTAAAAAAAAATCATTGATTTAAATCACACAATGTATTTCAATAGAGAAATAAAAATGGCAAAAAAATATGTTCTTAAAAAAATTAAATACCTAAAAGATCTGGGCAAACTAATATATTAAATAGTAATTAAATGTAATTAATTTTTAATTTAATTCAAGATTAGATAACTGATAATTAATTATACCGGAAAAGAGCCAATTATTGTATAAAAATCAATAAATTCGATGAAATCCAAAAATTTTATTTATATAAAAAAAAATCGATTCATCGTAAAAATGCGTACAACTGATTACTGATTTTAGTCTTGCATATTTATCTATATTATCAGTGGCGGTGTCAGGGGTAGCCTACGTAGGCTTGTAGGCTAAGCAGGCTTTGGCCTTCTTTTCTTTTACTTGAGGGCCCACAAAATGATTTTAAGCTAATTTAGGGCGTTAACTTTATTCATTTATCGAATTTGTTTAAGTCTAAAAGAGGGAATACGTTTTTAGAAACAAAATATCACAATTATTTTCAGAAGTTAATTTTAGTACGATTATTTAGGTGATTATCGGTCAAAGCACGTTTGCCATATTACACAAAAAATGATGTTCGTGAAATCATAAATTTTTTTCGTCCTTATTTTCTTACTATTAAAATAAGTTAGTTTCAAAATGAAGATAAAACAAATTTGGTTGGGAAAAAGTCTTACGTCTCTTAACTATTTAATTCTTAATATTTTAAAATATAATAATATAAATAAATAATAAATGTAAAAACTTATGCTTAAAATATATTGCCAGAAGTACATATTTATCTTAAAGAAAAATATCAATAAGAAACTTCAATGTATTTTTGAAATTGTACAAAAGTAGGCTCTCTTGCAATGTCAATTCAAATCAAACTAAATTAAATTTAGTTTTTAAGTCGTAAATAAATATAATTCGAAGCAAACTAAATAAAATTTAGTATTTAAGTAGTACTTAAATTTAATTTAAATTAATTTAAATTTCACTTTACTGAAATTATTAATTAATTTATTAAGAAAAATACGTAAAAGTCAATAAAATAAAAATAAATTAAAAGCAATAAAAATCTTGTATATGGAGTATTTTGATGTAAAAGTATTTTGAAAAACCATTTCGAACTAGTGAAGATATATGTTTCATACATATGGATCACGTTAGCAATAACAAAGTAATGACTCTTATATACTTCGGATATTACTTAAAAATTTCTATTCAAGAAGGAAAACGAGACCAATTAAAACTAAACAATTATCTCGCCTTATTAACGTTCTAACAATTTCGAAGATAAAAAATATTTTAAAATAAACGACGCTACGAAATTAACCACAACGACTAATTAGTAAAGTATTAAAGAAAAACGTTTATTCTTTATTACATAATTTATAATTATGCCCCCTAAAGGAATTAATAAATTTTTAACTAATTAAGGGAAAACTTGAAAAAAAAATATTTTGTAAAAAAGCGACATTCTTTAGTTTAAGAAGGCTAGTATTAAAAGCGAAAATATAACGATATAATTGGGGTAGGTCATACGAATCGGTGTGCGCCTTAATTAATATCGACCAAGGTGGGGCGCCTCGGGAAGGTTACGAGTAGGTATAGCTGCAGACATAATAAAAATCCCTATCTGGGGAGATGGAGGGCCGATCGAAGAGGACGAGGAGGAGATGCAGAAAGCATCCGCTAATCGTCCTAGTAACCATGGAAAGAGAAAGGAATTTCGATATTACGGCTTTTTAGATAGCGCCGTAGCTATACTTTCGGAAATTTCGTTTTGGGTGACGATAATAGACAGGTTAAGCCGAGGGGCAGTTCACTTCGATGATTCAGTTTGCAGCCTTGATCGATTAAATCAGATTAAATCATGATTAAGATGATTAAATGGATTAAATCAATGTTAAACAGGGTTGCCACAAAATTTTGAGATTCAAATTCATTGACTATTCCCTGTTTTCCCTGACCATTTTAAGAGATTTTCCCTGACTTTTTAAGGCCAAATTTTTATTTTATATTTGACTTTTATCAGAAGTTAATAAATTTTAATGAACTTATATTTCAGTAAAAAGGTTATTGCAATGTTGAAAAAATTTGCCAAACTTTCAAGGAAATAAATGATAATCATAGAATTTGTCATAGATCTGGTCTAAAAAATAACCTTTAAAAAGTGCCAAGATAAAATTGAATTCCCTGACTTTTTACAAGTTCTAAAAATTCCCTGACATTTCCCTGACTTTTTAGGACCATTCTTAAATTTGTGATTAAGCTGATTAAATCGCGATTAACCTGATTACATCCCGATTAAGCCGATTAAATCGCGATTAACCTGATTAAACCGCGATTAAGCTGATTAAACCACGATTAAGCTGATTAAATCACGATTAATCTGATTAAACCGCGATTAAGCTGATTAAATCGCGATTAAGCTGATTAAACCACGATTAATCTGATTAAACCGCGATTAAGCTGATTAAACCGTGATTAAGCTGATTAAACCGCGATTAAGCTGATTAAACCGCGATTAAGCTGATGAAACCGCGATTAAGCTGATCAATAATCAAAAAACAGCTAGTCTAATTAAATTATTAATAATTAAATTAAATTAAATTATTAATAATTAAATTAAATTAAATTATTAATAATTAAATTAAATTAAATTATTAATAATTAAATTAAATTAAATTATTAATAATTAAATTAAATTAAATTATTAATAATTAAATTAAATTAAATTATTAATAATTAAATTAAATTAAATTATTAATAATTAAATTATTAATAATTAAATTAAATTATTAATAATTAAATTAAATTATTAATAATTAAATTAAATTATTAATAATTAAATTAAATTATTAATAATTAAATTAAATTATTAATAATTAAATTAAATTAAATTAAAGGGAATATAACCTCAGGTATTTGGTGTGGAACACCAATGTTTGCAGCTCTGGCCGCTTTTGCCTTTGGCTTTAAAAATGTTTGGCGCCACTGTACAGGAAAATTTAAAAAATTTAAGGGGTTCTCCATAAAGATTGCTTTGCAGGTTATATTCCCTTTAATAATGAACTATTTTTAGTCCTTTTTTTCGCCATGTTCGCTTTTCCGACATAAGCGCCGGACTATATTTTGCATTTTTGGCAACTTATTATTTTAGCAGGAAAGATGGGGGAGATTAAAGGGCGGATTTTCATCCCCCCCCGGCTTAAGTAAGAAACAAGGGTGGAGTGTCTTATAGCGGAATCAATAATCATTTCGCTCGTCATTAATGATAAGCTGAACTCTCGTTAATTCTAATTTATACCGCAGGATGTCGTTGTTACGTAGTCGTGTAACGATAATATTCCGAGATGAGGCGCTCCCGTTCCAAAAAAACGAGGTCGACCAGCTTGAAAGTGAAAAAAAAAAAAATTACGGGATGTACATAAAATCATCTCGGGTAACGTCATATGCTAAGTTGTCTGACTACTGATGATGGAAGATTTTGATTATTTTAAAATTATATTTTCGAAGTATCGATTTAAAAAATATGTTCGAATCTTTATGAATTTTATGACAAAATGTTATTTAAAAAGATTATGCAGAAAAATATGGTAATTTGAATATGATATTTGAATCATTACAAGCCAAACTGAATTTTATGGCTAAATTTTATTTAAAAAGAGTATGCAGAAAATATGGTAATTTAAATATGATATTTGAATTATTACAAGCAAAACTGAATTTTATGGCTAAATTTTATTTAAAAAGAGTATGCAGAAAATATGGTTATTTAAATATGATATTTGAATCATTACAAGCAAAACTGAATTTTATGGCTAAATTTTATTTAAAAAGAGTATGCAGGAAAATATGGTTATTTGAATCATTACAAGCCAAACTGAATTTTATGGCTAAATTTTATTTAAAAAGAGTATGCAGAAAATATGGTAATTTAAATATGATATTTGAATTATTACAAGCAAAACTGAATTTTATGGCTAAATTTTATTTAAAAAGAGTATGCAGGAAAATATGGTTATTTGAATCATTACAAGAAAAACTGAATTTTATGGCTAAATTTTATTTAAAAAGAGTATGCAGAAAATATGGTTATTTGAATATGATATTTGAATCATTACAAGCCAAACTGAATTTTATGGCTAAATTTTATTTAAAAAGAGTATGCAGGAAAATATGGTAATTTAAATATGATATTTGAATCATTACAAGCCAAACTGAATTTTATGGCTAAATTTTATTTAAAAAGAGTATGCAGGAAAATATGGTAATTTAAATATGATATTTGAATCATTACAAGCAAAACTGAATTTTATGGCTAAATTTTATTTAAAAAGAGTATGCAGGAAAATATGGTAATTTAAATATGATATTTGAATCATTACAAGCAAAACTGAATTTTATGGCTAAATTTTATTTAAAAAGAGTATGCAGGAAAATATGGTTATTTGAATCATTACAAGAAAAACTGAATTTTATGGCTAAATTTTATTTAAAAAGAGTATGCAGGAAAATATGGTAATTTAAATATGATATTTGAATCATTACAAGCAAAACTGAATTTTATGGCTAAATTTTATTTAAAAAGAGTATGCAGAAAATATGGTTATTTGAATATGATATTTGAATCATTACAAGCCAAACTGAATTTTATGGCTAAATTTTATTTAAAAAGAGTATGCAGGAAAATATGGTAATATGAATATGATATTTGAATAATTACAAGCAAAACTGAATTTTATGATAAAATTTTATTTAAAAAGATTGGGGTCTTGTACAACCAAAAATATAACTTTGTAAACAACACATAAAAATGGCCGTGATTTTGGATATTTATCGATTATCGTGAATCAAGGGAGTTCTTTTATAGCTAGTTCATTTTCGTCAATTTCCAAGAGGTACACAACAATTATTTATTCTTTGACGTATTTTTATTGATATAAGAAGTCTGCATATAACAGTTAGTACAGGTATTGTACTATTATTAGATAAAAAATAAACACGATCAAGTTGAAAATTATAGGACTGATGGGAGTTTCGTTTTACATGACCTCCCAAAAGTCCTTAAATCTAGGGTTCTGACTATTGACGACATTTTGGAAAATGGCCGCCGCACTCGAATTTTCGGTTTCGAGAACTAATCAATCAATTTTTATGAAACTTTCAAGATTAATGTTTTTTTGTGCTATATGATCCCCCAAAAGAACCCATGCTTCCAATGATAACTTTCCCCGCCATTTTGGAAAATGGTCGCCACACCGGAATGTCCAAAGTAACAAAACGTAATCGATGATTTCTATAAAACTTTCAATGTCAATGGGAGTGTTTGCCCTATATGTCCTTTCAAAAGTCTCCAGGTTTCCAAAGACGACTTTCCCCGCCATCTTGGAAAATGGCCGAAGTAACGGAAGTTCCAATATCTGGAGATTAAATTCGCGTTTAAGGTAAAATTTTGGGAAGTATAAACGAACTAGCACATACGTATACAGCTTTACCTTAAAATACAGCGGACACCACGATCTTTTCCATGCGTTAATTAACTAAAAAAACTAATTATTTAAATCAATTCATCTCTTCTCGGTATTGGCGCTGTTCTAGCGATTCAACCTAGTAAAGAAGAAAATTTCGTTTGGTGTGCGAGTGTTCAAGTAAAGAAAGAATCTTAAACGCCACCTTTTGAACAGTTACAGAACTTTATCGGATATTTAACAATAAGAAATGCTGACCTCTTATTACCCCTAGCCACATTTAATTAGGGATGTACCGATATGGGTACAGCCGATATATCGGCTATTAGTGACCGATAATATCAGCCGATATTAACAAAAACCGCGTTCACACTAGACACTTTTGAACCGTTTTAAAACGGTTTCGAAAGATCAATTTGTAAAATTTTGCTGTCGAATGTATTTATCGTATGGCTATTAATACAGTTGACACCGTAAATGTTAAATTTTATCTTTCGAAACCATTTAAAAACGGTTTCAAAGTGTCTAGTGTGAACGCGGCTAAAGTTATCTATCATAAATAATAGTAGTGTATATGATCAAATCATTGTAAAAAATGGTTCAGTACACTGTCATACCATTTTATTCTAATTTTTTGTGTAAAAAAGTTTGTAAGAGCATATCCGAATATGTTTCTTTTCATTTTACTTGATACATATTTTCTATCAGAAATCAAATATCGTTATTTTTTATTGGTTTACACTATAATAATAATAATAATAATAATAATAATAATAATAATAATAATAATAATAATAATAATAATAATAATAATAATAATAATAATAATAATAAAAAGGCTTTTATTGGAAAACTCTTTCAGATACATCTGATTTACAAAGAGGTCCAGTCTAATTAAATTAATTTAATTTTAAAATACAATCGTTAATTAAACAACTATAGTCAAGGTAATGAGTTCGGTAACACTCCCCAGAAGCCTTTTATATGGTTCTAATCGCTTTAGTAACCCCTGCCTTAAAAAAGGGTATGATCTAGCGTCTGAAGTACGTGGCGCGGCCAATCAAATCAAATATTATCATTAGTTAATCGAAAATTTTCTTATTTTTAAATGTTTTTCTGAAAATATTTTACTAATACCAGTATCGAAAAATATCGGCTTCAGCTTAAGCCGATATTGGCCGATACCGATATTAGAAAAATAGGCCGTAAAATTCGGAGATACATTAGTAAACGGTAAAAGCGAATTTCGCCAGTCATTTGAAGCCAATAAACCGGATGTCAACGAAATGGTACCCTTCCCAAACACGAACAAATCCAATGAACACTTTTTTGGCGTTTGCCCGACCGAGCAAGTGTCGCCAAAGAGAACGGCACTCCGAGATCCAACGACGTGTACCATAAGAAATCGAATCTCAAGGTCAAAAGAAAACACCGGGAAGGTTGGGGGGGGGGGAGGAGAAGGGGAGTTCCCTTTGGGAGGAGAGAGAGAAAAACAGCGCACCATCATAGTACCATCACGAAGCACCGAAGGACAACTTAACTTGAAAGTAGATCCCTATTCCGGGCGCATTAATATTTAAAAGGCCCGACACTGGCCGACGTGGAGAGGCCTCGATTTCACTCCAAACTTAAAGAGACTTACGGGCCCGAAAAAATAATACAATGATTATTATTACAGCGTATAAAGGCAGGGATCTCTGCGCGGGAGAGTAGGAGAGGGGGGGGGGGGGACCACATAGCAGCTGTGTGGCGTTCCGTTTACAACGACGGGTACTTTTTGTACCATAGCTTTACCATTAGCAAAATTCGGCTTCTTTCGTAAAGTTACTTGGTATCGCTTATACGAGCTCCGTAAGCGCGCTTTTAAACCTTCTACGAAATATCAGATGAGTTTTCATTTTGGAATAACGACCAAGAAACCGAATGCCATTCACGGCTAGGTCAATTTTTAAACAGAAATTAAAGGCCGCAATCGACTGAACGCGCCGCTACGAGGCGCTGATCTAACTAAAAAAAAATATGTGGATACGCTTGGTATGAATCGGGAATCACGAAAAATTAAAGCTCCGATGGGTTTTTTTTTATTATAATTTGAGAGATCTTCTGCCCCCCGGGTTTAATACTGTGGTCGTCATTGTGTTTAACCATCGGACGACCGTTAAGTTTCAAACGTATAATATAGGTTTATATTTTTCTTTTAAAAAAAGAGCCAACAACGGAAACTGAATCGGCGTATAATGGTAGCTAACTGACAACGCCCAGCAACTGCGCGCCAACTTTTTTAATGTTATTATATATTTTAAAAGGTTTTTGAACGTTTGCTTTAAAAGCAAACTACCCGAAAAAAGTAAGGTCAAAGATTTATCAGGCCCTTGAAACGCCATACAATTACCTATTAGACGATCTTGATCCGAAAAAAAATTTAACGCGTGGCCATAGACTGAATTATTTTTACCATAAGTGTATAGTAATATTCCAGAAGTGTGCCAGTTCACTGTCTCCCTCGTTCAAAATTTTCAACGAATGACAACCCAATTTTGGTGTAGTAATTTCCGAAATCAGGAGATGATTTTGAGATTTCACAGTACGATTTTTGTGTTGATTTCTGGTATTTCAGATAGATTTCTAAAATCATTTTCCTAAAGAATATACCGGATTTTTACGAATGTTAAACCTATCGATATGACCTTTGTGGAGTCTTCCTATTTGAGAGCAAATTCAAATTTTATCCTATAGAGGAAGCTCTAACGGTTCCCGGTATAAATATTGCTCTGTGCGAAATTATAATTATTAGTTAACTTTGAGTTACGAAATATTATCGCTAGGGGGCATCCTTTGACGTATGTCGTCAAATCTACTACACACCACACATTTATCATTAATCATTTCAACTAACCCAGTGGTTCCCAAATATTTATCATCGTAAAAAACACAAAGGCAGGGGTCAGAATTTTTTGTTAGTTAAGCACTTCAAAGTTTTCTATAAAAATATTGGTCCAAAGGTAGGAGTCTGAATTTTATTTTTTAAGATCGAAAAACCTATAAAAAATACATCGATTTGGTCGATTTGACATTTATTTGTTCAATAAAAATATATTTATTAAAGGACTCGCGAAGAACGGAATAAAATGTTAAACTACAACAAATTTGAAAATACACATAGATGGCGTTTTTTAAATTACAAACTTAAACCAAGGTAGAAGAAGCACAAAAAAAAAATACTTTTCGCTACCACAAATTGAAAATACACATAGATGGCGTTTTTTAAATTACAAACTTAAAACAAGGTTGCAAAAGCACCCAATAAATATACTTTTCGCTACAACTAATGGAAAATACACATAGATGGACGTTTTTTAAATTACTAACTTAAACCAAGGTTGCAAAAGCACCCAATAAGTATACTTTTCGCTACAACTAATGGAAAATACACATAGATGGACGTTTTTTAAATTACTAACTTAAACCAAGGTTGCAGAAGCATCCAAAAAATATACTTTTCGCTACGACAAATGGAAAATACACATAGATGGCGTTTAGGAAGTGTTACACTTATGTAACAATATTATGCACTATGGTTTAAATAAATGCATTTTGATTAAACCACAGACCACCTACCCCAAGAGGGACATGTATCGTTGGTAGTAATTACAATTTTTTATGCTTCGAATGTGATGCGGATTTTTTAAGCGCACGCCATCTCACGGAAAGTAGAGGCAGTTTAAAGGTACAAAAGACGAGTTCGTGCGATAATAAAAAATAAAAAATGTATTGTAGAAGCTGACACGCGCACAACTTTATTTTAATTTCGTAAAATAAAGAGTTTTCACGTGCAATTTCCTGTTTGCTGTAAAAGAAACCGCATCTCTTTTGAGACAACATTTTTCAACATGGATGCAAGTCCTTCTTTGGGTAGGTGGTCTGTGATTAAACCCAACAGGTTATATTATCAGGTTATATCTTTTTTAAATAATGCCACAGATGCCTAACCATGGACAGTAAATTAAGAGGACAGGTTTTCGATACCCTTCCACAGTGCATTTTATTTATCCTCGCGTATCAATCATGCAGCTCGAGAGACTCCGAGAGAGTCTTGCAAGGTCGTTTGTACCACGTGATCTTAAAATTTCAAAATGGCAATCTAATGCGGTTGATATGGTTACGTATTTTTTTGCGCTTTACATTTTAGTAATTTTTAATTTTGGTTTTTTATTTCAATAAAAACTATCAACTGATATTTAGTATATCATATTTAATCTATAAAAACGTGAAAAAATACCTTTTGGCGTAAAAATGTACTTCGTTTTTATCTTTTTTCTTTTTTCGAACAATATCGTCCACTCTTAGCGATACTGGTTTTTTTTTTCAAATAACCGTGGACGACTCCCTTAGTGTGATTGGTTTGCGTGGGCTAACAACCAGGCTTTTTACCGATATTCTAAAATCTACTATCCATGGCCTAACCGACCAACTTTTAAAGTAATTATAGACTTATGGTTTTAGGAGTACGACTGGAATTAGATGTAATAAGAGATACATCAAAGTTCTGTTAGCTCATCTGTTCAATGTTGTTCGCCGCCTTTGGCATTAAATATTAGGATATAGTCGACATAAGGGTTTCGGGACAGTGGATTTAAAGACGGCAGCACATGGGACACGCGGCGCGCCTTGGGCTAAATATTTAAGTGACCTTCGACCCGACTATATAGACGCGAGAGTGGGAGAAACGGAGACCCGAAATTACCGACATTAAAAGGAACAATCGCAACTGCGCCAGACGTGATCCCCGCCCGTAGGCGCACTGTCCTTTGACCTTCGTTCGCGATTATAGGAGTAACGTCTTCTATAAGGGTCCCCTTCTCTTTATTCGCGCGGGGAGAATAATTCACTTCGTAAGGCGACAACCAGGTGGTGTTATATGGGCCATAAACACCACCCGAGAGCGCCAGTCTCGGGTATATAGGTTTATTGAGAGGGGTTCCTCTTCTAATTAATACGCCCAAAGGAAATAGCCGTCTTTATAAGTCTTCTTCTAGGGCCTAAAACAAAGGGCGCCCTTTTAGAGAAACGCGAGATGGGTACGTGGAAACAGATGGCACCAACCACGATTTTTAACAACTATTGCGACATTCAAACGGCTACTCCACTATTTTTGCACCACCAATATACGAGATAGAACACGTTTTATAGTCTAATGTCTTTACATATGTTGTAATATTTAATTAGTGACTGTAAAATAATACTGAAAAATACCACATATTTGCGTAATACCAGAAGTATATTAATATATCACTTATGAGTGATATATCTATATAATACCCAAGGCCGCACCCTAGGCCCAAGTCATCTAGCGACGTTTGGCCACAAACATTTAACACGCACCTGAGGTGTAAGTCACTCTTGAAATCAGGTGCACAAACTGAAGGAAATCACTTGAAATCAGTAGTGAAATCACTGAAATCTTAAGATTCACCTGAAATCACTGAAATCTTAAGATTCACAGGAAATCACTTAAATCTTAAGATTCACAGGAAATCACTTAAATCTTAAGATTAACCTGAAATCACTTAAATCTTAAGGTTCACTTGAAATATCCTGAAATCACCTTGAAATATCCTGAAATCACCTTGAAATATCCTGAAATCACCTTGAAATATCCTGAAATCACCTTGAAATATCCTGAAATCACCTTGAAATATCCTGAAATCACCTTGAAATATCCTGATATCACCTTGAAATATCTTGATATCACCTTGAAATATCTTGATATCACCTTGAAATATCTTGATATCACCTTGAAATATCTTGATATCACCTTGAAATATCTTGATATCACCTTGAAATATCTTGATATCACCTTGAAATATCTTGATATCACCTTGAAATATCTTGATATCACCTTGAAATATCCTGATATTACCTTGAAATATCCTGATATTACCTTGGAATATCCTGATATCACCTTGGAATATCCTGATATCACCTTGAAATATCCTGATATCACCTTGAAATATCTTGATATCACCTTGAAATATCTTGATATCACCTTGAAATATCTTGATAACCTTGAAATATCTTGATATCACCTTGAAATATCTTGATATCACCTTGAAATATCTTGATATCACTTTAAACTCATCGATAGTCGTTGTGAAACCAGTGAAATTAATTGAAACCATCGATAATCGCTGTGAAACCAGTGAAATCACTGAGAATCACTATGAAACCACTGATAATCACTATGAAATCACTGAGAATCACTATGAAACCACTGATAATCACTATGAAATCACTGAGAATCACTATAAAACCACTGAGAATCACTACGAAATCACCGAGAATCACGATGAAATTATCACGTGTATAAATCTGCCTAAAATAATTACTTATTTACTTAACCATATTTTAGTCTCTATTAGTTTTAATATTTCGCCACACATTATTTTTCTTCCATAAATAATTTTGAAACAATATGAGATATAATTATAACCTCTGATAATTCGAATAACATTTTTCGAAAATTGTGAATTTCTGAAAAATAATACTTATATTACATCTATTACCATCAGCTTAAATTAATGCTTCCATGGGTCAACTGATCAGGTTATTTAGGTCATAATGATCAGTTAGTCGTTGATCAGACCAAACATTGATAATCCCCTCACTCAGCAATCCAATTAAAAAACTGCCGTATGTGATACGTTATCCCAAGTAATCGATCTGAACCGATCGGCTATAATTCTACTTACCAGATTCACAAGGAGACGACCCGAGGTGATAATCACCAATTTTGTTCAAACTCGGGTATAGAGTACATATCTATGAACCTTAAAAAACCTGCAAGGGAAAAGTTGCGACGGTCTTTCGTTTTGCCATGGCAACCGAAAACGTTTTTGACAACATGATTTGGGATTTTTCCATTGAAAATAACATGGGAATCTGAAGGATTTTAAGGGTCCCCCAATTGACCAAATTGCATTTAAACTTGATTAAATTTAATTTTTAAAATCAATTTAAATTTTTTTCATTTTTTAAAAGGTTTCAGATTACCATGTTATTTTCAATGGAAAAATCCCAAATCATGTTGTCAAAAACGTTTTCGGTTGCCTTGGCAAAACGAAAGCCAGTCGCAACTTTTCTCTTGCATATTTTTTAAGGTACATGGAGGTGTACTCTATACCCGAGTTTGAACAAAATCGGTGATTATCACCTCGGGTCGTCTCCTTGTCAGTTATCTGATCTAAACGTTTTGAATGTATATGATCTGGCGTAAAGCAAATTGAAATAAACCGTAATTAAAATTTCCCAAACTAATTTAGAATTTAATCTTGAAATATGTAACACTCGATATAACATGACGAACATGACATCTGAAATCAGATTTTATCAGTCGGTTTACTTGAATTTTGAGCCACATCAAGTGATACGATAAAATCCGAATACAGGGTTGCCACAGTTTTTTCATAATCAATTTCCCTGGCTTTTCCAGGTTTTCCCTGACCATCTCCGGAGATTTTCCCTGACTTATTTTGTGCCAAGACTTTGTATTTTTTAACCTATATTTTAGAAAAAGTTTCCTATTTGCAACCGAAATTAAATTCCCTAACATTTCCCGGATTTTAGACTTATATTAAAATTCCCTGATTTTTATACCCATATTCAAATTCCCTGACTTTTCCAGGTTTTCCAGGTACCGTGGCAACCCTGGAATATAAATACTTATAATCTCTATTATCTGATCTATAGTAATTATTTTCTGGGTTCCGATAACGCAATTATTTCCCGCGCAAGGCTACGGAAATTAGAAAGAGGATTCCAACGCCCTTTAACAAACCGAAAGCACCAATTTCCCGCGTTTATATCGAACAATTTATACGAAATTAAAACATTTATTCGAGTGGTTCCACCCGTATCAGGATACGATAATCGTAACCCACCCCCCTCCAAAGAAGTAGGACTTTACCAGCTGCCGCGTTATAAAAGGCCTACACGCAACGCGGGGCACACTTAATGACCAGGGAGGCCCCAATGCCGCCGAAAACATTACACCAAAAACATTAGCCGACAATTAATAAACATAACCAGACATTAGAGATTCTACGCGGACTAAAGAAACGGGAGTAAGGACTAAAAAACGCGGACAAATATATTTAAAAACCAATTGAAGAAAACGCATGGATAACCATTCGCATTAGGTGAAAAATAAGAGAGACCATTTCCAGTATACACGCGCTAAAAAAAGGGGGCGCTTATAATGATTAAGGTCAAAGTCATCGGAGAGAGAAACGCTTGAAGGTGGCGTAGCCGTCGGCGCCAGGGAGACACCGATCGACGCGGCTCTCAGAAGAAATTTCGAAAAGGTAACAATCAAGCCTCGGCATTAATCACGTCTTTCGCTTTTTAATTGGAGACGGATTTTAAGCGACTGACGAAAAGGAAATCGTCGCGAATATTTGGAAAAAATCTCAGAGGTGTAATCAATCTGACGATAGGAGTTACGATCTTCACGGTTACCGCTAAGGGCGACTAATTTAATGTTTATTACGGATTTAATTGCTAATTTAGGTTTTGGATAAAAGACAGATTTCGCGCTTAAAGAGAAGAGAACTACCAGGGAAGTAATTCACACGAGTCACTTATATTTTTGAAAAACTGTTACGCAACATTGCTGACGTGCCGAGTGGTTTCGTGTGAAACGTTTCGCAACTCGTTCGTCGAGGTCTTTTCGGCTGGGCGACACTTTTTTATGGTAAATTTAAATATTAGCGGCCAGAAACTGAAAATCCAGCAGTTTACGAGTTTTAAATTATTTTATATTATGTCTGATAACATAATATATATATTTTTTTCAACTGTATCAAAATAAAATTAATCGAATATTTTAACCATATGCCAATAACATTTGACTGGTTTACAATAATTTATTAAAAAAAATCATAATTTTAAGAGTAAAAATAAACTTTACGTGAAGGAATACTAAAAAAAATGCTTTACTAATTTTTAATATTTACCAATTTTTAATGTTTACCAATTTTTAATATTTACCAATTTTTAATATTTACCAATTTTTAATATTTAACAATTTTTAATATTTAACAATTTTTAATATTTACTAATTTTTAATATTTACCAATTTTTAATATTTACTAATTTTTAATATTTACCAATTTTTAATATTTACCCGTCGAAAACGTGTAGTGTAAAGATTGGATTCCAGTAGCGCGCGTAACGACGCGTCACCTAACTTTAAAGAGAGTTAAAATATTAACGTGATGACGTGGAAACTAGGCTAAACTTTATTTTGTACAAACTATATTACTTCAACTTCTCATTTCACGTTTTCGTGGTTTAGTTAACCTCTCAATTGTGTCTAATAGTGTTCTAAGATCTGTAGCAAACAGCCGTTCGATTAAATAAATTAAAAAGCAGATCAGTTGACATAATCAGGTAAGGTTAACTTTTAGGTAAGATAAAGTATTTTATCTGTATGAAACTAGTGTTAACAGATTGAACACTAGTAGAAATTGAGATATTTCCTGTAAAATTACATTGTCTAGCTCGAATAATATAAACTAAAATAATCAACAATACCCGAAATATCCCAACGGAAAAAGGTACAAAATGAATGGTCGACCGTGGATTCGAGCATTAGCATTTCATCAACGAACTATTCGAATAACATCTGCTTTTGCAATAGTTGAAGGCCGTTCAAACGGAAAAATACCAATCAACCATTTCATGTTTTTCGCCGTGTCGATATTAAAACTCGCGAAAAAAGACAGCTTTAAGCCGAAATAATTCCTCGAATAGCTTATAAAGGGATTCATTAAGTATAATAAGATTAAACCGTGATTAAACTAATTAGCGCGCGCGTATAGTTTAAAATTACCGAAAAATTCTCTCCGTAACCGACGCGTAACGTTATATTCGGCTCATTATCGGGGTTCAAATTAAAATTTCACCCGCTACATTAAACCATAAGTAACATAATAAACGTAAGTATGTCGGGGAATGATTCCGTCTGTCGCGTAATTCGGAACTTTTTTTAGGAGTAAAATTGTTACACCCTTCTCTGCAAGGCCAGGTTACGGATACAAATTCGAAAATTACTACCTTCAGAAACGAAGTAGGGTGTTTATAACAGTAGAATTTACGTTCCAATTCAATGATTTACTATTATTTTGCCAAAAATAAACGTTTCAATTTTCAATTTCTTCAGCTTCGTTCGTTGGTGTCGAAATTTTTATTTTATAACTGGCTTCTTTAAAAAATTTCATTGTTAGTTTAGTTTAATTTTATTTTATAATTGTTTGTATTGTCCTTTTAATATCCATGCAAATAAATATTATAATAATATCAAATAAGCCTTTGCGCTTTTTCGAACACCACAGACCATCTACCCCAAGAGGGGCATATATCGCTGGTAGTAATTACATTTTTTTTTGGCCTCGAATGTGTTGCGACTTTTGTAAGTGCACATTTTCAAATTCCCTGGTTGTTCCTAGATTCGCCGAATTATTCACAAGAGAAATGGTTATCAGGTCATCCGTAAAAACGGTTTAGAAATAGCATGGATACCATTTTCAGTATTTTATACCGAAAAAGTTACATAATAAAATTTTTTATACCAACTACAAAAAACAGAAAGAAA
Source organism: Leiobunum rupestre (assembly GCF_980474605.1). Classification (NCBI taxonomy): domain Eukaryota; kingdom Metazoa; phylum Arthropoda; class Arachnida; order Opiliones; family Sclerosomatidae; genus Leiobunum; species Leiobunum rupestre. The sequence goes on from NC_143390.1 coordinate 16,854,912, forward strand.
ACTAAATTCCTTGACTTTTCTACTTTTAGACCTATTTCAAAATTCCCTTACTTTGAGACTTGTTCTTAAAATTCCCTTACTTTGAGACTTGTTTTAAAATTCCCTTACTTTGAGACTTGTTCTTAAAATTCCCTTACTTTGAGACTTGTTCTTAAAATTCCCTTACTTTGAGACTTGTTCTTAAAATTCCCTTACTTTGAGACTTGTTCTTAAAATTCCCTTACTTTGAGACTTGTTCTTAAAATTCCCTTACTTTGAGACTTGTTCTTAAAATTCCCTTACTTTGAGACTTGTTCTTAAAATTCCCTTACTTTGAGACTTGTTCTTAAAATTCCCTTACTTTGAGACTTGTTCTTAAAATTCCCTTACTTTGAGACTTGTTCTTAAAATTCCCTTACTTTGAGACTTGTTCTTAAAATTCCCTTACTTTGAGACTTGTTCTTAAAATTCCCTTACTTTGAGACTTGTTCTTAAAATTCCCTTACTTTGAGACTTGTTCTTAAAATTCCCTTACTTTGAGACTTGTTCTTAAAATTCCCTTACTTTGAGACTTGTTCTTAAAATTCCCTTACTTTGAGACTTGTTCTTAAAATTCCCTTACTTTGAGACTTGTTCTTAAAATTCCCTTACTTTGAGACTTGTTCTTAAAATTCCCTTACTTTGAGACTTGTTCTTAAAATTCCCTTACTTTGAGACTTGTTCTTAAAATTCCCTTACTTTGAGACGTGTTCTTAAAATTCCCTTACTTTGAGACTTGTTCTTAAAATTCCCCGACTTAAAGATCCATTTTCAAATCCCTGGCTTTTCCAGTTAGCGTGGCAGCCCTGTTCAATAAAATAAATTAGCGTCGATGAGAAGATTAAAGTGTCATACTTACGTACTAATGACTTATTACTTTACTTATGATTAAACTATTCGTTAATTCGTTTCGTCGGGTTGAAACTGGAAGGAAAACGACACACCTCTGCCGTTACCGCTCGCCTATTTCGAAGGCCACAATTTACGCACCGTTAACTTCGGAAACTTTATTTCGTGCATTTTGCGTCGATTAATAAGCGTCCGATCGAGAAGAGACCTCAGCTCGGGAACCTTTTGCCTCGGGTCACAATTTAATTGAAATAACAAAACTAACTTTCTCACTGCCAGAATCTACCCGCGATAATTTGATCGTTTTACCTTACTTAGAATCTAAGCTACAGTTTCCAGTAAAATTGGACCAAACTAGGTAAAGTAGCGAATTGATCAGTCGAATGCCGTAGCAATTACATTTACATTCTCCAACGATTTTTTACCCCATTCCGCCCCCTGATCATATCCGTTTTCGGAGGAAATTAAGGTTAATTAAGCGGTCAACCCACTTCTAACGTTTACCGGATCATTTTCACCGTTAGTACCGAATGACAGTGTTCGTACGACGTCTGTATGTAGAAGAGTGAATTAATTTGTCAAGAGGCAAAAAAATATTCCAAGGTCAGTAAAATAAAAAAAGTGATTTATTACAAGTAAATTTATTTAGAAGAGACTAAAAAATCAACCACTCTGAAACTAATAAATGAAAATGTTTAAATTTCCAGAGGAGTGTCATGTAGCTTAAAGAGCTTTTAGAAGACGTTAAATTATCTGACGAGTAATTCGTTAAATTTTTACTTTCTAGTACTGTTGTAAGTCGGAAAATTTTCCGTATTTTTCCGAAAAAAATAAAAAAAAGTTTTCATTCCATTATTAGTCTAATATATTGTTTTCAAATTTAAATAAAGAGGCATTTTCACCTCATTTTTCGAATCTAAAAGTAAAACTAAACCTCTAGACTAGTTTAAACTGATTAAAAATGTAACACTATTAATGTATTGTAGTATGTTTACTGTTATTAGACATTTTATATCGATAAAAAGTTAAAAAACCTTATAAAGTAATTTATGTTTCAATTTTTTATTTTTACGGAAAATTAACAACTCTACTTTCTAGCTTTAGTCAACCCAATTTGAAGCAACAAATGATTTATTAAATAAACTACAATTGAGACCTTTTTACAACATCTGCTCCCACTTCTTCGTAGAATTGTAGTTCCGGTACGAGCAAAAAGTGTAGACTTGTAGTTCAAAACCAAGCAAAAAGTATACACTTATAGTTCAAAACCAAGCAAAAAGTATACACTTATAGTTCAAAACCAAGCAAAAAGTATACACTTATAGTTCAAAACCAAGCAAAAAGTATACACTTATAGTTCAAAACCAAGCAAAAAGTATACACTTATAGTTCAAAACCAAGCAAAAAACTATAATTTGTAGTTTAAAAACAAGCAAAAAGTATGCACTTGTAGTTCAATAACAACCAAAAAGTATGCACTTGTGGTTCAATAACAACCAAAAAGTATGCACTTGTAGTTCAATAACAACCAAAAAGTATGCACTTGTAGTTCAATAACAACCAAAAAGCGTCCACTTCATTTAAAAGACAATCAGAAAGTGTCCACTTTCATTTCGAAAACAAGAAAAAAGTGACCACTTTTATTTCGAAAACAAGCAAAAAGTGTCCAATTTTATTTCGAAAACAAGCAAAAACTGTCCAATTTTATTTCGAAAACAAGCAAAAAGTGTCCACTTTTATTTCGAAATAACCAAAAAGTGTCCACTTTTATTTCTAAATAAGTAAAAAGTTTCCAGAACTTTAGTTTCGAATAAGAGCAAAAAGCTATACACCAATTCCTAACAATAATTTACGGAATAATGTAAATAGAGTCAAATAGGAAAGATAATAATTTGAAAACAACCCGGTACACGTCGAGAATAAGTGAATAATTTCGTCTAATATTTGGTCTTGTTGAAAACAGCCTTAATGATGGGACCAACCGTCCTGGGAATTACTGGCGAGAAAATAGACGATTTCTAGCAGAGGCAAAATAGGTTTCGGCCCTGAAAAGGAGGAGGCGACTTGGGAACCATAAATTTGAAACCGGGCACACAGCGACGACGGTGGCTGGCTCACGCGAAATACACGCGTAGAAAAGATCCCCTGATGCCGAAGATTATGGCCGCGAGTGAAAAAGGCGAGAGCGCTTTTCGAAGGAGAGAAATAGGAGCGATAAACATCTGAAAGCGGCAGCGGAGTAAACAAAAATCACGAAGGTTTTGGGGTCAAGAAATTTCGTCGTTGGGCTGCAACGGTTTTAAATAGACTGCGCCAGTAAGACCCCCCCCCCCGTGGCCCGTTCGCATCACGTCTGGGGACTCACTTAGCTATTATATAGAAAATATTGGTTTAATATCAAAGGGTTAGTTAACGAATAGTTAATTTCATTTATATTTCACTATTCTTCTGTGATAAACATTGATTTCGAAAATATTTACATGAATTTCATTGATTTGTCACACGTTTTCCATCATTTTCATTGATTTGTCACAAGTTTTCCATCATTTTCATTGATTTATCATAATGTTTCTGTGATTTTTCATTGATTTCAATTATGTTTTACGTTATTTCTTTGATTTCTCACAATTTATCCGTGATTTCCATTGATTTCGAAAATATTCATGATTTTCATTGATTTCTCACAATTTAACCGTGATTTCCATTGGTTTCGAAAATATTTCTATGATTTCCATTGGTTTCGAAAATATTTCTATGATTTCCATTGATTTCGAAAATATTTCTATGATTTCCATTGATTTCGAAAATATTTCTATGATTTCCATTGATTTCGAAAATATTTCTGATTTAAAAGGTTTCCATTGACTTCGAAAATATTTATATGATTTTCATTTATTTCTCACAATTTAACCGTGATTTTCATTGATTTCGAAAATATTTCTATGATTTCCATTGATTTCGAAAATATTTCTATGATTTCCATTGATTTCGAAAATATTTCTATGATTTCCATTGATTTCGAAAATATTTCGGATTTAAAAGGTTTCCATTGACTTCGAAAATATTTATATGATTTTCATTTATTTCTCACAATTTAACCGTGATTTTCATTGATTTCGAAAATATTTCTATGATTTCCATTAATTTCGAAAATATTTCTATGATTTCCATCGATTTCGAAAATATTTCTGATTTAAAAGGTTTCCATTGACTTCGAAAATATTTATATGATTTTCATTTATTTCTCACAATTTAACCGTGATTTTCATTGATTTCGAAAATATTTCTATGATTTCCATTGATTTCGAAAATATTTCTGATTTAAAAGGTTTCCATTGATTTCGAAAATATTTATATGATTTTCATTGATTTCTCACAATGTAACCGTGATTTTCATTGATTTCGAAAATATTTCTATGATTTCCATTGATTTCGAAAATATTTCTATGATTTCCATTGATTTCGAAAATATTTCTGATTTAAAAGGTTTCCATTGACTTCGAAAATATTTATATGATTTTCATTTATTTCTCACAATTTAACCGTGATTTTCATTGATTTCGAAAATATTTCTATGATTTCCATTGATTTCGAAAATATTTCTGATTTAAAAGGTTTCCATTGATTTCGAAAATATTTATATGATTTTCATTGATTTCTCACAATTTAACCGTGATTTTCATTGATTTCGAAAATATTTCTATGATTTCCATTGATTTCGAAAATATTTCTATGATTTCCATTGATTTCGAAAATATTTCTATGATTTCCATTGATTTCGAAAATATTTCTATGATTTCCATTGATTTCGAAAATATTTCTGATTTAAAAGGTTTCCATTGACTTCGAAAATATTTATATGATTTTCATTTATTTCTCACAATTTAACCGTGATTTTCATTGATTTCGAAAATATTTCTATGATTTCCATTGATTTCGAAAATATTTATATGATTTTCATTGATTTCTCACAATTTAACCGTGATTTTCATTGATTTCGAAAATATTTCTATGATTTCCATTGATTTCGAAAATATTTCTATGATTTCCATTGATTTCGAAAATATTTCTATGATTTCCATTGATTTCGAAAATATTTCTATGATTTCCATTGATTTCGAAAATATTTCTGATTTAAAAGGTTTCCATTGACTTCGAAAATATTTATATGATTTTCATTTATTTCTCACAATTTAACCGTGATTTTCATTGATTTCGAAAATATTTCTATGATTTCCATTGATTTCGAAAATATTTCTGATTTAAAAGGTTTCCATTGATTTCGAAAATATTTATATGATTTTCATTGATTTCTCACAATTTAACCGTGATTTTCATTGATTTCGAAAATATTTCTATGATTTCCATTGATTTCGAAAATATTTCTATGATTTCCATTGATTTCGAAAATATTTCTATGATTTCCATCGATTTCGAAAATATTTCTGATTTAAAAGGTTTCCATTGACTTCGAAAATATTTATATGATTTTCATTTATTTCTCACAATTTAACCGTGATTTTCATCGATTTCGAAAATATTTCTATGATTTCCATTGATTTCGAAAATATTTCTGATTTAAAAGGTTTCCATTGACTTCGAAAATATTTATATGATTTTCATTTATTTCTCACAATTTAACCGTGATTTTCATTGATTTCGAAAATATTTCTATGATTTCCATTAATTTCGAAAATATTTCTATGATTTCCATCGATTTCGAAAATATTTCTGATTTAAAAGGTTTCCATTGACTTCGAAAATATTTATATGATTTTCATTTATTTCTCACAATTTAACCGTGATTTTCATTGATTTCGAAAATATTTCTATGATTTCCATTGATTTCGAAAATATTTCTATTTCCATTGATTTCGAAAATATTTCTATGATTTCCATTGATTTCGAAAATATTTCTGATTTAAAAGGTTTCCATTGACTTCGAAAATATTTATATGATTTTCATTTATTTCTCACAATTTAACCGTGATTTTCATTGATTTCGAAAATATTTCTATGATTTCCATTGATTTCGAAAATATTTCTGATTTAAAAGGTTTCCATTGATTTCGAAAATATTTATATGATTTTCATTGATTTCTCACAATTTAACCGTGATTTTCATTGATTTCGAAAATATTTCTATGATTTCCATTGATTTCGAAAATATTTCTGATTTAAAAGGTTTCCATTGACTTCGAAAATATTTATATGATTTTCATTTATTTCTCACAATTTAACCGTGATTTTCATTGATTTCGAAAATATTTCTATGATTTCCATTGATTTCGAAAATATTTCTGATTTAAAAGGTTTCCATTGATTTCGAAAATATTTATATGATTTTCATTGATTTCTCACAATTTAACCGTGATTTTCATTGATTTCGAAAATATTTCTATGATTTCCATTGATTTCGAAAATATTTCTATGATTTCCATTTATTTCGAAAATATTTCTATGATTTCCATTGATTTCGAAAATATTTCTGATTTAAAAGGTTTCCATTGACTTCGAAAATATGTATATGATTTTCATTTATTTCTCACAATTTAACCGTGATTTTCATTGATTTCGAAAATATTTCTATGATTTCCATTAATTTCGAAAATATTTCTATGATTTCCATCGATTTCGAAAATATTTCTGATTTAAAAGGTTTCCATTGACTTCGAAAATATTTATATGATTTTCATTTATTTCTCACAATTTAACCGTGATTTTCATTGATTTCGAAAATATTTCTATGATTTCCATTAATTTCGAAAATATTTCTATGATTTCCATTGATTTCGAAAATATTTCTGATTTAAAAGGTTTCCATTGACTTCGAAAATATTTATATGATTTTCATTTATTTCTCACAATTTAACCGTGATTTCCATTGGTTTCGAAAATATTTCTATGATTTCCATTAATTTCGAAAATATTTCTATGATTTCCATTGATTTCGAAAATATTTCTGATTTAAAAGGTTTCCATTGACTTCGAAAATATTTATATGATTTTCATTTATTTCTCACAATTTAACCGTGATTTTCATTGATTTCGAAAATATTTCTATGATTTCCATTAATTTCGAAAATATTTCTATGATTTCCATTGATTTCGAAAATATTTCTGATTTAAAAGGTTTCCATTGACTTCGAAAATATTTATATGATTTTCATTTATTTCTCACAATTTAACCGTGATTTCCATTGGTTTCGAAAATATTTCTATGATTTCCATTAATTTCGAAAATATTTCTATGATTTCCATTGATTTCGAAAATATTTCTGATTTAAAAGGTTTCCATTGACTTCGAAAATATTTATATGATTTTCATTTATTTCTCACAATTTAACCGTGATTTCCATTGGTTTCGAAAATATTTCTATGATTTCCATTAATTTCGAAAATATTTCTATGATTTCCATTGATTTCGAAAATATTTCTGATTTAAAAGGTTTCCATTGACTTCGAAAATATTTATATGATTTTCATTTATTTCTCACAATTTAACCGTGATTTTCATTGATTTCGAAAATATTTCTATGATTTCCATTAATTTCGAAAATATTTCTATGATTTCCATCGATTTCGAAAATATTTCTATGATTTCCATTGATTTAGAAAATATTTTCTGCAATTTTCTAAAGCTAATTCCACCCCGTCATCAATTAGGGCTAAGTAAAACACATTTAATTTATTAAACCTAAACAATCGATGTTTAAATTGGTTCATTCCGAAACTAGTGTCGCCATCTTTAGGATATTGTGTACTTGTGTATTGGTTTTGCCAGTACTTTCAGCCACTATTACTCTGGCTATAATAACGGACAAAAGTTTAAGGGTGTATTTCGAACTGAAGTTCTCGAAGAACGGTCATGCTCGGCTGATGGTTGCCCATTGCCGAGCATGCTTGGAAATAAGCACCGCCTTCTTTACCATTCGCTGGCCGGGCAGGAAAGCTCCTACGATATGTAAGGAGCGTAATGCTTGTACCGTGTTTTCTTCACACAGCGAGTAGTAAACTCGTGGAATGCCCTCCCTTCATTAATTAAGATTAAATCCTCTAGTTCTGCCTTTAAGAGTCGCCTTGACAAGTTTTTACGGGTGGTAAATATCTTTAATGTATATAGTTGTATAAAACGAAAAAAAAAAATTGTATCTTACTTTTCCTATTTGATCGATTCCCAAATGATCGAACGGGTCCCATTTGATCGAACGAAATTTGATCGAAAGCTACTGTAGGGTAAAACTACTAGTTTTTGGGAGTAAATCGAAAAGGCAACGGTGCATACGCGCCTACGGCGCGCGTACATCAACCTAACCTAACATAACCTAACCTAACCTGACCCTATTTATATATATCAAAAACAACGGGCCGTTATCGTCGATGTCATAAAAAATTCCATCATATAGTGTATAAAGTAAAAATCTCTTCATCTTTGTGGTTTAATACAGTTAAAGCAATTAATTATTCCATCATTATTCCTTCTGCGCTTAAGCAATGAATTATTCCATCATTATTCCTTCTGCACTTCATATTGACATTCGGTAAAATAAAAACATACCAACTGGTACTATAAATACTTTTGAATTCGATCAAATAGTATTCGATCATTTGAAGGTTCGATCTTATGAAACAAATGACAAATGGGATTCGATCAATAGCAACGTATAATGATCGACTGTCGATCACATATTTTTCGATCAAATGGACCAACACCTTTCCTAACTGTACCTTATGCCATATCCATCGCCATTCCTTTGTCATTGCTGTTAATTCATTCTTATTTTTGTGTAACTTTCATGTTATTTTATATTATCTCCATTCCCTACTAAAGCAGGGCGCGATAAGTGTAAACTTTCTTTTCCTGTTCAATAAACTTTATTATTATCAGGAGAATAAAATATATTGTCCACGAATTATTTACAAAACCCTAGAAAAAATTGGGAAAGGTTTCAAAATTTCAGGAAATATAGTTTTGAACTTTCTAGGGCCCGCTGTGAAATTCTATTGATGTAACCAAAAGCAAAACACAAGAAACATAAGTTAAAGCAAAGCGAGCTACTAGATCTGCTTAGTTATCCCTATCTAGATTGTTATTTACGTATTGTTATTATGTAACTCAAGTTTATAGGAATCGTAAATTGGCGTTATCCTATGATACACTTATCAAATATACTGAAGAACGCTTATCAGTGGATAGAATGTAATTCCTAGCAAGATTTTCCGAAAACATATTATTGCAAGACGAATGGTTTTTAAGATATTGGTAAAATTGTTGTTTTGGGCGGCCATTTTCCAAAATGTTGGTGAATACGGACGCTTTACGGGGGCCCTTATCAAATTACGTAACGCAGTAAGGGGGAAGGGGGAAGGGGTTTGCACAAGCAATACTAAATGTTACGTCACATAATTAAAAATCTATGCCAGAACCGAAATTATCAATTATTTGAAATTACATTCACAATTTAGTACTTGAATTTCTCATTTATAATACTTTTCTGGAGATAAAACAATAAATACATTTTCAGGTTTACGAGGCTATTGTAGTTCAGGGCAGGTTTGAGAATTGGTTACTTAATTTAAGGGGTGAGGTCTTTCCAATCAGGGTTGCTACCGTTTTTCCACGTTTTCCTTCACACTGTCCAACTTGTTCTTGAGATAGTGAAGTCAAGTCTATGGACGAATTCATTAACTCTTTTTAGTGGGAGAGCTGTGGAAACATTGTAGAAGTGGGGGGAAAACATTAAACAAGAAGGCCATGTCATTTTATGGTATTGCCTATTTTTAGCCAATATTTTAATGAAGGTTTTCTAAAAGCAACCAAAATCAAATTCCCTGACAAATACGCCGACCTTTCCTGGAATTCCAAGTACTGAGGAAAACCTCACTCCTCTTTACTAGGGGGCAGGGTTGACACTTTTTTAATTTTTTTTATAAAATTCAAATCAATCGGTTATTTTTTAAATTTAAATCGGGTTTTATTGAATTTATTATTATGGCTATTTTCCTGTATAATTAACGGATATTTTATTTTTATCAGTTAGATAATCTTGAATTAAATGAAATATTAATTGAATTTAATTTCTATTTAATATTTTAGTTTGCTCAGATTTTCTGTATTTTAATTTTTAAGAAACTATTTTTGACATTTTTTATTCCTACATTAAAATACATTGTATTATTTAAATCAATGATTTTTTTTTAAAAAATCAGTTGATTTAAATCTTGATTTTAATCATGAAGAAAATAAAACTAGAAATTGTTTAATCTGGAAAAGAGACAGCTAGAGTTGTAAGTCGGAAAATTTTGCGCGGAAAATGACCGAGGACTTTTTTCCGGAATATTTTCCGTATTTTTCCGAAAAAAATAAAAAAAAATTCATTCCATGATTAGTCTAATATTGTTTGCAAATTTAAATATAGCGGCATTTTCGCATCATTTTTTCGAATCTGAAAGTAAAACTAAAACTCTAGACTAGTTTAAACTGATTAACAATGTAACACTATTAATGTTTAGTAGTATGCTAACTGATATTAGACATTTTATATCGATAAAAAGTTAAAAACATTTAAAACCCTTAAAAAGTAATTATTGTTACAAATTTTTATTTTTCCGATTTGTGGTAAATTTTCTGAAATTCGTAAAATTTTCCGCATTTTATTTCTCCGGAAAATTAACGGCTCTAGAAACAGCAATCAAGAAAGAAGATGCGGGAAAACTGAAGTGGCAAGGTAAACGCGGGCTGCCAACCTTGGCGTTCGAAACACACGATTATGAACAATATCAACTTGCTCGGGATTTTTTTTTAAAAATCGGTAAATAAAGGGCACCCTTATTGATCACTCCCAAATATCGTTCAGCATTTGGACCTTGAAAACACGGTGGCTATACTGGAATAAATGATTGTAATAATGTCATCCTTGAGCTCCGTTGACAAGAAATTATGGGGGTACCACGGGGAGGATCTCCCAATTCAAGGAGAGAAAATAGAATAAAACCCTCCGTGAAAAACGGAATAAATATTCCCAGGTAAGGAACGGCAGACAGACAAGGTCGGGACTGCGAAATACGGAGAAGGGAACTTCGGGTTGTTGTTGTCAAAAGGCAAGGCGCGCTCACATTTTGCTACAAGAACTTTTATTCCAATAGACTGATACGAATTTGACAAGGGATGAGATCCTTTCTCGGGGCTAGCGCCATTAGAAGTACACTATTAAATACCAGAACTCTTACCAGATGGCAGTGTTATCTTAAATTGAATTGATTTAAATCACGATTGAAATTCAAACGATTTCTTTGAAAATCATTGATTTAAAATTGCAATCTATCCTAAACTATTATTTAAAAATCAGTTATATCAAACGATTTCTTCAAAAATCAGATTTAAAATTACGATTTATACCAAACAATTTCTTTAAAAATTAGTTATTTAAAATTGCGATTTATACCAAACGATTTCTTCAAAAATCATTGATTTAAAATTGCGAATTATATCAAACGATTTCTTTGAAAATCATTGATTTAAAATTGCGAATTATATCAAACGATTTCTTCAAAAATCATTGATTTAAAATTGCGAATTATATCAAACGATTTCTTTGAAAATCATTGATTTAAAATTGCGAATTATATCAAACGATTTCTTTAAAAATCATTGATTTAAAATTGCGAATTATACCAAACGATTTCGTTGAAAATCGTTGATTTAAAATTGCGAATTATACCAAACGATATTTTTAAAAATCATTGATTTAAAATTGCGAATTATATCAAACGATATCTTTAAAAATCATTGATTTAAAATTGCAATCTATCCTAAACTATTATTTAAAAATCAGTTACTTAAAATTTCGTATTATATCAAACGATTTCTTTAAAAATCAGTTATTTCAAATTGAGAAATATACCAAAAGATTTCTTTTAAAATTAGTTATTTAAATGTAAAAAAATGGTTGTTGTTGCCAAGAAACTTCTGGACAATCAATACAACTTTTGTTTATATAGATTTTTATATTAAATATCGTTTAAAATAGTTTTTTTGGCAACAAATGCCCTACCGCCATCTAGTATTAAGTAAAAACATTAAAATCGAACTTTTAAGATCTCCGCAAGAAATGTTTGTTTCCTTGTAAGAAATCCGTGCACCGGTTTATTAGTGATTAATGTTATTCGCTTTCAATATGTACGTGCACCGGCTCCCGCTGAATTTTCGAAATACGTTCCGACAGTAAAGTAGCCCAGCTCTGAATACGTCATACAATGACTTTCTAAAACTATTACATCCGGAAAATCTAGTTTTTATATCAGTAAATATTCCTACAGAGTGTAATATTTTAAGTTTACAACTTTACATCCGGAAGCGGAGTAATACAAGCGAAAAACGTTGAGCAATTTGGTCGGAAATTTGCTTCCATTATAGAGTGCCTCGAGCCGGCGAAGGTGGACGTTTCATATAAGGACACTCATTAAATCATGATTTAAATCAAGTGATTTTTTTAAATCATTGATTTAAATCACGCAATATATTTCAATGGAGGAATAAAAAATGACCAAAAATAGGTGATTTAAAAATTAAAATACGGAAAATCTGAGGAAACTAAAATATTAAATAGTAATTTAATTTAATTAAGATTTTAAGATTAGCTAACCGTTAAAATTAAAATATCCGTTAATTATACAGGAAAAGAGCCATTATTTCAGGGTTGCCACAAAATTTTTAGATTCAATTTCCCTTACTATTCCGTGTTTTCCCTGATCATTTTAAGAGATTTTCCCGGACTTATAAGGCCAAAATGTTTATTTTATATTTTACTTTAATCAGAAATTAATAAATTAAAATGGACTTATATTTCAGTAAAAATGTTATTGCAATGTTGAAAAAAATTAGCCAAAATTTCATGGAAATAAATTATAATCATAGATCTAGACTAAAATTACTTTCAAAAAGTGTCAAGATAAAATTTAATTCCCTGACTTTTTTACAAATTCTTAAAATACCCTGACTTTTTAGGCCCATTTTTTAATTCCCTGATTTCCTAGACGTCTGGCAACTCTATAATTGTAAAAAATCAATAAATACAATTACATTAAAAAATCTGATTTTTATAAATCGATTTTTTAATTTTTATTAAAAAATCGATTGATTTGATTTTTATTTAAAAAAATTAAAAAAGTGCCAACCCTGGACACTTATTTCACAAATTCCCGTCAAACCAAATTACAATTTAGCCAAATTGTAATTTGATTATGAATCATTTGGTTTGCTAGTTTGTGTGTAAAACGAACAAGACTTAAATGGACCGTGGTACTGTCGAAATTGCAAAGTGGTGGGGGGAAGGGTGCGGGGGGCATAAAATGGGCGTAACGACCCCCGAGGACTTGTTATTGCGTTCAAGGTTCCTCGTATAAAGCACGGAAAAAGGGAGTAGAGATGCCGGGGTCAAAAGATCACGAGTTGGGATGGAGCGAGAGAAGAAAAAAAAACACACCACCCTGCCTGCAGCCCCGGTGAAAATGGTGTTTACCACCGCCTGAAATATTCCTACCCTACAAAAAAATAACCTAAAAAAAATGGTCCCCCTTTAAGACGACTTCCGGTTTCGTGACTTTAAAAAAAAAAACGGCGCGACTTTAGTTACGCAAAAACGAAAATAAGTTATTCCAACGATCCTAGAAATTTTGATATTTTTTACGTATTCAGTAGCCCCCCTCCGGGTACCCCTCCTGGTGGAGAAAAAACTATTGAAACTTCCGCACTGTGTGTGAGTGACACCGCGCTGTTATAAGGACGGGGTATACTGGAGGAATGGGAAGAAAAAATGTCTTATCTTAGACGAAACAAGAGTGGTGTTTTAACATCTGTTAGCAGTTTGGAGATAGTTGGGATGTCTTTCCTACATAAATTTGTCTGGACTGGAAGAACCATTTCTTAGTTTTAACATAAGTAACGTAATAAATGTAAGTATGAACGATTGCTGATAATGATAGTATATCACAGCAACGATAATATAGAACTCCGTACCCTAGATTCGAATTAAGTGAACTTTTACCCATAGACGGTTTTGTAACGAAGCCATTACTCCCCCCCCCCCCCTTCCGGCAAATTACTTCCGAAAAACTTACCTCCATTGGCAGGGTTGCCACAGTTTTTTCACAATCAAATTCCCTGACTTTTCCAGGTTTTCCCTGACCATCTTCTGAGATTTTCCCTGACTTATTTTGGTGCCAAGATTTTGTATTTTTAAAATATATTTTATTAAAAGTTTCCTATTTGCACCCGAAGTTAAATTCGCTGACTTTGAGACTAATTTTTGAAATTCCCTGATTTTTATACCCATATTCAAATTCCCTAACTTTTCCAGGAATTCCAGGTTTTCCAAGTACCGTGGCAACCCGGTCATTATTTCAAATGGGTGATTTCTCAAGCACCGTTACTAGTAACAGCATAAGTTAATGATACCTCTAAGTAGACAAATAAGCCCTTTCAAGGTGGAATCTTTGTCCAGAAAATGTGATGTCAAATATTGTCTCTCCGATTCCCACGAAAATGAAAGTTTTGAAAAATATCTCGGACCCAGCGCCGCTGTGCGGTCGAGAATGAAACTATATTGGGCAGAGAAATATACCAATAGCAAAAAAACGTTCTTTGGCCTCTGCGGGGGGAACGAATTTTCTAAGGGAATACCGAAATTTATCTCTTTTGGGGAAGTTCAAGCTAGCCTTGCACCAAACGGGATTGAAGAAACGTCAGCTTCGGCAGTTCCAAGTCTATGTTAAGGCTACTTTGTTACGCAGTACGGAGAGACATAGGTCAATTTGGACAAGCATATCCGCCATAGACAGCATAGCCATTTGTCTACATACAGGTATCATTAACTTATGGTAACAGCTACTACAACTTGCGTTGAGTTCTCAGTCCTTGACCACGTAATGCTTTATATGGCCATTGTAGCTACACGCTATCATTAAAGGGATTTAAAAATCGACTATTAAAACGATTGTTCTTAACGTAACTAGCGCAGAAATGTAAAATTCGTTGACTAGAGGTCGGGGACGGTTAATCATTATCCACGTTTAAATTGTTTTTTTCGGGAAAAAAATGTAAACAAAGAAATTTACCGGTTAATATTTCGGAAAATGATTAAAAAAACATGTATTTATCGTAAAATTTGAGCTTTTTATCGAAAAAAACGTCGTTTTTCCGATTAATTTTACAAATTTATCAAAAATTAATCGGAAAATACAGAAATAAATTACTTGATCAAAACGTTTTATGAATAAATTTGAGAGCTTTATCTATTGAATAAAAGTTAACCATCCTCGACCTCTATCGCTGACTAAAACTATATATTGAAGATGATAATCCCTTTTAAACCGTACCGTACACTCTAGAGAAAAATTATTTTTTAAATCTTGAAATCTAGGCGAAAATCAGTTACAAAATTTCGAAATCAGCCTAAAACGAACAAAAAATCAACACGAAAAATGCGCTATGAAATCTCAAAATCAGTTTCTGATTTCTGAAATAACTTTGAGATTCAGAATCCCATACGCAAAATTGGCAAAAGTCGGGCCCTTCGCTTTCAGGGTGACCAGGGAAAAGATTTGAAAATTTTATAGGAAAAATAGGAATTTTGGGGGCGAATTATAGGAAACTAAATAGGTGAATTTTAGGAAAATATAGGAAATTAAATAGGCTAAATATAAAATAGGCGAATTATAGAAAACTAAATAGGCTAAGAAAAATATGGGGAACATAATAAGGTAATTGTTGCATATCGGTATACTTCGACTCGAATCACCTAGAATATTGATAATGTTTTGTACACTGCTTTTTTGCATTATTGGATCACTTAGCGGATTTACAAGGCTCGTATATTTCAAGATTTTGTTCGAAAATGGCAGTATTTACAGTAGATGATGATACGTACAAAAAAGTTCTTTCATTTTCAAAAGACCGAGAAATTATAGGAAAATAGGTAAGAATAAAGGAAATTATAGGAAGGCATTAAAAATATAGGAAAATATAGGAAATATAGGAAGTCTGGTCACCCTGCGCTTTAAATAAATTAGCGTCGGCAGAATCCTACGCGTCATACTTACGCCTTATTACGTTACTTACGGCCTTACTTTTATATTTAACTGTCAGAATGATTTCTCCGAAAGCGATAGCAACGTGAGTTGGCAGAAACTTCTCGGTTTATTGGCGAAAGTCAATACCCCAATTTATGAATCAGGCTATCTTCAAATATGCGCGTCTTCTGACCCAAGCCGAGAGTATTTCCGAAACGGAAATTTGCGGTAGAATGTAGTTTCGCGTTTCTAGCTTATCAACGGATGAGTTATCATTGCGTGACTAATATTTTTATTACTTCAGTAGATGAATTATTATATTTAGGGCGCCTACACAGAATAAGTTGGAGATATCGTTGAACATCATGGAATTATTTGGAGATATCGTTGAACATCATGGAATTATTTGGAGAAATCGTTGAACATTGGTATACATCGTTGAAAATCACGGAATAATTTGAGCTATCGTTGAAAATTGGGAAAAATCGTTCAACATCACCGAAAAATTTGGAGATATCGTTCAACATCACAGAATAATTTGGAGAAATCGTTGAAAATTGGGATAAATCGTTGAACATAACGGAACAATTGGGAGAAATCGTTGAACTTAACGGAACAATTGGGAGAAATCGTTGAACTTAACGGAACAATTGGGAGAAATCGTTGAACATAACGGAACAATTGGGAGAAATCGTTGAACATAACGGAACAATTGGGAGAAATCGTTGAACATAACGGAACAATTGGGAGAAATCGTTGAACATAACGGAACAATTGGGAGAAATCGTTGAACATAACGGAACAATTGGGAGAAATCGTTGAACATAACGGAACAATTGGGAGAAATCGTTGAACATAACGGAACAATTGGGAGAAATCGTTGAACATAACGGAACAATTGGGAGAAATCGTTGAACATAACGGAACAATTGGGAGAAATCGTTGAACATAACGGAACAATTGGGAGAAATCGTTGAACATAACGGAACAATTGGGAGAAATCGTTGAACATAACGGAACAATTGGGAGAAATCGTTGAACATAACGGAACAATTGGGAGAAATCGTTGAACATAACGGAACAATTGGGAGAAATCGTTGAACATAACGGAACAATTGGGATAAATCGTTGAACATAACGGAACAATTGGGAGAAATCGTTGAACATAACGGAACAATTGGGAGAAATCGTTGAACATAACGGAACAATTGGGAGAAATCGTTGAACATAACGGAACAATTGGGATAAATCGTTGTACATAACGGAACAATTGGGATAAATCGTTGTACATAACGGAACAATTGGGAGAAATCGTTGAACATAACGAAACAATTGGGAGAAATCGTTGAAATAACTGAAAATCTCAGAACAATTGTAATAAATAACTTAAAATACCATCTGGAACAATTTTGACAAATCAATTAAAATACCCGAACAATGTTGATAAATCATTGAAAATCCCAGAACAACTGTCAGAAATCACTAAAAATCCCAGAACGATTTTGATAAATCATTGAAAATCCCAGAACGATTTTGATAAATCATTGAAAATCCCAGAACGATTTTGATAAATCATTGAAAATCCCAGAACAATTTTGATAAATCATTGAAAATCCCAGAACGATTTTGATAAATCATTGAAAATCCCAGAACGATTTTGATAAATCATTGAAAATCCCAGAACGATTTTGATAAATCATTGAAAATCCCAGAACGATTTTGATAAATCATTGAAAATCCCAGAACAATTTTGAAAAATCATTGAAAATCCCAGAACAATTTTGATAAATCATTGAAAATCCCAGAACGATTTTGATAAATCATTGAAAATCCCAGAACGATTTTGATAAATCATTGAAAATCCCAGAACAATTTTGAAAAATCATTGAAAATCCCAGAACGATTTTGATAAATCATTGAAAATCCCAGAACAATTTTGAAAAATCATTGAAAATCCCAGAACAATTTTGATAAATCATTGAAAATCCCAGAACAATTTTGATAAATCATTGAAAATCCCAGAACGATTTTGATAAATCATTGAAAATCCCAGAACGATTTTGATAAATCATTGAAAATCCCAGAACAATTTTGAAAAATCATTGAAAATCCCAGAACGATTTTGATAAATCATTGAAAATCCCAGAACGATTTTGATAAATCATTGAAAATCCCAGAACAATTTTGAAAAATCATTGAAAATCCCAGAACAATTTTGATAAATCATTGAAAATCCCAGAACAATTTTGATAAATCATTGAAAATCCCAGAACGATTTTGATAAATCATTGAAAATCCCAGAACAATTTTGATAAATCATTGAAAATCCCAGAACAATTTTGATAAATCATTGAAAATCCCAGAACGATTTTGATAAATCATTGAAAATCCCAGAACAATTTTGATAAATCATTGAAAATCCCAGAACAATTTTGATAAATCATTGAAAATCCCAGAACGATTTTGATAAATCATTGAAAATCCCAGAACAATTTTGAAAAATCATTGAAAATCCCAGAACAATTTTGATAAATCATTGAAAATCCCAGAACAATTTTGATAAATCATTGAAAATCCCAGAACGATTTTGATAAATCATTGAAAATCCCAGAACAATTTTGATAAATCATTGAAAATCCCAGAACAATTTTGATAAATCATTGAAAATCCCAGAACGATTTTGATAAATCATTGAAAATCCCAGAACGATTTTGATAAATCATTGAAAATCCCAGAACAATTTTGAAAAATCATTGAAAATCCCAGAACGATTTTGATAAATCATTGAAAATCCCAGAACAATTTTGAAAAATCATTGAAAATCCCAGAACGATTTTGATAAATCATTGAAAATCCCAGAACAATTTTGAAAAATCATTGAAAATCCCAGAACAATTTTGATAAATCATTGAAAATCCCAGAACGATTTTGAAAAATCATTGAAAATCCCAGAACAATTTTGATAAATCATTGAAAATCCCAGAACAATTTTGATAAATCATTGAAAATCCCAGAACGATTTTGATAAATCATTGAAAATCCCAGAACAATTTTGATAAATCATTGAAAATCCCAGAACAATTTTGATAAATCATTGAAAATCCCAGAACGATTTTGATAAATCATTGAAAATCCCAGAACAATTTTGAAAAATCATTGAAAATCCCAGAACAATTTTGATAAATCATTGAAAATCCCAGAACAATTTTGATAAATCATTGAAAATCCCAGAACGATTTTGATAAATCATTGAAAATCCCAGAACGATTTTGATAAATCATTGAAAATCCCAGAACAATTTTGAAAAATCATTGAAAATCCCAGAACGATTTTGATAAATCATTGAAAATCCCAGAACAATTTTGACAAATCATTGAAAATCCCAGAACAATTTTGATAAATCATTGAAAATCCCAGAACAATTTTGATAAATCATTGAAAATCCCAGAACGATTTTGATAAATCATTGAAAATCCCAGAACGATTTTGATAAATCATTGAAAATCCCAGAACGATTTTGATAAATCATTGAAAATCCCAGAACGATTTTGATAAATCATTGAAAATCCCAGAACAATTTTGACAAATCATTGAAAATCCCAGAACAATTTTGATAAATCATTGAAAATCCCAGAACAATTTTGATAAATCATTGAAAATCCCAGAACGATTTTGATAAATCATTGAAAATCCCAGAACGATTTTGATAAATCATTGAAAATCCCAGAACAATTTTGAAAAATCATTGAAAATCCCAGAACAATTGTTACACATAACTAGAAAGAAGAAAAGACGCGAGAAATCACTCTACAGCTTTGAGAAGTCAGTTAAAATTACAGATCAGAAATCAAGCCCAAAACGACAATAAATGAAGCCGGCAATCCTAGAAACCCGAAAATAGTCGTAAAACGGGCACTGGGAAAAGTCAGCCACCAGGGGTAAAACTTTAAATCTCAAATACGAAATTTTTCCAGACAAAGTCTACAACTGGGAGAGCACGAAAAAAGAATGAAATTTATAGATCCTCAAAAAAGCAATGTTAAATGCACGTTTTCCAACGGTAGACACGTACAAATACAACATGGAAGTAAAAACTGTACGAAATATGGCTTAGAAATTCGATACGCGGTAGAAATAGGAGCAAAAAGCCGCGGGGGGTTCTTTCGAGAGAGATCTCCCCCTCTGGCGGCGAGGCAGGGAACGAGGGGCTGCTCCGGTTCAGTCCGTGAACCGGCATAAAAATAAAAGCTACAAGGCGAGCGGGCAAGCCCTCCCTTCAGTAGACAAAAGAATATACGAAGGTTGCACGCGTGGTTTAGCGTCTCGCTGCCAATTAGAGACGTATTCGGGAGAGAAAGCCTTTTATATCGGCAGTCTTTTTAGATGTGATTGAGCGGGCATCTCCGGGGATGGGGTCCGCCGAGGGGCAGCGCTGGCCCACTACAGTCTCCATCTCGGTGCCAGTGGTGCCAGTGGTGCCGCTGGGGCTCCGTGACACTCCCTCGCGCCATTTCACTTCCCCGGCGAGCGATAAAACGAGCCGCGCGTGCGTACAACGACTGTGCAAGTCATTCGGCTCGATCGCGAGCGCCATCTCGTCTTCGACGAAAGCGACAAATTTGACGCGAAGAGAACCACGCTCGAGATTATCTTTTCTAGCCGTCCTGGTTTAGCTGATAATAAATATTAGACTAGGAGAGAGGGTAAAGTCAGTGATAAAATATTTTTGGTCATAATTTATGATCACCAATGTAACCGGAAAGACGTTAGCGTTACAACCAAAAGTGTATTATTATATTCCATAAGTAAGTTCGTCGAAATAGTAACTGGTAGTTGTGTGCTGAGTGACATCGAATTGACGTCAAACCCGAAACTTAAAGAATTATTTGCGGATCGTGAACTATTAAGGGGGATCGTGAACTATTAAGGGGGATCGTGAACTATTTAGGGGGATCGTGAACTATTTAGGGATCTCGTGAACTATTTAGGGGGATCGTATTTATCCTAACGATAAATGTCAAAAACTAACACAAATCAGAAAAAAATAATGATAATCAGTTTATCTAATACCCAAGTCATCTATCGACTTTTAATGCCAATAATTAATTAATTCAGGAGACTTTTCTAAAATTTAAACCCTGAGAATCTTTAAAAATCCTTCGCGACCGTGATGAGAAACCTGCTCCACCATGGTCACAGCTCTTGCCGAGACCATGGAAATTTACGCAACGCTGGCAGCCTTGGTCAAAGGTCCAGAAAACACGATTGGGATGTCTACTGTATTTAACTTTCCGTTAAATTTTGTTGAGGTTAACGGTAATAGTTAGTGTAGGGAACTAGCGTGGTATCAAGAGCTCACCACCACCCTCCTACGCATTGAAACCCGGCCACTTCATTTAAAGGCATTAAAAGTCGCTGACTTGGGCCTACAGTGGTTCCTTAGGTATAAGCCTAGCTGATTTTTATTATTATTATTATTATTATTGAAGCCTATACAGGGTTGCCACAATATTTTCAGATTCGAATTCCCTGAACATTTTAAGTTTTTTTTACACTGACCATTTTAAGTTTTTTTACACAGACCATTTTAAGTTTTTTTACACTGACCATTTTAATTTTTTTACACTGACTTTTTAAGGCTAAAATTAGACAACAGTTTTTATTTTACTTTTATCAGAAGTTAATAATTTAAGATTTTAGGTATTTAAAAATATAACACAATTGGCGTTAAGCTCTGTAAAAGCATCTACACCCTGGTCAATTTCGTATAAGCAACAATAATATTGTTATTTGTCGGTTGGGGTGGAGATTGGCTTGTTTCAGTTTCAGTTTATTTTATTATTGTATTTTATTCTTTAAATGTAAATACGTTCCTCTCTGTTAAAAAAGGGATTCATTTAAAAGGTGTTGAGTAATAAAATGCATTCATTAATTAATTGTATGTGACCACACCAAAAAGCTTAAAATATTTATAGATTTTTTTTAAAATTTGTAGTCGCAGGGTTGCCACAATATTTCAATAGTCCAATTCCCGGTTTTCCCTGACCATTTTTAAAGATTTTCAATGACTTATAAGACCAAAATTAGACAATTCTTAGCTCTTACATTTATCAGAAGTTAATAAATTTAATCAACTTATATTTTAGTTATTTCAACATTAAAAAACCTTTCATGGAACTAAATAATAATAATAATAACAGAATTTGCTACAGATTTAGAGTAAAATTACCTTTACTGAATTCCCTGACTTTTTAGACCCATTTTTAAATTCCCTGCCTGGTCCCTGACGCGTGAAAACCCTGGATAAAGATAACATTTAATTCCCTGACTTTATAGAAATATTTGTAAATTGCCTGCCTGTTCCCTGACGCGTGACAACCCTGGATAAAGATAAAATTTAATTCCCTGACTTTATAGACCTATTTGTAAATTCCCTGACTGGTCCCTGACGTATGGCAACCCTGGATAAAGATAAAATTTAATTCCCTGACGTTTTAGACCTAT
This sequence comes from Leiobunum rupestre, assembly GCF_980474605.1. NCBI lineage: Eukaryota > Metazoa > Arthropoda > Arachnida > Opiliones > Sclerosomatidae > Leiobunum > Leiobunum rupestre. The sequence continues at coordinate 16,877,352 of NC_143390.1, forward strand.
TTTTAAATTCCCTGACTGGTCCCTTACGCGTGGCAACCCTGGATAAAGATAAAATATAATTCCCTGACGTTTAAGACCTTTTTTTAAATTCCCTGACTGGTCCCTGACGCGTGACAACCCTGGATAAAGATAAAATTTAATTCCCGGACTTTTTAGATCTATTTTTAAACTCCCTGACTGGTCCCTGACGCGTGGCAACCCTAGATAAAGATAAAATCTAATTCCTTGACGTTTCAGACCTTTTTTAAATTCCCTGACTGGTCCCTGACGCGTGGAAACCCTGGATAAAGATAAAATCTAATTCCCTGACTTTTTAGACTTATTTTTAAATTCCCTGACTGGCCCCTGACGTATGGCAACCCTGGATAAAGGTAAAATCTAATTTCCTTGACTTTTTAGACTTATTTTTAAATTCCCTGACTGGTCCCTGACGTATGGCAACCCTGGATAAAGGTAAAATCTAATTTCCTTGACTTTTTAGACTTATTTTTAAATTCCCTGATTGGTCCCAAACGCGTGGCAACCCTGGATAAAGATAAAATCTAATTCCCTGACTTTTTAGACCTATTTTTAAATTCCCTGACTGTTCCCTGACGCGAGACAACCCTGCTTTAGTATGTTATTCATTTTAAAGATTCATAGAACATACAGCTTCGAGTCTCTGAATTCCTCCAAATGGAAACTTTATATGTTTCGTTAGTTTCCAAATGTTTTCACGAATTCCTCTACAGATCAGCTATTTGGAATATCTTCGCAGTACGTGATACTAATATCTACCCCGCCGAACTGACCATACGCATTCGAGGGAGGGGGGTGTACCTAGCCATTAGTTTAATAGGCGCACGCAGGGCGGATTCCCGGAGAAGAGAATGGCCCTCTCTAATAATAATAACGGGGTCTGTCGGGACCCGGTAGTCACGCTAGAAATTAGGCAGAGGGAGAGCGAATCTACCCAAGACATCCACCACAGCCATAACCACTTTCCGTTCACTTCACTCGACTATCGATGTACAAATACGGGAGTACCGACTTTACCTTTTCCCCGCCTTTGTCTCCAGTGCCGAGGAAACTTCGGATGGGGGCACAGCGGGAATGGTAGAAATTCGGAAATAGGTTTCCTCCAAAAAAGTGGTTTCTCGCACATTTTTCGCAGTGAGAAACATATGGGGACCGGATGTTTTCGCGGTCCAAATAGAAGTTGACAGCTCTCAACACGAGAATTTAGTTAAGCAACACAAATTTCTAGTCCAAACTGCTAATAATTTTCCAAGTCTGGAATAATTATTTTGAACTGACATATTTCAAATTGATTTCATAGGCTCGATTCCTGGTCTTAAATAAATAAAATATATATATTTGATCTCAGTGGCGAAGCCAGAAATTCCTAGTAAGTTAATGTTAAGAGGGGGTCGAGATGGGGTGGAAATTTAGTACAGTCAAAGGTAGACCCGGAACCCCCCCCCCTTGTCTACGCCACTGTTTGATCTTTAAACAAGTACCGAATTTAGTTCATAGGTTCTAGAAGAAACGGTAGTCATTTTAGTAATTTGTAATCACGTGAAATCCCGGTTTTTTTTTCGATAATAAATAATCTGTAGTTTCTGTACCATAGGAAATTAGTAGTGGATTGATAGGATTTTCTCAGAGATATTATTTTGCAAAATAAAGGAAAATATAGGTTTCAAAGTGAAAATCCATGATTTTTATAGGCAATTTGGTATAATAATTGGTTGAGCGAGCGTTAATTTCTAATATTTCTTAAATTATCTCCAACTTGGTAGAGTTTGATATCAAAAGACATAATTGCAACAGTTAAAGCTCGAAAATCCCACAAATATAGTAAAAAATAGGAACACATTGAAAATATAGGAAAAATGATAAAATATAGTAGATGTGGTGACTAGTACCCCCTCGGGTCGAGGTTTTTGCCAAAGTTCATAGGTTAGGGTCTTTTCTATTGCCAAAAAATTCTTCGACCACCCAGTTTGTCGTTAATATTCGAGCGAGGCGAGTTCGTACGCGAACCGAAAGATTTGGAAATACGCAATGAATGAGAGTGAATAGAAACTTTACACCGAACGGCAGCTGCGAGATAGCGTAGAGAACGACAGGCCGTCAGGATGGATTCGAGCGGGCCGTGGGAAATTTCCTCCCATCAATGAACAAGCCCAACGGGGTGAAAGTGAAGTCGCCGACAGGGCAACTAGCGACCGAAACCCGACTCTACCCATCGACGATAACTATCTTAACCATCGCCTCCAACGGCGTTGCGAAGTAGACTTGCCACCGTCCAATATAATGGGGCGACGGGGAGGGAGATCTGATAAATATCTCCATAAAAAGGGGACCCGGACAGTCACCTACGAGCGGCTCCCATAAACATTATGTACCGGTACACGATCGAAAAACCTTCCTTTCCTTTTAACGCGCCCATTGCCTGTTTGCAGCCTCTTCAAGTCCTAGATTCGCTAGCAATATAATGCTATCTTTACAAATTTGCAAAGTACGTATTTTCTCCGCAAAAATTTTGGTATTTTGAAATTTTTGAAATCTGAAGGAATGTTAAAATTTCAAATCCGAAGTCATGATCACTCCAGGTAATCGCTGTATAATAATAGTAATAATAATAATCAGCTAGGCTAATACCCACGGCACCACCTTAGGCCCAAGTCATCTGGCGACTTTTAAAGCCATTAACTCAGGTAGCCGGGTTACAATGCGTAGGAGGGTGGTGGCCAACCCTTCGTGCCACGCGAGCCAACAGCGTTAACCCCCACAAGTTTTTATGGAAGGGAAAACCGAAGAGATCGGGGGAAAACCCCTTAAACGCACTCTCGCCAGCTGAATTTTCTCACATAGGTAGCTTTTAGTTGTTTGATGAAAAAGAGATGGCGATGGAGTCTATCGCGACGCGTGCTACGAGCTATTCCAATCTCACTTCAATCTTTATTGCGAAAGTCGAACCTTAGAATAAAAGTATATGTGGGAAGGAATGAACTATATGCCCCAAAGAGTTAGAAATCAGTCACTCCAGGGGGCTGAAAATCCTCTCTCCGCAACCTTTGGCTGTACAGCATAGTTAAAGAAACCTCCGCTACTCTCATTGCCGCTTCTATCTAATGGAAAAAATTGAAAGGAAATAAGTAGTCCCGAACTCGACGCTAACACTAATTTTGAGCTTGCGAGAGTGCGTTTAAACCAGTGGGCAGAGAACTTGCAAACTCAACGCGGAAGGAGTAGTTCCGAGTTTTCACCCAGTGCCACAAGTTGGGATCGAATCCGGCTCCTCTTGCTGCGAGGCGTAAGTGCTAACCCCTCCGCCACCCAACCGTTATACTATACTAAAGTGATATAACTGATTATACCTTGATCAAAGGCTGTACTAAGTTTCATATCGGAGCAACAAACACAACACCCCACCCAAGGAGAACGCAACCCGTCAAAACTCGTGCATTTACTCGTGTACATTTTTCATTGGTTAGACGCTTTAGCGCCTTCTGCCGTCGGAAGAGGAAAATTCGGAAATTGTCTCTCCCCCCACCCGTAAAGGTTCGTCCAATGAAATTTGTACACAACACTGCGTTAGCGTGTTTAAAGACTAGCTGCGTTCTCCTTGAGTTTGTTGCTCCGAGGTTTCATAAGCCTGTAATCGATGTACAGATCTAGGAATGTCCAAGAAAGGCTATGATGGCCCTGATAATTATCATTTAAGCGTGGGTGATTTACTGTGGATATTTTAAATAGCGACCGCGATAAGCAAATGATTTATCCTATTTCGCCAATGAACATATAAGTCATTACGCGGATTAAGGACTGAAAACCCTTTTTGCGCTGTTACTAGTCTTTGGAAGTGTCAGGTAGTGATGCCCGAGAATGATCAGCCAAGGCTTATTTGAAAATAGAAACTCTTTCAACGGTAAAATAAAGTTCTAAGCGAATATCTTTAGCAATATTGGATAACTCTCACAAAAAGTATTTTATTTACTTCTATTATAATAAAGTTTCATACGATTTAGCGATGCTTTCGCCATCTGGGAAAAATGTATTATAACCACTAAACCCGAGATGCGCTATCGCCATCTTGAGTCGAATCTTAAACTAATTAATTCTTGCGGTAAAAATTTTCTAAGTTTTCAAGTTTAATAAATGATTTTTTTTTATATTTCATTTTAAGTGTTTTAGGCCGCGCACTACTATTTATTTATTTATTTTTAAAATTTTGCTGATTATTTTGTGTGATGTCGCTACGTTAGTTTAATACGCCGGTTCTCCTCTCGTCAGCACTATTTACTTTACTACGCTTTCAGTGCATTTTATTGCGGAGTGCCACGTAACGTTATAACAATAAATATTTAACTCAAAGCCAAGTACGTTTCGTTTATAACAATTGTCTACTTTGATAATATAAAGCAAATTACGTGTTTATGTATGCTTTTATTTTTTCATTGTCTCAATAGTCTGTTACCAATATACTATTATAAGCCTTGGTACTTCTAACTTTTTCAGAATGGTTTCGGATGTTCAGTTGGCTATCTTCGCCAATGTGCTAGGCGTAACGCTATTCCTATTAGTGGTTCTATACCATTATGTGTCAGTCAATAATCCCAGAAAATTGGATTAAAATTGTGGTAATATACTTGTAATCAGTATTTAATGTAATCCGCGTCTAAATAGTTCATTTATTTTAGGTAGCAGGGTGAAGACAACATGCACCATCATAAATATCACAACTCCACATCTTCAGCAAAATGTTAAAAATATATTTTGTACAGCCTTTTCTTCAAAATTTAATTATTAAATATGTTCATTAAAACGTTATTTCTATATACAAAGTAATTTATAGGATAAGGTTTAAATAACATGCTAAATACCCTCTTCTGAAGAGCATAAAATTTGCCCAAAAATTATTATATTGTTATAGTTACAAACCTCCGATTCTCAAATAAACTAAATTTGGTTTATATATGTCACATCTGCAGTGGGTATAAAAGGCTTTCATAAACTTTAATGAATTGATCTTCAAATTCATTTACATCCTGTAATAATAGCACTACTATATTGGACCAAATTTATTTTTATCTGCTTTTATAACCGCATAATACAGCTGTATTTTTAGGGGCTAAACGAAACTTGAAATCAGTCAAATTCATAACAATATAATTATTTATTGAACATCTGCTCAAAAAGACTCTTAAAATGAGGACAGGCATTTGTTTGAGCATCGATACATGCAAGTTGAGTTATAGACTCGAAGATGGTAACCAAATACAAATTTATTCTTTTTTATTACGATTTTGAGGGGAATCTATGTCACAAAAAAAATTACACCCAATATTCACTCATTAATGGCATTATATTTAATACTTTTCTACAAAACAAAATTAACTCACCCTTTCCAGGATATTGTATGTATGTAAAAGAAGATCATTCTCCGCTGCTGCTTTCAGAACTTGACAGGCCATAATATTTCCAATTACGAGTAGTGTTGGAATTATTCTTTTGTCTTGTTTGCATTTGAACATTGCAGTTAGCTCCGTAATCCTTAGAATGATGCGAGATGGCATGATTTTTCAACAGTATTCCATATGCATATTGAAATCAAATCAACATGATTGTCAAGATTTGAGCTTTTTGAATGATTTTGAGAAGTAACATTGATACATCAAATGATCAAACGTCATGGCAATCCGAATTTCCTTCATAATGCCCTAACTAAAAGAGAAAAAATTGCCATTCTAATTACAATCTTCATAAAAAAATACATACATTTTAAACAATCGAATGGCTAGATAATAATCTACAATAAAAGTATCTGCATACCATTCGAAACAATAGCGCTTTGTCTAATATGATTGTAGCGCGCATTAAAATCGTCTGCTAAAACAAAAATCAGGGGCGCAAACCTGCGCATACGCAGTTTTTCGCTTTCAATATTTAAAGGCACCAAATATAAACTGTAAAAAGCGCGGTTAGTGTTAGGAAATAAAAAAAAACAATTAATTTGAAATGCAATGTTAATATTGTATATATTTATATACAGTAATCTACATTGTAAAGACTAGAAATCAACATATTGTAAAATTCAACAACCACTTATGTCAGTTTAAAGATGGAAAATTGATTACTACTTTGAGGGGGGAATTAAGAATAACTTATGTAAGGAGAAACATATTACAAAAAAAAAACAGATTTTAAACTATTAAGAAAACAAATTGAACATTTTAATATATTTTAGACGTTTTTGGAAGTTGCGAGAAAAACACGGTCTTAAATAAAAAAAAAAAGTGTTTCGCTGGGAGTGCGAGTAGGTCTATATCTTGATAAATAATACAATGATATTTCAAAAATCTTACAAAATATCCAAACTTTTTGTGGGTCATAATGTTGATTTAAGGTCTTCCACATATTTTTAAACTTAATTTTAAAATAATACAATTAAATTTTCAAAGTAAGTTGGTCTAATAAATTTTTAAATAAATGTCAAAGTAAATAATGAACTAGGAAACTTAATGCCATGGCTATTATTATACCAAAAGAAAAATCTCACCCAATAAATTTTCAATTAAATTACCCTTTAAAATTTGGTGCCACTTATATTTAGATTAAAAAAATTAACCGCTTTTTTTAAACTTTCCTTCAATAATTTAAGCTCTACAAACTTAATCGTGTCTATACATTATGTAAAAATAATAAAGTTAACAAGGTTTTTTTTAGTTATTTAAATGTCCCTATCAAGGGATGATATATATTTTGCGTATATCCTACGTTGTCCTTTTCTTTTAAATGAATAACACAGTCATCAAAATACTATACACGAAATAACATTCCAATATATAGGGAATTTGACTCTTTGGTCTACTTTTGCATCGTCTTTTATGGGGAATTACTGTTGAACATTGTGGGCCATTTCGTAACAACACCAGAGAAACATTTGTTTAAATATCTTAACAACTAAGTTGTATCGCTGTGCGCCGCGTTCAAGAATCTTCAAAATAATTGCTTCTTAAAAACAATGTAAAAAACTAGCAAGGCAGTTGTTTCATATTCATACAATATGATGGGCCGAATGTTATTTTAAGTCGTTCCCAACGTTCCCTTCCATTAGTTATCAAACTTAAAAGTTAAAACATTTTGTGAAAAGAACATGAATATTTCATTATTAGGCACCCTAAATGAATGCACCTTTGGTAAAATGTTACATTTCATGAGTAAATTCACTTGTATAATGATTATAATTATTTCGATGACTCAATTAAAGAGTAACACTTGCGCAGTGATAAATATGATTAAAAATAAGCTCAACCAGGTTGAGAGAGTAAACATCTGACTTGGTTTTACGTAAATTAAACGCACAAACACATGATTAAAGACTGCTGCGCAAGTACATGTTTAAGAAAAATTAAATAAAATTAACTAGTATTTGGTTAATATATATAAAGCTGTACTGGCTTTCTCGCGAGTAAATTAATTTTTGTGAACCTTGTTAGGTTTAAAAAAGTAATGGTCCCCAAGTATAACCGGGAATATCTAAATTTTACACCTAATTTAGGAATTTTTGATCTTTTGGCATTTAATAAACTTAAAAATAGTGCAAATATAATAAAACTAGTCAGCCACAATAATTCCGAGGCAAATTTTGGAATTTTTGTAGTTTTATAATTGCAAGGTGACGGACTAGTTTTGAAAATTTATAAGTTTACCATCACCACAGATCAAAATAATTAAAACTAAACGCAACTCTTTTTGATATTATTTTTGTGCTACACCAACGAGTGTATTTGTCAAACAACTCGCCTTTTGCATAATTCAGGCGTGATAAAATGCTTTGGTAGTGTGCTTAAAGAAACATTTGACTTTCTTAAAACGCTTGAAATGCAAAATTCAAAAACCTAAGTAGCAATTTTCAGGCAGAGTTAATACCACTAATTTAAAATTAATTTCCTTTTGAGCGCTTAACATAGGAAAAAACTTTGATAAAATTGGAAGCTTTCGAGGCAATATTTAAACATGATCACAATAAATATATATTTTTTTTAAACATTTTTCCTTTTGAGCAAAAATACGAGCACGGAATACGTCGAAACGAAAGAAATGGTGAGGATAATACACATTTACACTTTTGTTTCGCGAGAGGAGGGAAGGTACTATACAGTTCAGTTTCTTTATCTTTTGTCTTCAAAGAGTCACATTTTCACAAAATATCACGCAGAAACTTTTGCTTTTTCAAAAGTAGTATCATTCCAATTGTTCCAACAAAACACGCCTTTTTTTAATATATATTTTTTTCACTTTTCACAGTTTTTTTAAGTTTTCTTTTATACTTAGTAATATTTCCATACGTTTTCGACATTTACGGTCGGCGCAAATTGACGTAATAGATAGAGAGATATGGCAGTGACCAAAGTACACATTAAGCTAGCAGGGCTTTAATATGTTTCGGTGTTGTTTCGTCATTGAGGTGTCTCGTTGTGTACCTGAATGTCATTAAATTTTAATTAGGCATTAGAATTAGTTAGGCTTAAATAGGGATGCACCGATATATGGGCCTATTTTTCTAATATCGGTATTGACCAAAATCAGCTTAAGCGAAGCTGAAATTGGCCAATACCGATATTAAACATTTTCAGAAAAACATTTAAAAATAAGAAAATTCTTGATTTACTTATGATAATATTTCATTTTACGCCAGACTTCAGAAGCTAGATCAGACCTTTTTTGAGACAGGGGGTTATGAATGTAAACCAATAAACAACGATATTCGTTTTGTGATAGAAAATATGTATCACGGAAAATGGAAAGAAACATATTTGGATATGCTCTCGCAAACTTTTTTCCATGAAAAATTAGAATAAAATGGTATGACAGTGTACTGAACCATTTTTTAAAATGATATTATCATGTACACTACTGTTATGATAGATAACTTTGTTAATAGCAGATATATCGGCTGTACCCATATCGGTGCATCCCTAGGCTTAAATTTTAATTACCTTAAGGCATTGAGCAGCCCCTCAACAACGTTGGGTGGCTGATCTTTTAGTACTTTGATAGAACCTTTCACATCTATGTGAGAATTTTTTGCGAAAGCTCCAACTGGGTGCACGTGGTCGTACAATATGATAACTCCAACCATAACTCTTAAAACAAACAATATAGTTTCTTCATTTTTAAAACGAGCGCAAAATCCACTGCAAATGAAAACAAATTTAGACATCTGCGATTTAAATAAGTATATCGTAAAATAAACATTTCTTACGGATTTTCAACCATTCTTTGACAAACTTTGGCCATAGTTCCCAATGTTTCTGTCGTATTTTCAATTGGCAGGTCTTTATTCTCGGAAACAAAATGGGTAGTCGCATCACTCAATACTTTCAACATAGGAGTGGCGTGGGCGTAAAAAAGAGACATTCTGTTGGCTAACTCGTTCGGGACTTCTAGCTCTTCCTCTACAGGGTCCTTAAATTAAATGATTATTAGTAAAGATATTGAAAATTGGGACAAAATTTCGCTTACTTGATTAGCTAATCGCAGGCGACTGACTGTTCGTCTGTAATAGCTAAAATCATTCTGAATGGCTGGGTTGGTCATTTTCATGTCATCAAACTTGAGCACAAAATCTAATATTTCCGCGAATTGCTTAACTAATGCCTGTTGAGTTTCCAGATGTTGCGTCGGTGATAAAGGGCCAGAACACAACTCCCATAAAATTCTAGGCACAGCGTCTTCTGCTCACATTTAAAATGATTTGTTGAATTTGGGAATTTTTATATAAATATTTAAATTTACAAGAAAAATAATACCTAGTCTCTGGGAAAACTCGTAAAAATATTTCAATTTGGATACTAGTGGACAAACTGCTTCCCAGGCTCTAATTTGGTGCGCTTCACTTCGTGGTTTTGCGATAGCCTCCCGAATTTCATTTCCAGCACCTTTATAAGTTTGTAAATCTTGTAGCACTCTTTTTGATTGTTGCAATACATCTTCTACAGTGGCGTAAGTTTCTTTCTCTGATTCCGAAGGTTGAGCATCTAAATGATTAGTTTTTAATCTTTATTTTAACTCATCCTTCGTACTATTATTATTAATAATTAATTTATATTAATATACCTTCAAAATCTAAAAACACATCGTATTTGGGATTTTCATCTCGGCTAAGCAGCCTCAAAAGGTTTCCCATAGTACAACAATGTCCGCAGCTTCCAGCTGGGGTGGTACCTTGAATTGATAAACATTCCATATTTTTTCCCTTTCGCTCATTAACACACTACTGCCTAGAAACAAAACGCCTATTAAATTTAATATTTCATACTTGCTACGGCTAGAGCTCCTTTAGTATGAGCAGCAACAGAGCAACAGGGCTGAGTTCCCATAAGCCCTGGGAAGCCACCAAATATTCGCGACTACCTCACACCAAAACACCGGTGAAAGATCCTTTTCAAACAATTTATCAAACGCTGGTTAGTTACAGATGGTTAAGAAACAAACAAACATGCAATTTCATTTCATTAGTCACATATCAGATTAAAAACTGCCGGCTAATGCTTAGTGTCTAGCTTAATAAACCTACGTTCTTATCATTCTAGTAAGTACACTAACCTAGGCTACATCAAAAATTGGAAAAGACTTCAAAAGAGAGAGAGGAAACGGTTGGTTTGAAGTTAAAAATAGACTTATAAAACCATAAGGCGGTGAACAGGTTATAAATAAATACCTAGTAGCTTCTCTGGTGAGTTTTCGCTGTTGGAGACTTGAAAAATAAACGCCTTTCTTACTGATAAATCTTGGGATTACACGCCCAAGTCTTAGGTTTCATTAAAAATTAGTTCTTTAAAATTCGGATAAATATTCAGACCTCGAAGTTCTCGACTTTCTCTCACCCATATTCACTATCTTAAACAAATACAATTTCCGTATTTGATTTTTCGTAATAAATAAACTTTCATTCCATAAATAAATATTAATCGAAATATGAAACGAAGGGTGGATTCCGCGAATTTTTCCTTCTGTCACAGGAAATGACCAGAGAAATGGCTTGTTGGCAGCGCCATGGAAGAGCGCGCAAGTCAAGCGTAAAATAATTTGGGGGTCGCACCTAAAGAGTTATAAAAATCATACAATAAATTATTCTAAACAATAAAAATCGTTGAAATTAAAAAATTCGAAATAAACGATTAAATTGAAAACAAGAAAATTTGAAAAACTATTTAATAATAATACAATATTTAACAATATTCAAACAACAAAAAAATGAAAGATGCATCTCGGCATGGCGCTAAATATCAGGAGTTCAACCCGATCGATTGGATGAAATCAGAGGCGGTAGTCGCGCAACATGGTGCAACTCTAATTCGCTGTTTTGGGGGTTAAAATGTAGACCCTCTCAACATCTATCAATCATTCCGATATTTTATATTAAGATAATTCTTCGTATAGTAGGAAGTAGACGCAAAATTGTGGTATACATTTACTGAGTACACATTCAAGCGTAATAGGATAAGAAATGGAGGAAAAAGCGAGGGAAAAACTGATTTTCAATAACGGCCGTCACAAGCGTCAAAAGAAGATAAATTAATGAATAACAAAAGTGCTATATACCCCCCCCCCCTCTCTCTCCAAACACTAGAGAATGTCGGGATTGGGAGAAGCGTGAAAATTTATAGCTTCGGTAAATCGATAAAGGCATTTGCATCATTATCTAAACGGTTTTTTGTTCTATTTTCCAAGAAGCTGAATGGACTTTCAAATTTGTTATGAATAAATTTGATCCGTGGTTGCGGTTTAAATATATCTATTGATTGACCTTCCAAGTAGAAATAGAAGTTATAGAACGTTCCTGAGGCCATCAAGAGCAGTTTAAAATGGACAACTTGAGCCATCCTGATCGGCTCTACCCTGATTCTTCAAAAATAAACGTCGTTGCTGTAAGGGAATATAACCTCGGGTATTTGCAGGGCCGTAACCAGGGGGGGGGGGGGAATTCGAAGTGCCCTACCTAGAATTCTGAGATTAAATTTAAATCTGAGGAAAGTGGTCTACCCAGATATTTTGGTGATCATTAAAGTTTTTCAGTTGAAGGCATTTTAATTTTAATATTATAAAATTTAAATTAGAAGCTAAAGAATCACATTCTTTGGGAAGAGGGCATTTCAGGGAATGTGTGCCTGCGTAACATGACGGGAAGGGAAGTGCTAATTGAAATTCGTCCCGAATTTTTCAAACGATTTTCTGATCCTTTAAACGCACTCTCGCAAGATCAAAATTTGTGTTAGCGTCGAGTTCAGGACTACTTATTTTATTTCATTTTTTTCCATTAGATAGTAGCGGCAATGAGAGTAGCGGAGATTTCTCTAACTATGCTGTACAGCCAAAGGTAGCGGAGAGAGGATTTTCACCCCCCTGGAGTGACTGATTTCTAACTCTTTGGGGCATATAGTTCAATCCTTCCCACATATACCTTTACTCTAAGGTTAAACTTTCACAATAAAGATTGAAGTGAGATTGGAATAGCTCGTAGCACGCGTCGCGATAGACTCCATCGCCATCTCTTTTTAATAAAAGAACTAAAAGCTACCTATGTGAGAAAATTCAGCTAACGAGATTGCGTTTAAAGGGATCGAGTATGAACTAAATCGAAAAATCGTCTGCTAAACACGATACGAGTTACTACTTGCATTTTAACGTAACTATAGCTTCTGTGAAATGTGCAATTCGTTGATCCATCATAATGAAGTTCATAATTCCTTTAAGGCGTATTAACACGATGCCCACACTTTTGAGAACCGTTTTCTAACATAGTTCGCAAACAGTGGCGTAAACAGCGCCCCCGCAGATCCCGCAGCGCGGGGGGGCTCCCGAGAACTAGGGGCCCCCAAACGTGTATAATTAAAATCGGTGCTATTTAAAAGGGCCCCGAGTTGTTTTTCGCGGGGGGGGGGCGGATTTCCTAGTTACGCCACTGTTCGCAAACCACGCTGCATTTTCGTTCACACGACATGTTCTTGAGATTTTGGTTACTAATTACCGGTGAAAAAAATTACTGATATTTCCTAAAAGAGTTCTTCTATTACTACAAAATATCATTAACAGACTGACGCTGGTAAAAACGACTGTCAATCAAAACTTGGCCGACAAATGCGCACTCTCGCCATCTGAATTTTCTCACATAGGTAGCTTTTAGTTGTTTGATGAAAAAGAGATGGCGTTGGAGTCTATCGTGACGCGTGCTACGAGCTATTCCAATCTCACTTCAATCTTTATTGTGAAAGTCGGACCTTAGAGTAAAAGTATATGTGGCAAGGAATTAACTATATGCCCCAAAGAGTTAGAAATCAGTCACTCCAGGGGGGTGAAAATCCTCTCTCTGCTACCTTTGGCTGTACAGCATAGTTAAAGAAACCTCCGCTACTCTCATTGCCGCTACAATCTAATGGAAAAAAATTGAGAGAAAATAAGTAGCCCCGAGCTCGACGCTAACTCAAATTTTGATACAACATTTTTGCAAAACATGGTTGACCAACACGAGTTGCAAACCGAGATGCACCGTTGGAACGGAAAACACATTTACACGACGTGTTGGCCAAGTTTTAAAGAACGGACATCCTTTCGATTACACAAAACAAAATGATAATATCATAAGCCTATCATAAGGTCCCCATAAGCAAAGGTCTACCATAGGGTCCCATGTTAACGGCGTTGTCCTGGAGAGAAGAAAATTAACGTACGACGATAGGGCAGTAGCGACATCTTTTTTTTTTTCAAAATTTCTACATCTAAAATATTCCCTTACTTGGTAGAGCAGCCACGCTCGGGTTGATAAATGCCACTAAAACGTGTCTAAATCTCAAATTTGAAAAATAAATACCTTCAGAAACAAGTTATCTTATTTTTAAAAGCCAGTTTTAGGTTCTGATGAATCATTTAAGTTTGAAAGTGATTCAATTGTGATTACGCCTTGGCCACGGTGATAAGGGCTCGTGGGACGTGGTGGAGATTTCTCCCGCGTGGTTCTAAGTTTAAAAACGTTCGCGCACGGCTTGGGCGCATTCATCATGCAACGCGCGAAATTCATTTGGGGAAATGCCTAGTTGAGGATGTGGCCACTAGGAGGTGCAGATTTTGAATACCTACCTCTTAATAACGGGTATGTGATGTCAAAAATTTGGGACAGACCTTTGCTTAAGGGGACATTATGATAGGCTTATGATAATATTAAAATGTAAATTAAAGGGAATATAACCTGCAAAGCAATCTTTACGGAAGACCCCTTCAATGTTTCAAATTTCCCTGTACAGGGGCGCCAAACATTTCTAAAGCCAAAGGCAAGAGCGGTCAGAGCCGCAAACGTTGGTGTTCCACACCAAATACCTCAGGTTATATTCCCTTTAACATATTTTGTATTAGGTAAGCTGTTTTTGTTAAGAAAATATTCGAGCATTATTTATCACACATCGTTAAATACGTAGTAATAATTTCTAAAAGATTTAAATCATTTTTTGTATGATATCAAAAATAAAAAAATTCAAAAGTGTTGAATTTCAAGAAAATGGTTATTGATTTATCAAATAAAAACAAGGAAAATACCCCTTTTCTTAAGAGCTTATTTTAAAGCTCTTTTATAGGGCTATCTAATAATGTATTTATATTTCGTGTTTTCAATCGCCCACATGACCCTTTAACCCCTCGAATGAGACCCCCCAAAAATAAAAATGTACATTTTGACATCCAATAACCTGGTATCAATTCTAGTTAGGACTATATAAACTACACCATTGAATTGGCCTCGCCAAAATGTGTAAGATTGTGTTATTTTGTTAAAATAAAATATATTTATAAAAAGTTATTAAACTTAAAGCGAAGGGGTACTGAAATCGAGGTACGATATACCAAAAAATGTGGGGTTTCGGTTAAACTGTGTTTATTCTAAAACTTCTCAATATTTTCAATATTGGATATCACCGTTTTTTAGACAGATCTATCTGTGTTTAAAATTAAAAAAAAATCGATTGACCCATGGTGACATG
Organism: Leiobunum rupestre; assembly: GCF_980474605.1. Lineage (NCBI taxonomy): Eukaryota > Metazoa > Arthropoda > Arachnida > Opiliones > Sclerosomatidae > Leiobunum > Leiobunum rupestre. The sequence continues at coordinate 16,892,375 of NC_143390.1, forward strand.
AGTGGTCGAAATCGTATGGAATGACCCTCATGTAGTAATCCTAATTGGTAGGATATCAGGGGAAAAACCGCTATGGGATCGCTGACGACTGCCTATGGGAGTGCTCAAGCTCAATGATCGATCCAGATTTGGTGGTGACATCACTACTCTAACTTCGAGATGAATGTATTGAATTTCTACTATGAATATCGAACTGAATTTGGGTAGTGTACACTCAGTCGCTAGGATGGGAGCCTAGGAGGGGCTGCGTTATTAAGACTTTATTATGCTGCTTAAAAATTGTACTTTTTGAAATGGAGTCTTGTATTCGCGAACGAAACGAGTCTAGGTGGCGTAACGGCGCTAGCTTCTCCGAGGTTGCGCCTATGATCTAGCGCCGGCTACAGACGTACAAATTAACAAGTCATAAGAACGTTTTTTCTTAAAGAAACTTATCAAAATAAAATCAAACTATGCAAAAAGGTCGCGACAAAAATTAATTTAAAAAATTTTAATACGTGTCTTTTCCACTGAAGGAAAATAGCGGAAAATAGTTAAAAATTTTACCAGAAAATACCTTTATTTATGATACTCAATTAATTTTCTAGTCGTACAGGTATTTTTCTAAAAATAACAAGTAGTTTTCTTAACCGAGTTAAATGTCAATCCCAGAAAAACTTAGTGGAATTAACTAAAATTAATGAGTGGATCGAGTCCACGAGAAACGTCGGTCTCCATAATAATAAAATATTGTTCCATAAGTTTGTCACTTTGGGGAATATTTTATTGAGAGCTAGTAACGGTGTGACGTCATCACAAAAAGAAAGGCTACGTGTGACGCGTTAGCAAGCGGACGCAAAAAAGTGCTATTTGCAGTCTGTCTTGCAAATAGCTCCCAGCAAAACTTTTACATGTGAAGAATAGGAAGTGTCACACTTATGTAACTTATGGCTTAAGTAATTATATAAACGCAAAACATTTCCGCCCATCCTGGCACCTAGGAGCAACAAACACAGCACCCCACACAAGGAGAACGCAACCCGTCAAAAGTCGTGGGTTTTCTTGTGTGCAATTTTCATTGGTTAGACGCTTTAGCGCCTGCTGCTGTGGGAAGGGGAAAATTCGGAAATTGTCTTCCCTCCTGCCCATAAAACGTGTAGCGTAAAGGTTCGTCCAATGAAATTTGTACACGACACTGCGGTAGCGTGTTTAAAGGCTAGCTGTGGTCTCCTTGTGTTTGTTGCTCCTAGCTGGCGATATTAATGGTTGAAATGAATATATTTTAGCAAAAGTAAATGAACCGAAGTTATCAGAGACTGCTATACTCCCCATGTAGGAGGCGTTTTCCTTATAAAGTAACATTTTGACCTCGAATTTTAAATTTTGTGCGCTCTTAGGCCGAAATAAAAACCATTTTTTGTTTTTTTAAGAAAAAATTTTTTATACGTAGAAATATTTATACCCACAATTCCCAAGTGCAATTTAAAGACGGGGATGGAAATATTCTTTTATTTGACTCGATTTTCTCATCATTTTCATAAGGAAATCGCCCTCCGACTCTGCGCGCTATTTCGATAACTTCGGTTCATTTACTTCTGATTCTAGGCCATGAAATAAAATGTTTTTATCGATATGCTTTTTAAAAATGGGATTAATTCGTATTCCATTGGCGATCTAAGTGCACAGGAAATGTCACTCCGTCGATATATTTTCCCAATGGAAAACCCGAAAATTCAGAGCGATCGAAGTGCCACAATTGAAAGCTATTATAAATGTCATAAGTATATGATCTACGACGTAAAATAGTATCTTCACAGGCTAGAAGCAGTTTTTAATATGGAATACTTATTTCATAAGTTATGTATTATATACTTCTGGAAATATTTATAGCGAAGATTTGTCGAATTTTCAAATTTGACTTGGTCTGAAAGTCACGATTGAAGTACGCCAAAACATTTTATTACGAAAATGATAAAACGCAATTTTCTATATGGAATGTCAAAGAATAAGTTCCAAATCTGTCAACGTTCCACTATGTGACCATGTCAGGACCCGTCTCTTGATGTATCGTCTGATTCTTCCGATTTGCTTCTTTAATTAAAAAGGAAGACCTGGCATTTGTAATTTCTCAAAAAATTTATAGTGTTGACCAAATGTCTAGACGATATAAGGTAGGGTGACCAGGGAAAGGTTATTGTATTTTTTATAGAAAAAATTGGAATTTTAGAGGCAAATTATAGGAAAATATAGGAAATAAAATAGGCGAATTATAGGAAAATATATTAATTTAAATAGGTGAATTATAGGAAAATATATTAATTTAAATAGGTGAATTATAGGAAAATATAGGACACTAAATAGGCGTAGGAAAATATAGGAATTTAAATAGGTGAATTATAAGAAAATATAGGATTTGAATAGGTGAATTATAGGAAAATATAGGACACTAAATAGGCGAATTATAGGAAAATATAGGACACTAAATAGGAAGATATAGGAAAAATGATAAGGTAATCATTGCATATCGATATACTTTGACTCGAATCACCTAGAATCTTGATAATTCCTTGTACACTGCTTTCTTGCATTGTTGGATCACTTAGCGGATTTACAAAGCCCATACATTTCAAGATTTTGTACGAAAGTGGCAGTGTTTTCAACAGATGTTCTATGACACGTACAAAAAAGTTCTTTCATTTTCCAAAGAGCGTGAAATTATAGGTAAATATAGGAAAATGGGTGAAAATAAAGGAATTTATAGGTAGGCATTAAAAATATAGGAAAATATAGGAAATATCGGAAGTCTGGTCACCCTGTTTAAGGGCATCAAGTCCTATTTTTAAAATGTAATGATTAGTTGTAGGCTAAATTGTTCCAAATATTTTTGGAAGACTCGTTGATTCACAGCGAAGAAGACTTCATGCGAAAAATATCGGAGGAAAAAATTAGTTTTTAACTAGGCTAACTTCTTGTTGAGGAAACTTTTAGTGAAATAAAAAACATGTATCGATACGATGGAAAAAAATGTTTTCGAAGTAGAGTTTTTATTTTGCAGAAGAAGGTACCGTGGTAAAATGATTTCCTACTACTCTCTAGGGAAGACGTATTTTTCCTACTTGTACCGTAACGGTTTGGTCGGCCAGTGGCAGTTACCAAAATCAAACTTTCTTTCGGAAGGCGTCTGCTAAGCCTAGTTTATCTAACTTCGCGAACGAAAACGCGCATTCCGTAGAAACATAAACCATCAATTATATTAAAAGAGTACGAAACGAAGAAACTCGGGAAGCCAGCGTCCTTACGCTTATTTCGATTTGAGCCAAGGCTTAGGTGTCCAAATTACCGTAACTCGGGAATGTTTCGCGTACAGGTATCGAAGAAATAGCGAAATTGATGATCCAGGGTTGTTACAAATAATAACAGAAGCGCAATGGCGCCAAATAGACAAATAAAATCACTTTTATGGGGGCATGATATAAATCAAAACCACTGATTTTCGTTTGTTTATGGACCGTCATAACAGACAACATGGCGCACTAGGCGTGCCACGCGAGACGCGAAAATTTGGGATACAAAGCGTAAGCAATAATAGCCATATATTTCTCTAGTTACATACATTAGGGTATTTTTTATAAGGAAAACTGTCAGTGCAACAAAACCACTCATAAGTTTGCCTCTTCCATAGGAAAGATGATACTTTGTTCCACATGGAACAAACAATTATTGGACTATAGTTATAAAAGTTTGAAACGCCTAAAGCTGGTTTTCCACTAGCGCGCGTCATAATGTTATATTCTTTACGCGGGTAAAAACCTTTGAACGTTTCAAAGCTGAGAAACGCGTCGTTGCGCGCGCCAGTGGAAAACCAGCTTTACGCTCAAGGACTGAAAGTTAGGATAAACGACTAGAAATTATTGCTTAAGTAAAAGTTTTATTCAAAAACCAACAAAACCCCCTTTTTTGCTAAGCCTTAATATGTCAAAAAAGCTACCTAGTTAAAAGGAAATACTTGTTGCATACCGTACAAGTTAAAAGTGCCCATTATATCACGGCCAACTTTGATCACGCGCTGTTCGCGCTACTACGGCCAACACATTCGTCGAAATTCCGCGAGCAAGGATTTTCCCCCTATAAACTGTACTATAACGTGTAGGAGTTCAGCGCCACGCTCGGTGGTTATATTGTCTTCAATGTAAAAACTATACTAAAAATAATAATCCGCTAGGGGCGCCCACGTCATACACATCTTTTGCTCATAGGTTAACACAGAAACGCCAACGAATGAGATGGCCGCTGTAGAGCGAGAGATGCGCGAGAAATCAAAGTTGGCCGTGATTATATCAACAAGCACTATATAAACAACTTGCAGGTCCTGGCTCTCTGAAGCATTACTTCTTGGCGCCTATTTAAGATTTTGAATCGATATGGTTATTAATTGTCTAATTGCACTAATATAATTCCAGCCAAAACAATGAATACATGAAATTAAAAAGGACGTTTCTAATGTAGTTATATCATAAGTAACATAATAACAATAAGTATGACACTTCCTATTGCTTTAATGCTAATTTTCTAACCGAACCTTTTTTCGGGACTGATACTCTCTTCAAGCTGTGACTGGGACTCGCGACTAATCGTTTTGGATGACTACTTTTTGATAAACATTTAAGCCTAATATCGCGAGGGGCTTTGGCTTTGTTTTGAAGCCCGCGTGCGAATCATGCGTTTTAAAAAACTTATTTATTTTTTTATCATTTTAGCCTAATATTCCGCCTATCTATCGGAAACCAGATATTTCGGCTTAGTGGAAGCCAGGAGCAACAAACACAACACCCTACACAAGGAGAACGCAACCCGTCAAAAGTCGTGGATTTTCTTGTGTACATTTTTCATTGGCTAGACGCTTTAGCGCCTGCTGCCGTCGGAAGGGGAAAATTCGGAAATTGTCTTCCCCCCGCTCGTAAAACGTTCATCGTAAAGGCTCGTGGCGCTCGTCCAATGAAATTCGTACACAACCCTTCGTTAGCGTGTTTAAAGGCTAGCTGCGTTCTCCTTGTGTTTGTTGCTCCTAGGTGGAAGTCTCGTATATTTTAGACACTAGAGGGCTCTGTGCTGAGAAAACATCTTGATTACGCAATATCTATGAAACTCAGTTTGGTTGTAAATCTCGTTAATTGTCATACTTATTGTTATTATGATCCTTTTGGTTATATGCAAATTTATTCGTGAACTTTTTTAGCTCGTTAAAATTCATGGGGGTGGGAAATGCCCCCCCCTGCTTAAGAGTGCCCCCCCTTGCCCTACCCAAATGACGTCCGTGCTTTAGAGTGATTACCTATATTATAGAACACTTACTCGGCTGTCAACCAAAATATGCAACTTGTATGTCGTACGCGTAAAGATTCATTTCATAGTTCTGGTCGAGACAAAGGATAAACCTAAAAGAGGGGGTATCTGAAAATCTCTCATCATCTTCCCGGAAAAGAATGAGAGAAAAAAGTTGAGTGCCAGCTATAAAATATCACTCGCTTCTGTTTGGATGTGTGTGTATGTACGCTCATTCATATTTCAACATCATTTTCCCCGGGGTTGACGCTTACGCGAGTTACAACTTCATAAATAAGAAAAGCAATTTTAAAAACCTTGAGACCTTAGAGATAAAAGATACGCTGTATTTTGTGGGGATGTTTCACTGTCTACTATAGTAGGTTTGGAGAAGAATTTTTCGGAGAACAACCGAGTATTCCTTCGAGGGTTCACCCTTGACCATGTTCTACAGCCAGGCTTCGTTAATAATGCAATTCGCTCTCTTTGTACGAAAGAGCCGAGCGCTTCGGAACAAAGATTTTTCACCCAAATTCCATTTTTAATGGCGGACACCGTTATTGTATTTATCGCAGATTTTTAGACGATAAGATAAATTTCTTAGGTTTCTAAAAGATCGATGAAGTTAACCCCTCAATTTCTTTGTCTTCGTAGGTCGAATTCTCACTTACACGAATCAGTGGCGTAGCCAGAAATTCGTCAAGGGCGGGTCGAAGTATGTGAATATTAAGAGGGGGTCGAGAAGGGGGTGGAAATTTAGTACAGTCAAAGGTAGATCCAAGGGGGGGGGTTGGACACGGAACCCCCCCCCCCTTGTCTACGCCACTGACCCGAATTCAATATCAAGAATGATTTTTTAAAGAAATAGGTCGGTTTACAGTTCGTTCGATGCCGATTTTGCAAAAACTCGGATTTTCTTAGCTTCTTTCAATCGAGAGATGGCGCCAATAGTTGCTAAATTGTAGCGAAAACGTACTAGTGGCGCCATCTAAAGTACTTCTAAAATTAAAAACAAAATCCTAACATCGACCTGCCCCTGTGACTTACTACCCAGTTATACATCAGAAAACCCACCTATTCGAGAAAAAAAAACCGTTTATCTTAAAGAGCGATTTTAGAATTACCTGACGTTTGCCCTCAGGTAGCGTCACCTTTTTCTTTGGCCAATAAATGTCATAGAAATAATCTTTATTTGGATAGAAGGATTATATGACAACCAAAGAAAATTCTCTTTTCACCAGAAATCATCAAGCTTTTTTTTAACGCAATGAATGGAAAAACGTTATTAGTTTTTTGTAGGGGCTTAAAAGGAAATTAAAATCAGAACCCAAATGAGTTTTCTTGGTATGGATAGTGTAGCGAAGAACGTTTAACAAGCGAACGTAGAATTTATAATCTTTCTGGCCCCCTTATTGTCTTAAAATTTACCGGAAATAACTTGAAATGTGTTAAATGGGTTTTAGAATTTATCTTCGCTACTTTAAAAATATTATTGCTTCTCAATTTAAAATTAAATTAAAAGAATGAACTTACTATTTTAGGCTAGAACGCCGAGTTTTCGAGTCCTAAAACTACTGATTGAAATGCAATCACACAAACTAAGATAGCCGGTTTATAATTAATAGCCGCGATTACCATACACTATTAATAAAAAGCGACATAACATAGTAAGTAAATGCTTAATTTCTAGAATTTTTAATTTCCCGGAAAATTTTCTGCAAATCAGAAAAATAAAAAATTGAAAGACAATTACTCTTTAAGGGTTTTTAGTCCAGACTAGTCTACTCTAGAGGTTTAGTTTTACTTTTGGATCCGACAAAATGAGGCAAAAATGCCACGAATTTTAAATTGGCGAACAATTAGGCTAATCATGGAATAAAAAAACTTTATTTTAAAGGCCTCGGTAATTTTTCGGAAATTTTACGACTTACAACTCTAGCTTTTCGCTTGTTCTGAAACAAAAGTTAAATTAAACTATTCACTGGTTCTGGTGGCAGGGCTTCCACATTTGTTATCTAAAATTTCCCTCTCACGATAATTTCATCAAACGAAAAATCCATTTTTTCCCGTTTTTTTACTTAGAAATTCCCATTTTTTTATCCCACGCTTTATTTTGGAGCTTTTGATACTAATTTATATGAATATTCAGTTTAATATAAGGTTTTATTTAATACAAATTTACTTACATTGGAATGAGTTTGCTGAAATATATTCTAAAAAGTTGCAAATGGATATTTAGATCGTTACTTTCATTACTAGGAACGTATTAAAAGTATTTTTTACATCTATGACTCATAACATATCCATGGACTAAATATAGAATTAGAGAAGACTAGAAAATTTTATGTTATCCGAAAAGCTAGAAATTCCCTTTCTTCCCGTGCAAAGAACACTTTTCCCTCATTTTCCCCCTCTAAAGTTCGTTTTCCCTCACTTTTCCCGTTTTCCCTCTTAAATTACATAATTCCCGTTTAGCGTTTTGGAAGGTTGAAAAATCCCGGAAAAGGGAAAAATTCCCCGCATGTTGAATCACTGTCTGGTGGAGATAGTGACTCTACTCCGTGAAATATTCGTCTAGGGCTGCGTTCAGTAGCTCTCAACGAAGTATCTGAAAAATTATTTTCGTTGAGACCGTTGGATCTTGTTGAACGCTTTTTACGCTTGTTGTAAATTTTGTAGAATATCGTCTGTTTAGGCAAGGGTTAGTAAAAACCCCGAGAACCGTTGAGCTCAGCGCTGACATAAAATCGGCTGCTTATGCACAATTTATCCATAATTCTCTCGAGAACTATTATTTTTAGAGCAAAAATTTCAATAAGGAAGTTGTTCTTCGTCACATTACCATTAACTTTCTAATTGGCATTTCTGCTCTAAACCTGATAGTGCTCGAGATAATTTTAGTATGACCTTAAAGACATGGTTCAAGGTCTAGCAAATTTCGACAATGTAGCACGACTTGTTTTGGAGTTATTAGCGCTTTCTTGCAATTTTGATCGAATCCGATTGCGTTTAAGCTAGTTAGACCTAAAACGTGACGGGGAACACCTTTCTAATTGGAACCAACTTTCTAACAGTTACGGTTCTCGAGATAGTTTTTGGATGACCTTGAGGACATGGTTCAAGTTCATCCAAATTTTCAAAGAAGGTTTCCCTCTACACACTCTATGCGATCTAAAAATTTCAAATTCGTACCTAAAACTGTTTTGGAGATATTTGCCCTGGTCCATATTTTAGTGGACACCCTGTATCCATGTTATAAGGAAGTTTCGGAAGCAATAGTTGTGCTTCAATAAGCCTTGGCTACTACGTTAAACAGACTAACAGCAGGGCATCTTTACCGAGCAATTCCAAAGACTGTAGTAACAACTTTCGAAGAGTTGTCATTCCCTAGCGGCTAATCAGCATTGGATAACGTTTTTCAAATCGACGACATCGTCACTGTACTGTAGCTTCAATAGTGGCCGCTATTACGGGAGTCGGATAAATGTTATCAAAGGTCAAATAACACTGATGACGTCACCAGGGTTATTCAAAATGCTTTTATTTTTCAAAATACTTTCATAAATTAACTCAAAATGCAAAATACAAAATGCATTTGTAAAATTAATTTTTTAAATTCAAAATGTAAAATGGTTTTTGCAGATCAAAAATTATGATCTGCAAAAACCATTTTGCATTTTGAATTTAAAAAAATCAATTTTCCAAATGCATTTTGTATTTTTATTTTGAGTTGCAAAAACCATTTTACATTTTGCATTTTGAATTTTGAAAATTGATTTTTTAAATGCAAAATGTAAAATGAAAAATGGTTTTTGCAACTCAAAATAAAATACAAAATGCATTTTGAAAATTGTGTTTTTTTTAAATGTAAAATGAATATATGGTGTTTGCAGCTCAAAATAAAAATACAAAATTAACTCGGTTTACTTATAATTATTTATATTTTAATAATTATTTTCTAATTTTTATTATTATCAATTAGTTATTAATAATAGAACTTACGTATAGATTTCAAAACCATCATCGCAGCCAGCTTGGGAAATACAGCGGTGGCACTGTACGAATGTTCGTAAGCTTCTGAGTAACTGAGTAACTGAGTATCGCCATCTAGGATTACTTGGGATTAAATAGCGGACAAACTTTCTCTGTAAGAGCTGCAATGATGGTACCAGAGTAAAGACATTTTGAAAAAGCATTTTTAAATATTTTTTTTTCCACATATCAAACCCGCGAAATGCAAAATGTAAAATGCAAAATAGTTAAGTTTTAAAATAAAATAAAATCAATTTCAAATTGTGCAAAAGTTGATTTTATTTTAAAACTTAGTTATATGTACAAGGCTTAGCCAGTTATCCATAGTGTAAAATAGTTTCCTAGAAACTCAAAATGCAAAATGTAAAATGAAAAATACTTTTTCTAACTCAAAATGTAAAATGAAAAATCCTTTTTCTAACTCAAAATGTAAAATGAAAAATCCTTTTTCTAACTCAAAATGTAAAATGAAAAATACTTTTTCTAACTCAAAATGTAAAATGAAAAATCCTTTTTCTAACTCAAAATGTAAAATGAAAAATACTTTTTCTAACTCAAAATGTAAAATGAAAAATCCTTTTTCTAACTCAAAATGTAAAATGAAAAATACTTTTTCTAACTCAAAATGTAAAATGAAAAATCCTTTTTCTAACTCAAAATGTAAAATGAAAAATCCTTTTTCTAACTCAAAATGTAAAATGAAAAATACTTTTTCTAACTCAAAATGTAAAATGAAAAATCCTTTTTCTAACTCAAAATGTAAAATGAAAAATCCTTTTTCTAACTCAAAATGTAAAATGAAAAATACTTTTTCTAACTCAAAATGTAAAATGAAAAATACTTTTTCTAACTCAAAATGTAAAATGAAAAATACTTTTTCTAACTCAAAATGTAAAATGAAAAATACTTTTTCTAACTCAAAATGGAAAATGAAAAATACTTTTTCTAACTCAAAATGTAAAATGAAAAATACTTTTTCTAACTCAAAATGTAAAATGAAAAATACTTTTTCTAACTCAAAATGGAAAATGAAAAATACTTTTTCTAACTCAAAATGTAAAATGAAAAATACTTTTTCTAACTCAAAATGTAAAATGAAAAATACTTTTTCTAACTCAAAATGGAAAATGAAAAATACTTTTTCTAACTCAAAATGGAAAATGAAAAATACATTTTCTAACTCAAAATGCAAAATAGTATTTTTAATTTTGCATTTTCAAAATGCATTTTGAACAACCCTGGAAGTCACACTATGTTTCGAACACCGTATGGGAGGTATCACACTTACCATTAATATATTACTTATGATAGAAATAGTTGAACTGTGTGAAAACTTTCAAGATTTTATATTCGCAGAAAGACAAGTGTAGCGTCAAGGGGCTCAAAGCGTATTTCCTTTGGATAGCTTTCTTCTCCTAACGAGTGTGCCGATAAAAGAGAACTTTGTAAATGCTCTCAGAAGTGCCTTTAAAAGAGGCAAAGAGCCTCTTCGAATGAGGGAATGATTGGAAACAATATACACAAAAGTAACGTCCTACAAAAGCGCTGAAACTCGATTGCCGCGGGATTCGCGCTGGAAGCACGCGCGATTTGTGCCACACTGCCAGACAAAAAAAGTTTCTATTCGCATTTTATATTGATATCAAAGGCTCTGTGGCCCATACCAAAGAAGAGAAGACATTTGAACCAATTGGTCTCGCGAGGAAGGAACAAATCAACCTACAAAATATCACTGAAGTTTAGGGATCACGCGGGTGACCCGGAAAGTGGGGGATTGGTCAGTGCATTTATTAAGTAATTACTCGTAAGTGTGCCTTCGTAGAACATTTCCATAGAAATAAATTCAATGCGGCCTCGTTTTACATAGAACATGCAACGAGAAAGGGTTTTACTCCGACTATACGCAACATTAGGAGGCTTTCAGGTTTCTATTTTATAACGGCGCGCAACGCCAGCTCGGTGGTACCTAGGAGCAACAAACACGAGGAGAACGCGGCTAGCCTTTAAACACGCTAACGCAGTGTCGTGTACAAATTTCATTGGACGAAGCCTTTACGCTGAACGTTTTACGGGCGGGGGGGGGGAAGACAATTTCCGAATTTTCCCCTTCCGACGGCAGCAGGCGCTAAAGCGTCTAGCCACTGAAAAATGTAGGCAAGAAAATGCACAGCTTTTGACGGGTTGCGTTCTCCTTGTTTAGGCAGTGCTGTTTGTTACTCCTAGGTGGCACGTACACGTCGCGCGTCGTTATAAAATAGAAACCTAGCTGAAAGCCACTTACGAGGAGACTACCCGAGGTGATAATCACCGATTTTGTTGAAACTAGGTGGGTATGTATTCCATATGGTAACATGAAATTTCACCAAGGGAAAAGTTTCAATGGGCATTAGTTTTGCCATGGTAACCGAGAATGTTTTTGACAACACAGTATGTATATTATAACATGGGAATCTGAGCACTTCTAAGGGTTCCCCCTGTAAAAAAAAATAATAATAATTCTAATTAAAATTATTAATTTTGATCAAATTCATTTATTATCTTCGATTTGGCGATTAGTTGGCAAATACAACTTTTTTATCTATATATTTCGCTTTTCTCCATTTTTACCGATTCTGATCAATTTTTACATATTTTGATAAAATTGACCAAAATATGATAAAATTAATTTAATTTGTCAATTTTGATAATTTTTTTTGGGTTTTGAATTTTTTTTAGTAGTGCTAAAATTCCCATATGTTATTGTCAATGGGAAAATATACATACTGTGTTGTCAAAAACGTTTTCGGTTGCCATGGCAAAACTAATGCCCATTGCAACTTTTCCCTTGGTGAAATTTCATGTTACCCTAAGGTCTACATACCCACCTAGTTTCAACAAAATCGGTGATTATCACCTCCGTTTAGTCTCCTCGTTAGTGTTGTGGAGCGCCATCTTCAGCATAGTCGGGCAAAAACCTTTTCAAAATGACACTACCTCTACATCACGACTTCTAGTACGGCTTATACGCCGCCATGTTAGGGTACAAAAGCAATCCTGCTATACCCCACAATGTAAAGGTACTGTCACGCGCAAAAAACGTAATTTTGAAATCGGTCAATTTGTCGAAGCCAGAATCGCATCCGGAATTCAGCTCGTTTTCAAAATTCGCTTCCATTTCCAAGATGACGACGCTGGGGTTCGTCATAGAGTTGGAAGTGACGCAATTTACGTAATATCCAGGATCTAACTGGCCATGTAGGCTGGTCGGCGAACGACGAGGGCCCCCTCCCAAATTGCTTATAATAAATTTTAGGTCCTATTAATGTGCAGGTAGAATCTAGTACACTTTAAACTAGTGTTGTAAGTCGGAAAATTTTCCGTATTTTTCCGATAAAAATTAAAAAAGTTTTCATTCCATGATTAGTCTAGTATCTTGTTTGCAAATTTAAATAAAGCGACATTTTCGCCTAATTTTTTCGAATCTGAAAGTAAAACTAAACCTCAAGACTAGTTTAAACTGATTAACAATGTAACACTATTAATGTTTTGTAGAATAGGTGGTTTTTTTTCGCCTGTTCTGGGTTTTTTGAGCAGGTTCAAAAGTGTAGCCCTATGACGTCATTTTACTCCAATTCTATCTTGACGAAAAAAACGAGTTCGAGTAAGAAGGGAGTAGTTAGAGGTTAAAGGTTATATATTTGTTTTGTTTTTAAGATGGCGACCGGTGGTGAGATCATCAATATAGGACTAATTTTTCTTATTTATTTAATAATAATAATAATCAGCTAGGCTAATACCCAAGACACCACCTTAGGTCTAAGTCATCAAGCAACTTTTAAAGTCATTAAATAGCATTTAACAATTGGATATTCGTTATTAAAAGCTTGCCACATGTGAAGATGTTCAAAACCCGTTATGTTTTCGTGAAACGAAATTTAAGCAGACGAATTTTCTATATAAGCTAGATTACTCATTCTACACCTCCTTTCGAGGAGGAGTAAAAAGTGTAACGTTTGAGCTCTGGAACAAGCGAACAAAATTCGGGACAGGGTAAATCTTACCCCGAGAACCGGCGAATAAAACGTTTTAGAGTAAAAAGTTTACACTTTTTGTCCTGGGACAAGCGAAAAAAAACCACCTTATGTTTACTGATATTAGACATTTTATATCGATAAAAAGTTAAAAACATAAAAACCCTCAAAAAGTAATTTAGGTTTCAATTTTGATTTTTTACGATATGCGGAAAATTTTCCGCATTTTATTTTTCCGGAAAATTAACAACACTACTTTAAATGTTATTTGATGTCCTATAAATAAGCATTTAGATTTTTATTTCATACCCCCACACCGCCCGGTAAGGGGGCCCCTCTTCAGTCTCTAGCCGAGGGCCCCCAAAGGATCCAGCCCGGGCCTGGTAAATATCCCGTGAAAAAGGTTTAATTAATGGAAATACCTTTATGCACATGTATAACATATGTGAGTAATTATGTTACATATGCTTAGAGTGGTTAATTTTTGAATAAGGTTAAAAAAAATCTATCTGGTTTTGCAAAAGATAATTAAACTATATCTAGCTAAGAGCGTAAAATTCCAAACTGGAGAAAAATGATCTCAACTCGATAAAAATGGGTGGAACTTAAGACAACTTTTTCAAATACGCCGATCACTTGGGCCTACTTATTCTACTTTTGAAGTTCAAAGTAGGTATGAACTTTTAGTAGGAATCATTCAAAAACTGTTATTTTCCATTAATTTTAATATGCGTTTATTCATCCCCGTCCTCCTCAACACCAAACCGGTTTTTACACACAATCCTAAGGGATTTAATAATAATAATAATAATACTAAACAATTAGGCCTAGAAGGGCCAGGAATATCATAATCGAAAGGAAATATCATGCCCGGGGAAATTGTAAGTGTGATGAGTGCTAGAAACAGGAATTTTCACAGTGGTCCCATTTAAATTTAAGAATTAATTAATAAAATAGTCCGATGGACCACTAATCCTAGGTGGTGCACCCAATTAATAAAGTGTTTATTAACTACTAGACCCAGGAGCGTAAGAACGTTTTGGATTAAGGGGGGTACAGCTTGGATGCTAAATTTGGCGCCCCTCATCAGCATCCTTTTTGCGCCCCTTCTAAAACAATTTGTCGCCCTTTTCATACCACTTTGGTACCCCTTTCCAATTTCAAGGGGGGGGGGGGTACATTATACCCCTGTAACCCCCCCGTTCCTACGCCACTGACTAGACCACCCTTATTTCCTAGCCTACCTTTTAGCGTTGGCTCTATATTAAAGGGCTAATTGACGACTTGTAAGATTAATTTTGTTCGTGAAAATACCTCTATTGTTATGTTCAAAAACGCAGATAACAAAAATGCGGGTTCGAATTGGTTGGAGTTAGAGTTTACGATTTCAATCAAACTATTTCGACCGATTGTACTCGGTCCGAAGCAGATGGCCATATTTATAAAATAAATATAATAAATAAAGCCCCTCTCGATAGCGACTGATTTCAAAAGAGACCAAGGACCTATCTGAGAGATCCCGTAGCAATAAACAAAACGTAGAAGAATTGGAGAGATTTATTGTACGTACGCATCAAACCCGGGTCCGTAGGGGGTTTGACCGCGGTTTCATGAATAATTATTCGGATCCCTGCCAAAAACAGGGAGAAACGTTTTTGACCTACTTCGAAAGGCCTAGCGCGAGACGAACGATATAAAAACTCCCAAGTAGCCTCTCTCTCGATCCCAGACGGAATACTAAACTAGAAAGATTTCTAGCTACCGCGATTTATGCCATTTTTAAGCGAAATCCAATTAGGAATTTCCCGCGATCAGTCTTAAGCCTTTGCTCGACTCAAGAAGCGAAGAAAAATATCTCAAGCTGTTATTGTGTATTTATGTCCCGCGAATGAATACGAGAATAACGAAAATGAAAGAATCGACGACGTACTTCACTCCATCTGGCGGAAAACGGTGGCGCGCCTAATTTCTCATTTGAATATTTAAGGCGAGACGAGTCGTAATTAAGGCGAATAGGAAATTGCTCGTAGTTTTCCTTTCTTTGTCGCGCGCATTTTGTAGGAATGAATGGGTACAATAGCGAGCAGCGAGAGCTCCGTCTGATATAAAAGATGGTCCTTTTGGCGGGAGCTGTACAGCGTCGACAAGACGGCTTAGTGTATTTTTTTTCCCCGGTACAGCGCTATAGGCTATAGACCAAAGCCCAGTGTGTCGTTCGATGTTAGATGGCTGGCTATTGACCTAACAGGTCGCTCGCCAGATGAAAATAAATGGAAGGAAAAGTTCAACTCCCCAGAGTCCGACGGGAAAGGTCCTTTCAGCTCACGGACCATTGCTCTAAGCTGGAAGCTCTTCCGTCCACTAGAATACTACATATTACGCATGAAAGGGGGTCTACAATATGGATTAGACCCTCGCAAACAGTTCGCTTATAGAAAGACCTATTCCCAATGATCCAATCCGAATTTTTTTTGGCTTACTTTGGTAACAGACGGTGCAGACAAGAGAGTTTCGCTTTCAAAGAATGCTTTTTATTTAATCAAAGTATATAAGTTTCTCCCGAGAATGTTCCGGTTGGGATAGGCAGAAATCGAAGGGTCTTAGTGGAATGGAAAACCGATAATCATTACGCTTAATTGAAAAATAAAAAATGCAGGGTATAAAACACTTTTTGTGGAAACTAGGGTACTAACATTGTAAGAGCAAAGGCCCCACAAGTCTAAATTTCCCTATTTGAGAAAATATATCTAGAATAACTGCAATACTAATATAATAAATTTTAATAATGGAAATAATTCAGGGTGATTCAAATGCATTTTGAAATATGAGTTGGAAAAAGTATTTTGCATTTGACATTCTGTGGGTTTGATATGTGGAAAAACATAGCGTAACGTCCCGGGTTGTTCAAAATGCATTTTGAGTTAGAAAAAGTATTTTGCATTTTAAATTTTGCATTTTGAGTTATGGAGAAAGTTTTTTGCATTTTGAGTTATGGAGAAAGTATTTTGCATTTTACATTTTGCATTTTGAGTTATGGAGAAAGTATTTTGCATTTTACATTTTGCATTTTGAGTTATGGAGAAAGTATTTTGCATTTTACATTTTGCATTTTGAGTTATGGAGAAAGTATTTTGCATTTTACATTTTGCATTTTGAGTTATGGAGAAAGTATTTTGCATTTTACATTTTGCATTTTGAGTTATGGAGAAAGTATTTTGCATTTTACATTTTGCATTTTGAGTTATGGAGAAAGTATTTTGCATTTTACATTTTGCATTTTGAGTTATGGAGAAAGTATTTTGCATTTTACATTTTGCATTTTGAGTTATGGAGAAAGTATTTTGCATTTTACATTTTGCATTTTGAGTTATGGAGAAAGTATTTTGAATTTTACATTTTGCATTTTGAGTTATGGAGAAAGTATTTTGCATTTTACAATTTGCATTTTGAGTTACGGAGAAAGTATTTTGCATTTTACATTTTGCATTTTGAGTTATGGAGAAAGTATTTTGAATTTTACATTTTGCATTTTGAGTTATGGAGAAAGTATTTTGCATTTTACAATTTGCATTTTGAGTTATGGAGAAAGTATTTTTCATTTTACATTTTGCATTTTACATTTTGCATTTTGAGTTATGGAGAAAGTATTTTGCATTTTACATTTTGCATTTTGAGTTATGGAGAAAGTATTTTGCATTTTACATTTTGCATTTTGAGTTATGGAGAAAGTATTTTGCATTTTACATTTTGCATTTTGAGTTATGGAGAAAGTATTTTGCATTTTACATTTTGCATTTTGAGTTATGGAGAAAGTATTTTGCATTTTACATTTTGCATTTTGAGTTATGGAGAAAGTATTTTGCATTTTACATTTTGCATTTTGAGTTATGGAGAAAGTATTTTGCATTTTACATTTTGCATTTTGAGTTATGGAGAAAGTATTTTGCATTTTACATTTTGCATTTTACATTTTACATTTTGAGTTATGGAGAAAGTATTTTGCATTTTACATTTTGCATTTTGAGTTATGGAGAAAGTATTTTGCATTTTACATTTTGCATTTTGAGTTATGGTGAAAGTATTTTGCATTTTACATTTTGCATTTTGAGTTATGGAGAAAGTATTTTGCATTTTACATTTTGCATTTTGAGTTATGGAGAAAGTATTTTGCATTTTACAATTTGCATTTTGAGTTATGGAGAAAGTATTTTGCATTTTACATTTTGCATTTTACATTTTGCATTTTGAGTTATGGAGAAAGTATTTTGCATTTTACATTTTGCATTTTGAGTTATGGAGAAAGTATTTTGCATTTTAAATTTTGCATTTTGAGTTATGGAGAAAGTATTTTGCATTTTACATTTTGCATTTTGAGTTATGGAGAAAGTATTTTGCATTTTACATTTTGCATTTTGAGTTATGGAGAAAGTATTTTGCATTTTACATTTTGCATTTTGAGTTATGGAGAAAGTATTTTGCATTTTACATTTTGCATTTTGAGTTATGGAGAAAGTATTTTGCATTTTACATTTTGCATTTTGAGTTATGGAGAAAGTATTTTGCATTTTACATTTTGCATTTTGAGTTATGGAGAAAGTATTTTGCATTTTACATTTTGCATTTTGAGTTATGGAGAAAGTATTTTGCATTTTACATTTTGCATTTTGAGTTATGGAGAAAGTATTTTGCATTTTACATTTTGCATTTTGAGTTATGGAGAAAGTATTTTGCATTTTACATTTTGCATTTTGAGTTATGGAGAAAGTATTTTGCATTTTACATTTTGCATTTTGAGTTATGGAGAAAGTATTTTGCATTTTACATTTTGCATTTTACATTTTACATTTTGAGTTATGGAGAAAGTATTTTGCATTTTACATTTTGCATTTTGAGTTATGGAGAAAGTATTTTGCATTTTACATTTTGCATTTTGAGTTATGGTGAAAGTTTTTGCATTTTACATTTTGCATTTTGAGTTATGGAGAAAGTATTTTGCATTTTACATTTTGCATTTTGAGTTATGGAGAAAGTATTTTGCATTTTACATTTTGCATTTTGAGTTATGGAAAAAGTATTTTGCATTTTACATTTTGCATTTTGAGTTATGGAGAAAGTATTTTGCATTTTACATTTTGCATTTTGAGTTATGGAGAAAGTATTTTGCATTTTACATTTTGCATTTTGAGTTATGGAGAAAGTATTTTGCATTTTACATTTTGCATTTTGAGTTATGGAGAAAGTATTTTGCATTTTACATTTTGCATTTTGAGTTATGGAGAAAGTATTTTGCATTTTACATTTTGCATTTTGAGTTATGGAGAAAGTATTTTGCATTTTACATTTTGCATTTTACATTTTACATTTTGAGTTATGGAGAAAGTATTTTGCATTTTACATTTTGCATTTTGAGTTATGGAGAAAGTATTTTGCATTTTACATTTTGCATTTTGAGTTATGGTGAAAGTATTTTGCATTTTACATTTTGCATTTTGAGTTATGGAGAAAGTATTTTGCATTTTACATTTTGCATTTTGAGTTATGGAGAAAGTATTTTGCATTTTACAATTTGCATTTTGAGTTATGGAGAAAGTATTTTGCATTTTACATTTTGCATTTTACATTTTGCATTTTGAGTTATGGAGAAAGTATTTTGCATTTTACATTTTGCATTTTGAGTTATGGAGAAAGTATTTTGCATTTTAAATTTTGCATTTTGAGTTATGGAGAAAGTATTTTGCATTTTACATTTTGCATTTTGAGTTATGGAGAAAGTATTTTGCATTTTACATTTTGCATTTTGAGTTATGGAGAAAGTATTTTGCATTTTACATTTTGCATTTTGAGTTATGGAGAAAGTATTTTGCATTTTACATTTTGCATTTTGAGTTATGGAGAAAGTATTTTGCATTTTACATTTTGCATTTTGAGTTATGGAGAAAGTATTTTGCATTTTACATTTTGCATTTTGAGTTATGGAGAAAGTATTTTGCATTTTACATTTTGCATTTTACATTTTACATTTTGAGTTATGGAGAAAGTATTTTGCATTTTACATTTTGCATTTTGAGTTATGGAGAAAGTATTTTGCATTTTACATTTTGCATTTTGAGTTATGGTGAAAGTTTTTGCATTTTACATTTTGCATTTTGAGTTATGGAGAAAGTATTTTGCATTTTACATTTTGCATTTTGAGTTATGGAGAAAGTATTTTGCATTTTACATTTTGCATTTTGAGTTATGGAAAAAGTATTTTGCATTTTACATTTTGCATTTTGAGTTATGGAGAAAGTATTTTGCATTTTACATTTTGCATTTTGAGTTATGGAGAAAGTATTTTGCATTTTACATTTTGCATTTTGAGTTATGGAGAAAGTATTTTGCATTTTACATTTTGCATTTTGAGTTATGGAGAAAGTATTTTGCATTTTACATTTTGCATTTTGAGTTATGGAGAAAGTATTTTGCATTTTACATTTTGCATTTTACATTTTACATTTTGAGTTATGGAGAAAGTATTTTGCATTTTACATTTTGCATTTTGAGTTATGGAGAAAGTATTTTGCATTTTACATTTTGCATTTTGAGTTATGGAGAAAGTATTTTGCATTTTACATTTTGCATTTTGAGTTATGGAGAAAGTATTTTGCATTTTACATTTTGCATTTTGAGTTATGGAGAAAGTATTTTGCATTTTACAATTTGCATTTTGAGTTATGGAGAAAGTATTTTGCATTTTACATTTTGCATTTTACATTTTGCATTTTGAGTTATGGAGAAAGTATTTTGCATTTTACATTTTGCATTTTGAGTTATGGAGAAAGTATTTTGCATTTTAAATTTTGCATTTTGAGTTATGGAGAAAGTATTTTGCATTTTACATTTTGCATTTTGAGTTATGGAGAAAGTATTTTGCATTTTACATTTTGCATTTTGAGTTATGGAGAAAGTATTTTGCATTTTACATTTTGCATTTTGAGTTATGGAGAAAGTATTTTGCATTTTACATTTTGCATTTTGAGTTATGGAGAAAGTATTTTGCATTTTACATTTTGCATTTTGAGTTATGGAGAAAGTATTTTGCATTTTACATTTTGCATTTTGAGTTATGGAGAAAGTATTTTGCATTTTACATTTTGCATTTTGAGTTATGGAGAAAGTATTTTGCATTTTACATTTTGCATTTTGAGTTATGGAGAAAGTATTTTGCATTTTACATTTTGCATTTTGAGTTATGGAGAAAGTATTTTGCATTTTACATTTTGCATTTTGAGTTATGGAGAAAGTATTTTGCATTTTACATTTTGCATTTTACATTTTACATTTTGAGTTATGGAGAAAGTATTTTGCATTTTACATTTTGCATTTTGAGTTATGGAGAAAGTATTTTGCATTTTACATTTTGCATTTTGAGTTATGGTGAAAGTTTTTGCATTTTACATTTTGCATTTTGAGTTATGGAGAAAGTATTTTGCATTTTACATTTTGCATTTTGAGTTATGGAGAAAGTATTTTGCATTTTACATTTTGCATTTTGAGTTATGGAAAAAGTATTTTGCATTTTACATTTTGCATTTTGAGTTATGGAGAAAGTATTTTGCATTTTACATTTTGCATTTTGAGTTATGGAGAAAGTATTTTGCATTTTACATTTTGCATTTTGAGTTATGGAGAAAGTATTTTGCATTTTACATTTTGCATTTTACATTTTGCATTTTGAGTTATGGAGAAAGTATTTTGCATTTTACATTTTGCATTTTGAGTTATGGAGAAAGTATTTTGCATTTTACATTTTGCATTTTGAGTTATGGAGAAAGTATTTTGCATTTTACATTTTGCATTTTGAGTTATGGAGAAAGTATTTTGCATTTTACATTTTGCATTTTGAGTTATGGAGAAAGTATTTTGCATTTTACATTTTGCATTTTTGAGTTATGGAGAAAGTATTTTGCATTTTACATTTTGCATTTTGAGTTATGGAGAAAGTATTTTGCATTTTACATTACGCATTTAGACAAAAAAAATCATTTTGTACAACTCTGCCAAAATATACTAAAAAGTAGGTCAAAGTAACATTAAATCTAACTATAACAAATGTACTTTTAAAGAACTTATAATGGCACTGAAATGGAAAGAATTACATAACCTTACGGCCCATATGAAAGGCTTTCAAATGATACCATATTTATTAATATATCTTTAAAAGTAGTAAAGGTATAAGCATTTGAGTCTCACCCCTGTTATTCTCTGTCTGGTGTTTTCAAATCTTCACTTTTGTTTACAAACTTTATTAACTTATGAAAACAACAAATTTATACTCGTAATATTATTTTATTCTACAACCAGATTATAACCTACTTGGAATGCTTATCCTGCCGTATCGCGTATGGTAAGATCACTCTGACGGCTTTGGCCCCGCCTACGAGAGAAAAAATCGCCTCTGCGCGCGCTCCCCTCTCAGGTTGTTGTTTGTTAAGTTAACATAGTGACGTCAAAAAACCGTCAGCCACATCGAGGCGAAAATCTGCCGCGATAAGCATTCCAAGTAGAGGTATGGATTCCAGCCTTTTCGCATAAACCTTTGCACTTACACAATGCTGTACATTCTAATGAGTTATTGTTGCAAATACAGTTTCTTGAGCAAACTGGAATGGCTTTGCACCCACATTTGATTAATTCCTTACACGACGCTGAACCTTCTGGTATTGTTATCCAAAGTGGAATTCAGTGGCTTCATAGCCATATACTGGCCTGATGTAGCACTCTTTGTATGTTGAAGTAGAGCGTCTTGTGAAGGAGGAAGACTTAGCATTACTTTTCCCATTTTTTCTTTTGTGAAAAACTCTTGCCTAATATCATTGTATTTACTGCAAGATATAGTTTTGCTGTACAGGAAGCATGACTTGTATATTATTCTATAAGAGCAAACTCTTTACTCTCTATTATCAATGGTGAAAATGGTTGGTACCAAGGAAACAGTTCAGTTGCAGCGGGAAAAGCTGTCCAAGCTTTCCAAGCAGATTTCTTTCCCTTTCCAGCAAACTGGGATGTTGTGAATGCGTGGAAAAATGGCAGATTCCAAGCTTTATCTTCACCTATCTTGTAGCATACAGATTTTATGTGGTAGTATCTGAAGAATTTTCCCTTCCCAAAAGAAAGCCACAAGTCAATATCGGGAAAATCGTGATTTAAACGGTAGAACTGGCCTACCAGGATGACAAAGACCACAGTATCGACGGAGTTTATCATAATGGTCTCTGAACCGTTTAAAGCAGCGTGTTTTTTGTGAAGGACCATCCTTACGTGATTTGAGTTGGACATATCGTTATCTGAAGAATTGCGTATAACAGTTTCACTATGCGTGATATCAACCAATTCTGCTAGAATCCCGAATAGTTCTTCTTTGTTCTTTGAATTTCTCAATATATTCAAAATGAATATAAATTTCGCGTCAGAACAATGGACATTTATTTTTTTAATTATAATTAATAATAATCAGCTAGGCTAATACCCAAGGCACCACCTTAGACCTAAGTCATCAAGCGACTTTTAAAGCCATTAATTCAGGTGGCCGGGTTACAATGCGTAGGAGGGTGTTGGCAAGCCACGCGAGCTAACAGCTCCCTACACTCACTATTACCGTTAACCTCTACAAGTTTTAATGGAAGGCGAAACCGAAGAGCGAGTTTTCACACAGTGCCACAAGCTGGGATCGAACCCAGTTCCTTTTGCTGCGATGCGTAAGTGCTAATCACTCCACCACCCCATTATAGGGGTGGTGGGACGATAAGGGGTCGCAAAATATTATGGTTGCCCGACTTGACTTCAAAAGCTGCGCCCCCCTATGGGTTTGACTAAAATACTTATAACTTTACTACTTTTAAATTTATAGTAATGCATATAATATTAATTGAAAGGCTATTATACTTGTCGTAAGGCTTATACGAAAAAGTTATAGAATAAAATAATATTACGAGTATAAATTGGTTGTTCTCATAAGTTAATAACGTTTGTAAACAAAAGTTAAGATTTGAAAACATCAGGCAGATAATAACAGGGGTGAGACTCAAATGTGTATAACTTTACTAATTTTAAGGATATTTTAATGTATATGGTATCATTTGAAAGCTTATTATAAGGGCCTAAGGGTATGTAATTCAATTAATTTCAGTGCAATCATAATTTCTTTAAAAGTGCATTTTTAAAAACCATAAGTAATACATTTTGCGTTTTTTGTCATTTTATTTTAATAAATAGTATATTGATCTATTTTATTTGTCTTTTTTATCAATGAATTGCATTTGGCACCCTATTTTTAAAATAGTGTATTTATAGTGTACATTCACTGTGCCAAGTTTGGAATTTAAACAATTCTGTAACGATCCGGCTAAAGTTTGACGCTAAGGAACTCCACTTACCCGGTGACGTTTTTCACCCCCCCCCCCCTATCGTGCCTAAGAGAAATTAGACCATGATTCTAAATCACAGTATGCCAGATCCCTTGTACTGCAGTGATAGATGAGATATCAACAAAACCAGGAGTATTCAAGCTTGAATGGCGTCTATCGAACAAAATAAAGTAGTTTATATTCCATCTCATTGATCAAACCCGACGTCATCGTTAAAAACTAAAATTCAACGTAGTCGTTTTCCCTAAATATAAATAAATACGTTTATAAATAGACAACTATCCAACGCTTACCACTTTACCAGTACACTATGAACATTTTAATAATATTAAAACCGCGTAGTGTACTGGTAATCATTGGAATGTTGTGTATTTATTAACTTATAATACACTAGTTTAAAGTATTGTTTTCGTCGTATTAATAAATACATTATTGCATAGACTGAGAAAGGTTCGCGTAAGGATTCTCATTTCGCATTTCATTCAAAAATGCCGTAAATCGACTTGTTGTACTTTCGCTCTCACGTAAGGCAATGTACCCTATACATTCCGAGGGGCTGATCACTTAATACTTAATCGGATTTAATCAGATTAAATGTATTAAATCGTGATAATTGGGAAAAATAATATGATTTAATCTATTAATCTTGATTTAATCACAAGTAAATCTGTTTAATCACGATCAAATCTTTTAATCGCGATTTAATCAACTTATTCGCGATGTAATCGACTTATTCGTGATTTAATCGACTTATTCGTGATTTAATCGACTTATTCGTGATGAAATCGATTTAATCACGATCTAATTTTTGGAATAAATTTATTTTTTAAACGCGGTTTATTCAGGTTAATCGTAATTTATTAAGCTTAATAGTAATTTATCATCTTAATAGTGAGTTATCACGATCTAACTTTTGGAATATATTAATTTTTTATTGGCGATTTATTCAGGTTAATTGCGATTTAATCATCTTAATCGTAATTTTTTAAATATATTATTTTTTATTCATGATTTAATAAGCTTAATCGTGATTTAATCAGCTTAATCGTGATTTTTGGAATATATTTATTTTATAATCACGATTTATTCAGGGTAATCCAGATGTAATCAGCTTAATCGTGATTTACTCGGCTTAGTCACTAACTCGATTTATTCGTGATTTAATCATGATTCATGGATCATCTTAATCGTGATTTAATCAATTTAATCATCTTAATCATGATTTAATTCATTTAATCATCTTAATCATGATTTAATGCATTTAATCATATTAACCATGATTTAATCCATTTAGTCATTTTAATAATGATTTAATCCATTTAATCATCTTAATCATGATTTAATCCATTTAATCATTTTAATAATGATTTAATCCATTTAATCATCCTAATAATGATTTAATCCATTCGATCATCTTAATCATGATTTAATGCACTTAATCATGTTAATAATGATTTAATGCATTTAATCATCTTAATAATGATTTAATCCATTTTGTCATCTTAAACATGATTTAATTAATTTAATCATCTTAATCATGATTTAATTAATTTAATCATCTTAATCATGATTTAATGCATTTAATCATCTTAATCATGATTTAATCCATTTAATAATCTTAATCATGATTTAATCCATTTGATCATATCTTAATCATGATTTAATCCATTTAATCATATTAATCATGATTTAATGCATTTAATCATAATAACCATGATTTAATCCATTTAATCATCTTAATCATAATTTATTCGATCAAGGGTGCAAACTTAATCATCTTAATCATGATTTAATCCATTTACCATCTACAAAATATCCGGAATAAATGTTCGTCCTTTTGCTCAGAAGTAACCGACACCACGGAGTTCTTCCTCCATGCAGACACGTAGAAAAAACTTAAATGAATTAAGCAAAAAAGAAAAGTTATAAAATGATGAAAGTTTTGATCTCTTAACTAGATGAGCGTAGGGGTACGAGAGATCCAGTGGTCAGGTTTCTATACGCCCCGAATTTATTCTTTTTTAGTTATTCGCTGGAGCTAATATTGAGGGAGCGTCATTAACCCATTAAACGAAGCTGCTGCCACCTGGTCTACGTTAAATGTGATGGAAAATTTCCCTTCTCGTCGAGGTTAAGTATAGATATACATATATACATATATACATATATACATATAGTATACATATAGAGCAACTTAACGAAGTTTCTTTTAAGATCTCGAGCGATAATAAGAAACGAAGAGGTGCAGTTTCCCGCTGGTTATTGTATAAAATCTTTTAAGCTATTTTCCAGACTAATTCTACCAAGGGCCGTTATAATGTTTTCGGGAAAAACAAATATAAAGTTTTAAAAAATAGAAAAAATTAAAACGTTGAAATATTGTTAAAGGAGATATCAGATTTAAAGTAAAAAACAAAATCAAGTGTATTTATTCACAGCAGACCTATCATTTTGTAAAGTAAATAAAGGGAGTATTTTATAGTGGATTATCAAATTTCACATTTCTGTCACTAAAGATGATTGACGCTAGTTACGTTAGAAAGAAGTCCCAGAGTGTATTAGCAGACGATTTCCTACTCACTTTCCATAATTGGTGTACAAGCTGGTATCTTTGACTGTACTAAAGTAACTGATCACAGATTTAATATGGTACGATGTACCAGAAGTAAAGTAACATATAACAATAAGTGTGAAACTTCTTATGGTTTTAAAGCCAGTTATTTTGGCCGAACACGGGCATTCTCGCCCAGCTCCAACTGGGACTCGCAACTGAGCTGAGTTGTAGTAGTATATTTCGTCTTGGGCCATATTTACACACTAGGGGGCTCTGTTCTGATAACTAAATCTTGATTGCGAAATAGCTCTGAAAAACAGTTCGGTGATAATTTCTTATAGCTATAATAGGAGTCAGGGCTGGCTGATTTAAATCAATTTGATTTGATTTAAATCCTAATTTAAATCAAGATATATTTAAATCAAATGATTTTTTAAAATCATTGATTTAAATCTCACAATGTATTTCAATGGCAAAATATATTCTTCAAAAATTAAAATACATATAAAATCTGAGCAAACTAAAAAATTAAATAATAATTAAATTTAATAAAGATTTAATTTAATTCAAGATTAGCTATCTGATAAACGTAAAATAGGCATATCCGTTAATTTATTAACTGTATAAAAATCAATTAATTCAATAAAATAAAAAAATGCTATTTAAATCCAAAAAATTGATTTATTTGATTTTAATAAACAAAATAAAAAAGTACCAACCCTGATATTTGGATTACAGATTGAAAATATGCAAAAATTGTTGCAATATTAATAAAAATATTAAAAAAATGGTTGCAATGTTAATAAAAATATGTAAAAAAAATGTAATGTTAATGAAAATATGTAATTTTTTGCAATATTATTGAAAATATGTATTTTTTTGCAATATTATTGAAAATGTGTATTTTTTTGCAATATTAATGAAAATATATAAAAAGTGTTGCTATATCAATGAAAATATGTAAAACATGTTGCCATGTTAATGAAAATATGTAAAATTGTTGCAAATAATAATTAAATTTAATAAATATTTAACTTAATTCAATATTAGCTATCTGATAAACGTAAAATAAGCATATCCGTTAATTTATTAACTGTATAAAAATCAATTAATTCAATAAAATAAAAAAATGATATTTAAATCCAAAAAATTGATTGATTTGATTTTAATAAACAAAATAAAAAAGTACCAACCCTGATATTTGGATTACAGATTTCTTAATCATATTTAGACATTAGAGGGCTCTGTGATTAACTAAACCTCGATTGCAAAATAACTTTGAAAAACAGTTCGTTGATAGTACCTGGAATCGATGCATAGATTGGTTTTTGTAAGTGGTTAGCCTCTCTCAATAATTAAACTAATTAAAATCCAAATACAAAAAACGTTCACTAATGAGCTAGGCTAATAATAAAAATCAGCTAGACTAATACCCAAGGCACCCAGTCATCTAGCGATTTTTAATGCTACAGTTTAAATCATATCACGAGAGAAATAATTTCGTTTCTGTATCCAGTGGGTAAAATGCGATTTTTTTGGTACAAAATATGATTGACTCGATTCTTTCAGTCCGGAGGCGTATGCGGACCGAAAGGACACACTGTTGTTCCAGAAACAAACATCAAAACAATGTGACCGAAAAAAAACCCACGTAATCGAGGGTAGAAAAAAAAGTAACTTTTTTTTCAAAGATAAATAAACTATTTGGATTCTATTCTAAGAGAAATTTTTGTTCAAATACAATTTTGGGGAAAATAAATAATGGAACAAAAGAAAAAATAATTTGTAGGACTCCGCGCCTCAATGCGGGACCAGTTGGGGAAGTTTTTATTAGCCCGACGGGTATCCCATGGGC
Source organism: Leiobunum rupestre (assembly GCF_980474605.1). Taxonomy (NCBI): domain Eukaryota; kingdom Metazoa; phylum Arthropoda; class Arachnida; order Opiliones; family Sclerosomatidae; genus Leiobunum; species Leiobunum rupestre. Next base: position 16,920,533 of record NC_143390.1, read on the forward strand.
TCTATAATAATGGGGGGAATGTTGCTATCGTATTTGCACCAGTGACGTGTTGAAAGAAGCTGAGATCACAATACAATACTGATGGAATGAGAAGGCGATAGTGGATAAACAAGGCGAGCAAGGTTTCATATTATGTCACCCAACAACAGGGTTGTCTGATTTCAATCAATTTCATTTAAATTAGCGATTTAAATCCCGATTTAAATAAAATTACTTTTAAAAATCATGTATTAATGAAAATATGTAAAAATTGATCCAATATGAATGAAAATATGTAAAAAAATGGTTCCGATATTGTTGGAAATGTGTCTAATAAATGGAGTCATTAATGAAAATATGTAAATAAAAATGCTGAATTAATAAAATCAAAAGTAAATAGGGGGAGAAAGTCCGGCACTTGGGTTCAACCGCACGACGTCTTAATTGAGGGGTAAAATTTTTGGGCTTCGGAAATGACTTCCCCGTCGCCTCTTTACAGGGACACAAAGGTACCGGTTGTACTCCGCCACGATGAAAAATAGTTATCTATAAAATACGTGAATATTAAACTTTTGCTTTCGATAATTTGGTTAATTTAGTTCCTAAATAAAGTAGATATATGATAGAAACTAAAATGCGACATTTTAAAAATAATAACACGACTTTTGAAAAGAAATAAACCATAACTAGAATAACGCTCACTTAAATCGTGGAGAGCGTGGCGCCATCTAAGAGCGAAGATCGGGACTAATTGGTAAATCTACGATGTTAAGGCCTAACAATTTGCAAGTTTAACTGAAATAATAGCTATAGCTACGAGCTTTTTTTGTTTATTTTACAATTAATATAGTAATTATTATTTAAAATCAACCGTTATCGAAGGAAATAATGGTTAGCATTTGACAGAGAGACTATTTGAAATCTCGAGGTGGTGACATGGTTGCCAGGGAATAAAATTAAAATTTTAATCTTGAGCGTGGACCGGAATACCACAAATGCACTACTTCGCGCGTAATGTGCTATCCTTATTGGTTAGAAATATAACGTGATCACTAGCTCTTCAAAAAGGGTGTCAAGCATGGTGGAAGGTATAATCGGGAGGCAGTGATAGACTTTATCCCCCTATATACTTTTGATAAAATTATGTACAAATTGATCCAATATTAATGAAAATATGTAAAAATTGTTGCAATATTAATAAAAATATGTAAAAAAATGGTTTCAATATTAGTGGAAATGTGTAAAATAAATTGCGTTATTAATGAAAATATGTAAAACAATTGCTATATTAATGAAAATATGTAAAAATTGTTGCAATATTGATGAACATATATATAAATTGATCCAATATTACTTAAAATATGTAAACATTTATCCAATATCAATTAAAATATGTAAAATTGTTTCAATATTAATGAAAATATATATAAATTGATCCAATATTACTGAAAATATGTAAACATTTATCCAATATTAATGAAAATATGTAAAAATTGTTGCAATATTGATGAAAATATGCAAAAGTTGTTGCAAAATTAATAAAAATATGAAAAAAATGGTTGCAATATTAATACAAATGTGTAAAACAATTGTTGCAATACTAGTGAAAATATGTAAAAAAATGAAAATATGTAATATTTTGCAATATTAATGAAAATATATTAAAAGTGTTGCTATATCAATGAAAATATGTAAAAATTGTTGCAATATTAATGAAAATATGTAACAATTGTTGCAATATTACTGAAAATATGTAAAATTGTTGCAATATTAATGAAAATATGTAACAATTGTTGCAATATTACTGAAAATATGTAACAATTGTTGCAATATTAATGAAAATATGTAAAAACTGTTGCAATATTACTGAAAATATGTAACAATTGTTGCAATATTACTGAAAATATGTAACAATTGTTGCAATATTACTAAAAATATGTAAAATTGTTGCAATATTAATGAAAATATGTAACAATTGTTGCAATATTACTGAAAATATGTAAAAACTGTTGCAATATTACTGAAAATATGTAACAATTGTTGCAATATTACTGAAAATATGTAACAATTGTTGCAATATTACTGAAAATATGTAAAATTGTTGCAATATTAATGAAAATATGTAACAATTGTTGCAATATTACTGAAAATATGTAAAATTGTTGCAATATTAATGAAAATATGTAAAATTGTTGCAATATTACTGAAAATATGTAACAATTGTTGCAATATTAATGAAAATATGTAAAAACTGTTGCAATATTAATGAAATTTTGCACAAGGAAACTATAAACGTTTTCACTTTGAATAGGCACCGTGGTGTGATTGCGCCTGCAGAAACGGCTGGGGCTTAGACACGTCGAATTTAAGACGTGGCGCTATTTTCATGATCATTGGATTACCGCGAAAATCTCATCAGTAAATCATGCCCACTTTCTTGCAAGCACGAATTAAATTAAATTATATTTAATTGAATGCAAATTATTAATAATTAATTTATCAAGGTAAAAAGGCATAACATGTTTAAATATCAATTCTAATTAATTGAATGCAAATTATTAAAAATTATTAGTATTTAACTTGTCAAGGTAAAAAAGGCATAAAATATTTAAATATCAATTAAAACCAAACAAATAATTAAAATCAATAAAGTCCGATTTAAACCAAATAAATTAATTTTTTAAGTAATTTAAAAAATTAAAAAATTAACACCTTTGCAATTCTCAAAATAGGCATATATTACATCACATAATCCCCAAACACTATAACTAGCCATCGTAACGGAATTTAAATGGATTTAAACCAAATAAATAGTTTTTTAAAGATACCTTTTAATAATAAAAAAATCTATGCACAACACAAATAAAAATTACGTTTATCAAAATTGGCATATATTACATCACATAACCCCCGAACATTTATAAGTAGCTTTTATAATGGAATTTAAATGGATTTAAACCAAATATTTTTTTTAAATATTTAAAAATCCAAAAATCAACACCTATGGGCAACATAAATAGAAAATTACATATATAAAAATCGGCATATTTTACGTCACATAACGCCCGATCATTAAAAGTAGCTATCGTAGTGGAATTTAAATTGTTTTAAGCTAGGGTCCTAAATCGGGAATGTATTGTTTTAGCGGTTGGGATTTTGAAGTTGAAATGTTGGCGACTACAACTGCCCAATAAAATGCGTTCTTCCTTCGCGAATGACTCGAAGTAAGAGTCGAAAAAGAGGGCGCTACGGTCTTTATTCCATCGTTGACATTGGGAAGAGGTCAACGCATTTTTTTCTATCCACGGGGTTGCAGTCCATTTTATTGACAACTCGCGCGAACAAGACAGAGAAGCTCGCCTTTTGTTTCTCGCTCTCTTTCTGAACTCTCTCTCTCCATAGAAACGGAGTTACCAGGGAGGGAGGGGGCCTTTATCTACAGCCAAAACAAAAATGTCAAATATCTTAGAAACATTTTTTCAAATTACTTTTCTTAAAAACGACACTTTCTTTCTTAAACAGTGAAAAGTGCATTTTCAACTTTCCCCAAAGTAACGCTTAAAGGAATGTACTTTGTTTCATAAGCACTTTCTGTTTGAGATTTTTTACATTATTTCTCATATTACCTTTCTGAAAAACGAAAATTCTTTTTCTTAAACTGAGAAAAGTACTATTTCAACTTTAGCCCAAAGTATATGCATTTGTTTCATGTACTTTCTCATAGATGTGTTTTCATAATGTCTCATAGATGTGTTTTCATAATGTCTCATAGATTTGTTTCATAATTTCTCATATATTGGTTTTTATGTCTCATAGATTTGTTTTCATAATTTATCATAGATTTGTTTTCATAATGTCTCATAGGTTTGTTTTCATTTCTCATAGATTGGTTTTCATGTCTCATAGATTGGTTTTCATGTCTCATAGATTTGTTTTCATAATTTATCATAGATTGGTTTTCATAATGTCTCATAGGTTTGTTTACATAATGTCTCATAGGTTTGTTTACATAATTTCTCATAGGTTTGTTTTCATAATTTCTTATGGATTTGTTTTCATAATGTCTCATAGATTGGTTTTCATAATGTTTCATAGATTTGTTTTCATAATGTTTCATAGATTTGTTTTCATAATGTTTCATAGATTTGTTTTCATAATGTTTCATAGATTTGTTTTCATAATGTTTCATAGATTGGTTTTTATAATTTCTCATAGATTGGTTTTTATATAATTTCTCATAAATTTGTTTTCATAATTTTTAATAGATTTTTTCATAATTTTTAATAGATTTTTTTCATAATTTTTAATAGATTTTTTCATAATTTTTAATAGATTTTTTTCATAATTTTTAATAGATTTTTTTCATAATTTTTAATAGTTTTTTTATAAAGTCTCGTAGAGATTTGGTTTTAAAAATTTATCTTATTTTTTCCCAAATTTATCTGTTAATATTTAAAAAAAAATTTATTAGTGATTTTTTCAAAATTTATGATAGTGATCTTTTCATAATTTCTTCGTTAATTTTTCTATAATACTTTTTATAGATAGCTTTTGTTTTAGATTTTTCGTAATATTTCTTTTAGATTTATCTTAATTTTTCTCTTATAAATGGTCTCGTAATTTTGCTTAAAGATTTTTGAAATATTTTCTTTATCAATTTATTAAAAATTTCTTTAGACATTTTATCCATACTTTCTATTATATAATTTTAATTATTTTATTACAGAATTTTTATAATTTATATTACAGAAATTTTAAAATTTATATTACATAATTTTTATAAATTATATTACAGAAGTTTTATAATTTATATTACAGAATTTTTATAATTTATATTACAGAATTTTTAAAATTTATATTACATAATTTTTATAAATTATATTACTGAAGTTTTATAATTTATATTACAGAATTTTTATAATTTATATTACAGAATTTTTAAAATTTATATTACAGAATTTTTTTAATTTATCTTAAAGGTATTTTCATAAATTATCTTAAAGTTATTTTTATAATTTATCTTAAAGGTATTTTCATAAATTATCATATATATTGTTCCAAATTTTTCTTATAGATTTTTTCGAAAAATAAAGGTGTAATCCTCGTATTTATTTACAATCCGTGAAATGTTTAATAAACAGCTCACCAAAGAAAATCATTTTAGTAGAATTAATGAAAAATGAGGCTTTAGAAAAAAATCAATTTTAATATAAATATTTAACAACAGTTATGCCCGAAACGTGGCCAAACATTAAATATTAATTAAAACACCTTTTTACACTTACAAGTTAGCTGTCGTAGGATGAGAATGAGAGATAGGAGAAAGGGTGACAAGATTAATCGAACTCGAACTATTAAACTCTGTCCAAAACAAGGTCAGGGAGTGATGCGCAACTTTATAACGTTCCCGATCCATCTAGCCACTATCTATAAAGTCGAGTACGTTCCGGAATGGCGGTAGGCGAACTAACCTAACCCAAATTGATTGAAAATAGGGACGAAGACCATCAAAAATTCATCAGAAGCCTTAACGATATTTCGGTTCCGCGGCTGTACAACGTGGGTCAAAATTTCGAAACCACATCGTGCCCGTGGATTTTTTTCTATTATTATTTTGTTTCGTAAGGGCCCCCCTCTTCCGTCGCTGCGTTTTGGGGCGCGTGAAAACTCTCCACGATATCGCGGGGGGATCCAAATTTGATTAACTATACGAAGCTGGAGCTCGACAGGGAGTCCCGCAAGGCCCAAAAAAAAAGGTCTCATTAATTTTACTCATTTTGTCTTGTAGAAGAACTCTCAACTTAAAATAAGGAAGGATGAATGAGTGAAGCAAAAAGAAATGATAGCACCTAAATCCCTCAGACAACGGAAAAGGTTCCGGAAAACCAAAGAAATCAAATTAGTTTTTTCGTCGCGCGCGTCTCCGCCCGAGACAGGTCGAGGAAAACGTCGTTCTTAAGTCGAGATCTTTCTCCTCTTTCGCGACAGTCAGACGGAATTTCATCTCAGAGCGTGGCTTCTTAAAACTAAACTATTGAAAAGAAGAATTTTCTATTACAACTTCGCAGTTTAAAGGACCATAGCGTTATTTCGTTCCTTACTCGGACCAATTCTCTGGGGTGAAAACGTATCCGAGTATAGCTGGTGGCGAAAGAGGAAAAACCAAAGCTCTTAGCAAATTAATAAAAGATTTATAGCGGGGCACCAATCGGCGTGTTCTGTCACGCGTCACGACAGGGGAATCGGCCACCTAGCCGATTCCGTCTGAGACCTTCTGTATTCAGACCACCGTACCGCGAAGACGAATGCGTTCCATCTACGTCGCTACGTCGTTTTTCTTCGGATGTCAACTCGAGTGTCGATATATCAAAAAGAAACTCGTGCCATTTCACCCGCGGATTTTGAGAAATTGAATAGAATGGGAGGAAATGTTTTCTTACCCCTCTGCCTAACGCGCGATGAAAAATATCAAAATATAATATCAAATAAATTAATAATCAGCTAAGCTACTACCGAAGGAACCACCATAGGCCTATAAGTCAACTAGTGACTTGTAAAGACAATTATCGGTGGCCGGGTTACAATGCGTAGGAGGGAGGTGGAAAGCCCTTCATACCACGCGAGCCAACAGCTCCCTACACTTACTATTACCGTTGACTTCTACAAGTTTTTAGGGAAAAGGGATAACCCCTTTAACCAGTGAGGAGGGAACTTGCAAACTCTTGCTGTGAGAGTACACGTTAGTGAACCCGTCATACTTGATTACCTTCATTATCAATATAAATAATTAGCGTATATAAAAATCTATAAGAATAAAAATTAGCTCGATTAATATTATTTAAAAAAATTTCTGCCCCAGGTTCAAATGACAATTCCGCTCATGTGTTATGTTTTGAGATGTCAGCCCCTACTCCCCCAGCACCCCCTTTTCAGTTAAATTTCGCACTACGAAAGCTTCCGTCAGCACCCCCCACCCTTAAATTTCGCACTACGAAAGCTTCCGCCAGCACCCCCACCGTTAAATTTCAAACTACGAAAGCTTCCGCCAGCACCCCCCACCCTTAAATTTCGCACTACGAAAGCTTCCGCCAGCACCCCCACCCTTAAATTTCGCACTACGAAAGCTTCCGCCAGCACCCCCACCCTTAAATTTCGCACTACGAAAGCTTCCATCAGCACCCCCACCCTTAAATTTCGCACTACGAAAGCTTCCGCCAGCACCCCCACCGTTAAATTTCAAACTACGAAAGCTTCCGCCAGCACCCCCCCACCCTTAAATTTCACACTACGAAAGCTTCCGCCAGCACCCCCACCGTTAAATTTCAAACTACGAAAGCTTCCGTCAGCAACCCCCACCCTTAAATTTTACACTACGAAAGTTTCCGCCAGCACCCCCACTGTTAAATTTCAAACTACGAAAGTTTCCGCCAGCACCCCCACTGTTAAATTTCAAACTACGAAAGCTTCCGTCAGCACCCCCACCCTTAAATTTCGCACTACGAAAGCTTCCGCCAGCACCCCCACCGTTAAATTTCAAACTACGAAAGCTTCCGCCTGCACCACCACCCTTAAATTTCAAACTACGAAAGCTTCCGCCAGCCCCCACCCTTAAATTTCCAACTACGAAAGCTTCCGCCGGCCAGCTTCCTTTAATTTTAAAACTACGAAAGCTTGCGTTAGCACCTACCCCTTTGGCTCAAAGTCCTTCCGCCCCATTTCCTAGAAATTGGCCGCCCCCTAAAAATATAATTGGAAATCTAGCCTTGATAAATATATATTATTTTTTTCCGAGGTCTCCAGACCTAACGCGGATGGACTTTAACTTATGGGGTTTCATCAAAGAAAGAGTTTACGAGGAAAACGAAGAGTTCAGGAGCGACCCTTCCATTTAGTTAACGCGTCTCATAAACCTTTGCCCTTTAATATAATGACCGAAGGACTTCCATAAATATCTAATGACTCGAACGATACAGGCGAGTGCGTCTCGGTGATACCGTTTTCTACACAGACCAAATAATACATAACCCGCTATTCATTTCGAAAGAGTGGAAGAAAGGGAACTCAATCCGCTAAGAGGAGATATATCGGACGTGCCTGACAACTCTCCGAGGTTCTATAGAGCAAAGCCCATTACAGCGCCGCTTTCGTCTCAAACAGCAACAAGTAAGATCAAGAGAAATACAGAGAGCGAGAGCGAGGTTAAGAGATCCAAGTGAAGAAATATTTTTATGACTTCTCCAACGCTGCCAATTTCTAAAAAGGTTTCGTCCCTTTCGGTTTAGATCGTGAATCATTTTATTACCGATTTCAAAGTCCGGTGGTTAGCCCTTGGGAGAAGAAGATGCGAGACTGACCGCGGGAACTGACCATTGGCCCAGGATAAGATATGGAAACTTCATCCCTGCCAGCGTAAAAGAAATTGATGGTAAAAAATCTTTATAATTTTTGGTCCCTTTGGAATCGCTTCTGCTTTGGTCGAATTATTTTCGATTTGGGAATTGGGAATTTAAAAAAAATGCTATATTGATATTTATTTGTCTCTCTTTTAGCTCCAATTGTTGACGGTTTTAAATATATACAAGTAAAATGGTACACTAAACGTCCACTATTATTTTTCAAAGGGTTAGACATCAGTCGAAAAATCCAAATAAATCTCCAAAAAATAAACCAGTCTAACAAATTTTCGATAAAATCCACAAATTGTAGTAGAAAAATAAACACAATCCAAAAGAATAGTTGACAAAACCTAAACATTCTCGAAACGAACCCCTTAATCCAACAAATACAGCTGAAATTATTTAAAAGTCCACAAAATCCAAGTGTTAAAATTTTAAATCCAAGATAAAAATTGCACAGAATCCTTATTGAAAATTCCACAAAATCCGAGATAAAAATTCCACAAAATCCGAATTAAAAATTCCACAAAATCCAAGATAAAAATTCCACAAAATCCAAGATAAAAATTCCACAAAATCCAAATTAAAAATTCCACAAAATCCAAATTGAAAATTAACCAAAATCCGAGATAAAAATTCCACAAAATCCCAGATATAATTGCAAAGAATCCCAATTAAAAATTCCACAAAATCCAAATTAAAAATTCCACAAAATCCAAATTAAAAATTCCACAAAATCCAAGATAAAATTTTTAACTCATCGTAGGAAAATGGGGAAAACAGGCATACTTCTCAACTAACATTCTACAACTCTTTAACCTTTTTGCATAACCTTTTGAAACACCCTGTATAAGAGAGTTCCATTGGAAAATGTAATACTCTCAAAGGAAGGTTTTTCGCCTAAAATAAAAACCCCAGTTTCGGATTGGTTCCGCGAATCCACAAACAAAGCCGGTATTGGTCCCGACTCACTCCTTGAGGGAATCGGAAATGCTTTTAGTTTTCGTTGATCTCGCGGGAAAGATCGTCAGAAAACTGGAAAGAAAGAAATAAAAAAATCGCTATTCAATTTCCTTTTGTCTTTCAACGTTCTCCCTGAGATGTTTTAAGGGGTCTAAAACGGAGGCCCTTTCTTGTTTGCTATACTCGCTTTCGTTTCGAAGGGTACGCGGCAACGCGTTGAGGAAGAACAAGCTTTGGAACTTCACCGCAAAGATTTCTTCTCAGTTGACAGTTGGAGAGTATTAATTTGATCAACCGTTCTGGACTTTCATTGAACAGTCCGATAACCGAAAAGCGCCGTCGATTCGAGATGTAAATCGGAGCTTGATGGAATAAGTGTATACGGAGAAAGAGAGAATAGTGAGCCGAAATCTTTGAGATTGTAAAAAGAGCACGCAAAAAACACGTAAGGTATAAAAGCAATACCCATTTGTATATCGCGGGAGTTCCCAAATCGGAATCGAAACATCACCTATTCTACGGTTTATTCTGGTATATTTTAAACGTTGCGGAGGAAAAGCCGATTCGCATATTTCTGAATACCGTAGAGTGGAAGAGGCTTCGAATCCTGCCCAAAGTTCGTAAAAATAAACGAATAAAAACATTGTAAAACCACCTTCGAAATAACGCCCAAAATTTTCCCTTTCTTCCTGGTGGCTATCTTCTCCCTGAACATTGGTGTATTGCGGATTTTATTTTAAAAATGTTTTGACGATGGCCAATTTATGTCACTCATGAAACCCTTTAAATGGTTTAATCCCTGATTTAAAAGGGATTTGTTTATAACAAAGGATAAATAAATATACATTCGTTCATGAATTCATTGCGGACCCAGTAATTGGATTCCTCCCTGATTTAAAAGGGATTTGTACAAAATATATAAGGCTTATAAACATAAATATATATTCAGCTAGGATAATACATTGATTCATTCAATGCAGTTGGAATACTTCTACAGGCTACTGATCAATACTCGACCTTCAAACGTTAATTATAGGAGTAAATTAAAGTGTTATATAGTTTTAAAATATAAATACAAAAGATAGCGAATATAAATTATACGAATTGCCTAGAATTGAAATGGAAATCATTAAAATATAGCGTCGTTCGATTTGAAAGGGAACTTTGCAATTCAAATTTAAGCAAACACAGAAGGACACGACGGCCGATTACGCGGTTTGTCTCGAAGCGAACTGCCAACAAAAACAATTTAAAGAGTTATTCGCTTCTTAAATCAAGACCCGCCACCTCGGGCCGTTGTTTATGGGTTGTACGGTTATTAAAATGTCGGGCTCCAACGAGTTCCAAGCGCAATTTCAGTTAAAGAAACGCTGCCACGGCTGGCCTTCTATCGGGAAAAATAATCTAGAATAAAATCCTTCTCTAAATGTAAATAGGACCAAGGCGTATGTACCTACCCTGACCAGAATCCATCTCGACGTAATGAATAAAATTTAAAACATTTGCGGTCTTGTCTCTTCAGCGAAAATGAAAAATTTGCGCTGCTCAGAGCCAAACCTTTTGCTCCCTCGCTATTAAAATCCATACAGGAATATTAGAGCTAAATATGTATTCGGGTTAAGGCAGTCACGGCAAATGCCTCGGGCCTCACGCTTATAGGGGCCTCGCAAGGCCAATCAACATGTCAATTTGATCCAGACATTATCAAAATTGAACAGATTAAATGGTGATAAAATAAAAAAACCAATTAATTATTGCAAAAACATTGTATTAAATCTTGCATAAAACTTCATCGAATCTTATTAGAATATTTTGGACAAACATTTTTACAAATCACACTGGATCAAAATATTTGGATTACAACATTGCTAGATCTTTCTGGATTAAAACTATTTTGGATCAAAGTTTAATCCACAATTATTTGATCCTTTCATGATTTGATTGAATACAATATTTATCGTATATCCAAAAATTTATTAAGTCACTGTAGTGATTCACGGGAATATAACCATGCCCCTTAGCCTCGTGATTCACGGGATAAAACCACGCCTCTTAGCCTCGTGATTCACGGGATAAAACCCACGCCTCTTAGCCTCGTGATTCACGAGATAAAACCCACGCCTCTTAGCCTCGTGATTCACGGGATAAAACCCACGCCTCTTAGCCTCGTGATTCACGAGATAAAACCCACGCCTCTTAGCCTCGTGATTCACGGGATAAAACCCACGCCTCTTAGCCTCGTGATTCACGGGATAAAACCCACGCCTCTTAGCCTCGTGATTCACGGGATAAAACCCACGCCTCTTAGCCTCGTGATTCACGGGATAAAACCCACGCCTCTTAGCCTCGTGATTCACGGGATGAAACCCACGCCTCTTAGCTTCGTGATTCACGAGATAAAACCCACGCCTCTTAGCCTCGTGATTCACGGGATAAAACCCACGCCTCTTAGCCTCGTGATTCACGGGATAAAACCCACGCATCTTAGCCAAGTGATTCACGAGATAAAACCCACGCCTCTTAGCCTCGTGATTCACGGGATAAAACCCACGCCTCTTAGCCTCGTGATTCACGGGATAAAACCCACGCCTCTTAGCCTCGTGATTCACGGGATAAAATCCACGCCCCTTATCCTCGTGATTCACGGGATAAAACCCACGCCTCTTAGCCTCGTGATTCACGGGATAAAACCCACGCCTCTTAGCCTCGTGATTCACGGGATAAAACCCACGCCTCTTAGCCTCGTGATTCACGGGATAAAACCCACGCCTCTTAGCCTCGTGATTCACGGGATAAAACCCACGCCTCTTAGCCTCGTGATTCACGGGATAAAACCCACGCATCTTAGCCAAGTGATTCACGGGATAAAACCCACGCATCTTAGCCAAGTGATTCACGGGATAAAACCCACGCATCTTAGCCAAGTGATTCACGGGATAAAACCCACGCCTCTTAGCCTCGTGATTCACGGGATAAAACCCACGCATCTTAGCCAAGTGATTCACGGGATAAAACCCACGCCTCTTAGCCTCGTGATTCACGGGATAAAACCCACGCATCTTAGCCAAGTGATTCACGGCATAAAACCCACGCCTCTTAGCCTCGTGATTCACGGGATAAAACCCACGCATCTTAGCCAAGTGATTCACGGGATAAAACCCACGCCTCTTAGCCTCGTAATTCACGGGATAAAACCCACGCCTCTTAGCCTTGTGATTCACGGGATAAAACCCACGCCCCTTATCCTCGTGATTCACGGGATAAAACCCACGCCTCTTAGCCTCGTGATTCACGGGATAAAACCCACGCCTCTTAGCCTCGTGATTCACGGGATAAAACCCACGCCTCTTAGCCTCGTGATTCACGGGATAAAACCCACACCTCTTAGCCTCGTGATTCACGGGATAAAACCCACGCCCCTGAACCTTTTTCCGTGTCCTCTTTACCCTTTCTACGCTACGATCGCAGGCCTACTCTCTCCATGTAAGGAGAATATCATCATGAAAAAATATATTATAGTTGTAGTCACATATTCTCTGCTCACCCCAATCCATTCTTGCTGGGAGATAATGCAAAGCGGTCGCCTTCACTAATGATAGGTAAATAGCCAACCTTTCAAATGCAAATATAGTATCAGCAGTAATAACCATTAAAAATAAAAAATAAACATTACTTAGCGAAGTGGACGAGTTCATTTTGATAATTTACTATTTGTAAAAAATGACTATTATATTTTAAAAAAGTCGGTAGTTATCCATTAGTCGGCCTCAAATTACTTCTCAATGTCGGACGGCATTAGTTACGTCCACGATTATCCTGCAGTGAAGTTAAAAGCGGGGAGTATTCATTTTGTCCGAGCGTTAAAATATCCAGTAACGGCTGTACCCGATAGATTAGGGCCGCGACGATCCATTACGCTGCTAAACTTTGAAATTCGGAAACTTTCGGCGCAAGGCTACGATAGTCACTGTAGGCGTTCATGCGGGGGGGGGGGGGAATTAGCGGCTAAAATTTATTCTTTTGTATTAAAAAGCAAGAGCAATAGATTTTGTGGTATTTCTATTGAGACATTCATTTGGACATCCACCGCAGCTGCTTTGCCGAATGTATGCTTCTAGTTTTTCCTTATTAACCGTAACAAGGCCTAAGGATTCAATCGAGATTCAAAGGGGAGCTAGCAAATAAACTCTTGCCCGCCGGGGTTTCCTAACCCATTATTTAGCGGAGTGTAATACAATTTAAAGTTCGCCATACGTCGATTATTTCGCCTCCAGACACGGGAATGTAGAACTAGAGTATAGGGACAATCTAGTCCGCTCAATCAGTCGAAATTAGACGTTCAATTTAAAAGAGAAAATATGAAAGAGAAAATGGTATTTTTGGAATGCATTGTTTCAAATCCTTAATTTTATAATGGTGAAAACATATTCTATTTCAATTTAGTTCACGATATTAATTTCCCGGCCACAAATTGGAGTCTAATTTTCGTACAAAAGGAAGTCATTTATTAACGGTTCTCTATATTAACTAACTTCAATGGAATATATATATTTAAAACAACCCTAAAATATTATTCATTAAGTTTTTTTTACTTCAAAACTATTTCCATTATAATATCTACTTCGTAGATTTAATAATAAAATATATATCATATTCCAAACCATAACCGGAGAAATCTAGATTGCATTTTCGCCTATTTTAGATTTCGTTTCCGTTTTCAAATGATAAATACTACAATACCCGGAAGAGAAATTTTCGTTAGAGGAAGAAGTCCATTGCCGGCCATTGAAATAAGTTTCTAGTTGTGCCAAAATTTTTCTTCTTCTTATCAGTCTTTCAAATATGGATTATAGTTGGGAAAAAATAAATAAGATTCTTAGACAAAGTTCAAGGTTTCGCGGTATAAGCCGATTTCATTGCCTAGATTGACAAAAAAGGTTTATTTTCAAACTTTTAAGGGTTTTTTCTTGTTTAATATTTAAGACCTCAACAGGTTTATAAAGGGTACAAGACTATTTCTTTTAGGGTACTTAACGACTCCCTTCAGTGTTACTAAACTACTGCCTTAAGGGTTCTACAATACCACCTTTAAAGTGTTAAACTACTCCCTTTAAAGTGTTAAACTACTCCCTTTAAAGTGTTAAACTACTCCCTTTAAAGTGTTAAACTACACCCTTAAAAGTGTTAAACTACTCCCTTAAAAGTGTTAAACTACTCCCTTTAAAGTGTTAAACTACTCCCTTTAAAGTTTTAAAGTGATAAACTACTCCCTTTAAAGTTTTAAAGTGTTAAACTACTCCCTTTAAAGTTTTAAAGTGTTAAACTACTCCCTTTAAAGCGTTTTTTTTTAATTTTAGACCCTTACTATAGCTTTAAAAAACCATTTTCTTAAGAGTGTAGATTGGCAAAAATATAGATCAGATTCTACCTACTGTAAATAGTAAGTATGTATAAAATAAAATGAATCAAACATACACGTTTAAATGTAGCTCTTACGTCACAAGACAGTGCTTCATTATTACTCTATTAATTTCTAAATTCTTTTGGCGACTCTAGCACGCTCTCGTAGACTCATAAAAGTAAGATACATAATGTAAGACTTAAATTAAAGCGCCATTCGGGATAGTTTCAAGCAGCTCCTTGCAACAACTCTTTAGTTACTCTTAGTACTATATTGTTGACATTTAAAACCTAGTGACAATTAATAAATAATTAATAAATAATGAAATTAAATTAAAGGCAAATTATTTGTACTTGACAATTAAAAGCTAATTTTTATGACAAATTAAATAATATAACACCACACATTAAATCCTAACTACTAACCAAATGAATAATTTAAAGCAAGCTAAATTAAACAATATACAAACAACCCCCTCGAATATTCGTTTAAATGAAAATATGATTTTCATAGACGAACTATGGCCAATAGTTAATTACTTTTTTAAAACGCGTTAACTCTTCATCACGACACTATTTATTAATTATGAACGTTTTATATTCCTTATGGAATTTTACTAATAGACCATTCTATAAAATTTGTTTAGGGTTTAGCTTTATTATCCCTTTTCATAATGGACTAATCTACTTATTTGCTAATTTTATCATCCTATAAAATACTACTTATGTGGTTATTTACATTTGTGTATAGAGAGGCTGAAGGTCTGGCCCAATATTTTATGAACCAGGGTGGCTCATAAACAAGCAACACTGTTTGGCTGGTCGATAATGAACCATGGCGGCTCATAAACAAGCAACACTGTTTGGCTGGTCGATAATGAACCATGGTGGCTCATAAACAAGCAACACTGTCTGGCTGGTCGATAATGAACCATGGCGGCTCATAAACAAGCAACACTGTTTGGCTGGTCGATAATGAACCATGGCGGCTCATAAACAAGCAACACTGTTTGGCTGGTCGATAATGAACCATGGCGGCTCATAAACAAGCAACACTTTTTGGCTGGTCGTCAATGAACCATGGCGGCTCATAAACAAGCAACACTGTTTGGCTCGTCGATAATGAACCATGGCGGCTCATAAACAAGCAACACTGTTTGGCTGGTCGATAATGAACCATGGCGGCTCATAAACAACCAACACTGTTTGGCTGGTCGATAATGAACCATGGCGGCTCATAAACAAGCAGCACTGTTTGGCTGGTCGATAATGAACCATGGTGGCTCATAAACAAGCAACACTGTTTGGCTGGTCGATTATGAACCATGGCGGCTCATAAACAAGCAACACTGTTTGGCTGGTCGATAATGAACCATGGTGGCTCATAAACAAGCAACACTGTTTGGCTCATCTATAATGAACCATGGCGGCTCATAAACAAGCAACACTGTTTGGCTGGTCGATAATGAACCATGGCGGCTCATAAACAACCAACACTGTTTGGCTGGTCGATAATGAACCATGGCGGCTCATAAACAAGCAGCACTGTTTGGCTGGTCGATAATGAACCATGGTGGCTCATAAACAAGCAACACTGTTTGGCTGGTCGATAATGAACCATGGCGGCTCATAAACAAGCAACACTGTTTGGCTGGTCGATAATGAACCATGGTGGCTCATAAACAAGCAACACTGTTTGGCTCATCTATAATGAACCATGGCGGCTCATAAACAAGCAGCACTGTTTGGCTGGTCGATAATGAACCATGGTGGCTCATAAACAAGCAACACTGTTTGGCTCGTCGATAATGAACCATGGTGGCTCATAAACAAGCAACACTGTTTGGCTGGTCGATATAAAATATACCTAAATAAATGTAATATGTCTAGCCCGATTAAGGACGGAACATAAGCCACATTCTTAAAATCCAAGAATAATGAAAGTTGCCCGTCCTACAGCAATAGCTTGTCTTTGGCAAGGGTTTGGCTGGTTTAGCTGGGATTTTATAGAATGGTCTATTCAGATTGTTGCTGATGTTGACGGCGATAAAGGTTTTGATACCCATCATATCTAGAAATACAGTGAGTACCTTCCGGAACTGGGATCTGAGGGGGATAGCTTTCAGGTGTTCCGGGAGAGAATTCCAGTCCCGGACGGATAAAGGGACCAATGAGTGCTTCCGAAAAGCAAGGCGGAAGGCAGGTAGGACGAGAGATGTTTTCCTGTACCCTCTCCTCGGTCGGTGCCAAGTGGAAATAGTTCGGGATAAAGGGACCAATGAGTGCTTCCGAAAAGCAAGGCGGAAGCCAGGTAGGACGAGAGATGTTTTCCTGTACCCTCTCCTCGGTCGGTGCCAAGTGGAAATAGTTCGGGATAAAGGGACCATAGAACTGCGCGTTTTGCGAATGACACTACTCACGAGGGTGAGCCGCCTAACACGACGACGAGCGGCCAGGGTAGTCCAGTTTAAATGTGTCAGGATGCGAGTCACGCTGATGCTCCACTAGAAGCCCACATTGACCACAAAACGCGGAGCACCCCATGGGATCATTTTGAATGTCTCCTAGAGCTTTGGTGGCGTTAGGTGCCGCCGAATAAACCCAAGAGCTCTCGCAACCTGAGAGGCTACTCGATGGGGATGCTCCATTCCAGAGTGTCAATGACGACCACACCGACGTCACGCTGTGAGGTAACCTGTTTGAGTGGGGATCCATCAAGGATGTTAACGGTACTATTTAGTAGTTAACACTGCGATCTCAAGGCAAAAACGAATTGTCCGACTCAAGAAAGTGGAGGCCGCCCTTACAAAACTTTTCTATAAATATTCTATAAAATCTTATAGAGCCTTATGTAAGGTCTAGGTTCTTCTATACACTATAGACTTTTCTAAAAAAAAATTATATAGAAAATAAAATATTTTTAATTGATAATTTCTATGCAAATTTTATTGAATTGTTTCTATGGAATTTCTATAGATTTTCTACATAAATTATATATCTTATATATTAACTTTCTATAGAATAAAAATAACTTAAGAAGTAATAAATACATATACTTTTCTATATAAATTATGTAGAAAACACCAATAGTTCTATAGAAGAAGAAACAAATAAAAATTGCAATTAAGCAGATCGAGAACTTAATTAAATTTAAAAAAAATCTAAAGTCGCTTTCAATGCTGTTAACAAAATTAGCAACATATATATATCCATCAAAATTTTACATATCAAGAATAATAATTTTACTTTTTTATTTTTGGGTTTTGTCAAAACTACAATTTGCCTATGCAAAGATCTATCACAATATTCCTTTAAAGGTATCATAGTTATAAAAATATTTGTCAAGCCAGAGCATTTCTCCGCACAAAAGAAATCTTTTATAGGTGTAAAATTTTGGATTATTTGAAAATTGTTTTTATGTTTATAATATTGATAAAATTATGATTTTTTTAGGCTACACTTTGGGGAAATATTCTTGTTGTAAAAGACGAGATATAATGGAATCGTTATCCAATAAAGTTAAAGAAATAAACTTTAAATGTCGTAAACAACTGTTATGTTTTTTATTTTGTTAAAGATAATTTCAAGCATTATGTTTTTTTAATTAACGTGAAATTAGTGTCCTTATCTATAGAAAACATTCTGGTTTTCTATAGAAACATTGGTTATGTTTTATGGACTATTAAACTTTTCTATAGAAAGAATCCTAATTTTTTAAAGAAATTTATATTCTTTCTATAGAAAACATTTGGGTTTTCTATAGAAACATTTGGTATAATTTTATTGACGGTTAATTTTTTCTATAGAAAGAATCCTGTTATTTTATAGAAAATCCATATTCCTTCTATAGAAAAAAATAATTTTCTATTAAAAATACCAAGTATTTATGTAGAAGAGCAATATATTTTCTATAGAAAAGCTATTGATAATCCTTGTTGTTTTATATAAAATCATTTTGATTTGTCTATAGTAAATATATAGAAAATTCTGGGGAATATATTTTATGTTCATAGAAAATTGACCCAAATTTCTATATAATTTATATCGATAATTCCATTTACATTTCTATAGAATTCCTCTAGAAAATTTTTGTAAGGGGGACGTCGAATAAAATTTATTTTCTAGTGGAATGCTCACTTGCCATTGACTGACGTCAACTGACTTTTTGGAAAGAACCAACATTTTAAATGATAATGACAAATTTCAAATCTTTAAATGTACACACTCACAAAGTGGGATTAATCTCCTTGAAGATCCTTAACGTCACATTTAAATTTAAATGTTTAAATTCGAGACCGTAGGGGGCCAAACTAATACTATTCAAGCTCACATCCTATTCAATTTCCTCGGTATTATATAACCCGCTAAATATACGATTTCTACGTACGAATTTGACGTCAGGAATTTAAAAGGGATTAACCTCGCTTTGTGAGTGTATGTAGCTAAAGTTTCAAAAGTTTCCCTTTGCATTTAAAATGTTGGTACTTTTCAAAGGCGTCGGTTGACATCAGTGGCGCCCGTCGCGAATGGTCATATGATCCTCTTCTATCAACTTCCCTCTTCCAAGAACACTTAATTCTGTAGTCTCACCGTCAAAATTCAAAAGATTCTGTAGCTTTTAGAAAAAGAAAAACACGTCACTTTATAGAAAGGCTTATTACGGTCACCATAAGTAACGTAATAACAATAAGTATGACACTTCCTATGGTTTTAATGCTAAATTCATCCTTGTTAGTAGTATATTTCGACACTAGGGGACTCTGTGCTGAGAGCTAAACCTTGAAATAGCTCTATAAATCAGTTTGCTGATAATTTTTCCTAGTTGAAGTACTTATGTATATTACGTTACTTACGCGGTCACATGTGGACGACATTTGGTAATTATACTACCACCATCTCTAGCCGACGACAGTTTTCTTGGCTACTTATAAATTCGGCTATGAATCTAAGGATGGTGATACGTTTTCACCCGTCAAGCGCTAGTGACCTTGACAGGATGGCATAGGAATAAACTTTCTGAGAGGAGAAGATAAATTGTAGAAAGTGAACAGAAATTTTAAAATTCTGATCCTCTTATACGCACTGGCAGTATTCAAAAGAAATGAAAATATGAAATAAAACCAAAAGAAAGCATTAGGGCTAATGAAAAATATAATAGCAAAACCGTCAACGTAGATTTCGGTTACCTTCTAAGTCTTGTTTGTTAATGCGGTAACTCTCAGTACCATAATTATTTTTCGTTATTTACGAGATTTGAATAAATAGAAGCGAGCGTACGAAAGGTTCCTCTCAACCATTATAAATCAAGAAGAGTATGTATTATATTAAGCTTTCTTCCATAAAAATGGAGATAAACTTATACGTTTAATTGGAAAACTTTCGGTTCTTTCGCGGGAGTTATTTTTTAAAGAGTTGGACCGAAAAGAGGGTAGAAACCATATTAAACTTAGCTTCATTATTATTCTCCCAAACTATAAATTCTTGAGACTATATTCCGTCGCTTATTAAATCGCTTCTCCTCATCTACGCATCCAGCTGCGATTAAATGATAAAATTATGCCAGGTTTTATAGAGTAGTTCATTGACGTTCCGTATTTAAGGTCTTAGGGTAGTTTGACAGGAGCGGCGGGGCAGGGGACAATTTTGAGCCACTGAAATTCCAAAAATTGATAGGTTTAATATGGAAGTTTTAAAGACTTGTTAATGCTATCATCTTGGTTTTTATGTCTTATAAAAAATTATATAACATGAATTGGAAAGCACCGTATATTGGATTTGAAATTCCTCAGAAAGGCGGTCTCCTAAAATTTCGCCAAAATTGTTAAGGTATAATATTCGGGAAAATTAATTATTAAATTAATAATAATTATTATATTACGTATTAAGATGTATTATATATTAAGATGTCCTACATGTTATATTAAAATGTCCTACATGTTATATTAAGATGTCCTACATGTTATATTAAGATGTACCAGAAGTAAACGAACCGAAGTTATCAGACTGCTATACTCCCCAGGTTGTAGGCGTTTTCCTTATGAAGTTACATTTTGACAGGCCTCGAATTTGAAATTTTGCGCGCTTCTAGGCCGCAAAAAAAACGTTTTGGTATTTATGAAACTATTTTTACACACAATCCTTAGGGATTTGTGTGTATTACGATCACCTACTGTGTAGCCACCGCCGCCGCCACCACCGCCGCCGCCGCCGCTGTAGTACACACGATTGCTCGCGGTACGTTAGTGGTACAAAGGCGATTGATATCTCAATAGGTAGGCACTATTATAGCCTCGAGGGGATTTTCATAAATTTTGGGATCAGAGCCCGAGAAGTTGGGCAAATGCCCAATTTACTATTTTTGGTGGTTTCGCTTTGTGTGGTAGATATTTTATTTAAAATTAAGTCCGATAACGTTAAAAAAATATTTTTGGTTAGGTTAGGATTCAGCGGATCTACACCTTCGGTTATATCAGTAAATATTAAATTTAAGTATAGTTTCCACGTTAATTTACGGGACCCCAATTTTCGCGGTTTTATATTTTCGCCTAAAAGTCTACATAACGTTCCTTAATTTAAGTCCGATTTTCATGAGAGTTATATTTTTGAATAGCTGTGGTTTCCATATAACCTAGATTTGAAATTACGTTGCTTAATTTTAATTCTAAGTGAGGTTTTTTGGACAGCGTATACGGACATTGTAAATCAGCTTGTCTATAGAGTTCTAAACGCCAGTTTCCTTCTCGCATTTTTCAAGGCCGTTCGCGCCGAGCTTTCAACGAATGCCCAGAAGTAACAATAAGTGTAACACTCAACGTTTTACCCACGTTTAACGCCTTTTTTTTTACGCACATCGTACGACAGGAAGAAGGTAAGTAAGATTTGATCAAAAACCACAAGTTTTGCTACTTCTAGGCCCATTCCAGCTTAGGTTGCAGTTGCGTTGAAAAAAGTTAATTTTAAGTGAGTTAATTAGCCATTTCGCGTCACACCTAAATTCTTTACGCGCTGAAGCTATATTCGCATTCCATTGAAAGCCTGCCTGAAATAATAATAACGGGCGCGTAATAAATAAGTGTGGCGGTCGCGTTGGAAAAAGTTAATTTTAAGTGAGTTAATTAGCCATTTCGCGTCATACCTGAATTCTTTACGCGCTGAAGCTATATTCGCATTCCATTGAAAGACTCCATTAAATAAGATTAACGTATGACCAGACGCGTATTAAATAAGTGTGACCCTAAATATTTGTTATACCCAGAAGTTATGAATAAGTGTGCCACTAAATATTTTTATGACCAGCCGCCGTACACACGATTGCTCGCGGTACGTTAGTGGTACAAAGGCGATTGATATCTCAATCGGTAGGTACTATTATAGCCTCGACGGGATTTTCATAATTTTTGGGATCGGGGCCCCGGAAGTGGTGTATTTGCCCATTTAAATGATTTTTGGTGATTTTTCGTCTTAAAATGAACGAACTTTTTTAAAAATAAGAGTGAATTGTTTGAATATTATATTTTTAGTTGGTACTGATCATTTCTGAACTACGATTTAGGTTGCATTCAGAATTTTTAATTTTGGTCAATTCGCGTGACCCCACAACCCGCGTACGCACTTTTGTCATATTTGAATTTCGTGCCAATTGATACAGGCGTAAAGCTCGGCGTTTGGATAAGAAATATCCGTTTTATTTGTTTTTATCCATAGCCGAAAATTATCCGATATAAACTTATTTTTGGCGTATTAATTCGTTTTATAACCGCGAATATTATTCATAAATAAACAGTTAAACGAAATTTTTATTAATAATTTAAATTTTGGCCTTTAATTTATCTGTTCCGCTGAACTCTATGCAGGCGCCATCTAACTCGTTCGCGTTTCGCTACCTTATTTCCAAAACCGGGTAACTCGAAAAATTCGTTTTGTCTAAATATTAATTTAAATTAATGTGTTCACGTTTCGCTACCTTATTTCCAAAACCAGGTAACTCAAAAAATTATATTTGTCTCAAAATTAATTTAAATTAACGTGATCACGGTTCCTTACTTTATTTCCAAAACCTGGTGACTTGAAAAATTAGTTTTGCCTCAAAATTTATTTAAATTGAAGTGTTCGCGTTTCACTACCTTATTTCCAAATCCAGGTAACTCGAAAAATTCGTTTTCGATAAAATTCCTCTTGGGTTCATTAAGTACAATATGATCGGAAATTTGTTCAAATATAAATTTAATATTTGAAATATAGTTAATACATCGGGGGGATTGTGTGTTGTTTTATACATAGAAATAGCTATACCCACAATTCCCAAGTGCAATTTATCGCGTCAAAAGATAGAAATTAGCTTTTATTTGACTCGATTTGCTCATTATTTTCATAAGGAAAACGCCCTCCGATTCCGAGCGCTATTTCGATAACTTCGGTTCATTTACTTCTGGATGTATTTCATGTTATATTGAGATGTACTCCATATTATATTGAGATGTACTCCATATTATATTAAGATGTACTCCATATTATATTAAGATATACTCCATATTATATTAAGATGTCCTATATATTATATTAAGATGTACTCCATGTTATATTAAGATGTACTACATATTATATTAAGATGTACTCCATATTATATTAAGATGTCCTATATATTATATTAAGATGTACTCCATGTTATATTAAGATGTACTCCATATACTCCACATTATATTAAGATGTACTCCATATACTCCACATTATATTAAGATGTACTACATATTATATTAAGATGTACTCCATATTATATTAAGATGTACTCCATATTATATTAAGATGTACTACATATTATATTAAGATGTACTCCATATTACATTAAGATGTACTCCATATTATATTAAGATGTACTCCATATTATATTAAGATGTCCTATATATTATATTAAGATGTCCTATATATTATATTAAGATGTACTCCATATACTCCATATTATATTAAGATGTACTCCATATTACATTAAGATGTACTCCATATTATATTAAGATGTACTCCATATTATATTAAGATGTACTCCATATTATATTAAGATGTCCTATATATTATATTAAGATGTCCTATATATTATATTAAGATGTACTCCATGTTATATTAAGATGTACTCCATATACTCCACATTTTATTAAGATGTACTACATATTATATTAAGATGCACTCCATATTATATTAAGATGTACTCCATATTGTATTAAGATGTACTACATATTATATTAAGATTTACTCCATAATATATTAAGATGTACTCCATATTATATTAAGATGTACTCCGTATTATATTAAGATGTACTACATATTATATTAAGATTTACTCCATATTATATGAAGATGTACTCCATGTTATATTAAGATGTACTCCATATACTCCATATTATATTAAGATGTACTCCATATACTCCATATTATATTAAGATGTACTACATATTATATTAAGATGTACTCCATATTATATTAAGATGTACTACATATTATATTAAGATTTACTCCATATTATATTAAGATGTCCTACACATTATATTAAGATGTCCTACACATTATATTAAGATGTACTCCATGTTATATTAAGATGTACTCCATATACTCCATATTATATTAAGATGTACTCCATATACTCCATATTATATTAAGATGTACTCCATATACTCCATATTATATTAAGATGTACTCCATATACTCCATATTATATTAAGATGTACTCCATATACTCCATATTATATTAAGATGTACTCCATATACTCCATATTATATTAAGATGTACTCCATATACTCCATATTATATTAAGATGTACTCCATATACTCCATATTATATTAAGATGTACTCCATATACTCCATATTATATTAAGATGTACTCCATATACTCCATATTATATTAAGATGTACTACATATTATATTAAGATGTACTCCATATTATATATTTCTATACATAATAAATTTCATAGCTCCGAAATTACGAGGATAGAAAATAATTTTATTAAACCTATTTTATTGTACGATTTCAATCTATTATACGAAAAATACTATGCTTCAGCTAAAAAACTATTTCCGCTCAATTAATTTGACTAAACAGAAATCTACATTTCATTAGTATGACCTTCTTAACATATTCCATTAACTGGAATAAATATAACATTCGGGGCAGTTTAAAAGCTTAATCAATATCTGGAAGGCAATTAGAAATTCCGCGAAGGTTATTTGATAAGGACGCCCGAAATAAATGAAACACGAAGCTTGATTTTGAATAATTTAAAACTTCGGAAAATTTAGGAAAGGCGAACGAATTGTTATTTAAAGTCTAAATCTAAACAACTAGAACGCACCAACAAACAAGGAGCGAATCAACGACGGAATTAATAATACAGGGTGTCCACTAAAAAACCAAAAATGAGAAATAACTAAAAAATGTGTGTTTTTTTAATTTAAAATTTCTATGGAACATTCCTCGTGCAGGGGGACATTTACTAGTGTAAACTTGAATGACCTTGAACCATGTCTTCAAGGTCATTGAAAAACTATCGTTGGGATTACGGATTTGGTTCCAATTAGAAAGTTTTTGCTCGCCATATTATTAGTTCAAATAACTTTGATTTCACCAAATTTGACCAATCAGAAGCCGATAAAATTAAGGTTAATGAATTGAATCTGATTCCTGTGTATCGTAGCCGACGGTGGCTTAATTGAACCGTTGTAAACTATTCAGTATTTATTTGATTTAGTCACATTAAAAATAATCAGATTATTTTAATATCAAACACTGAATTCATTAACCTTCAATTTATCGGCTTCCAATTAGTCAAATTTGACCAAATCTAAGTTATTTGAACTAATAATATTGCGAGCAACAACTTTCTTCTTGGAACCAAATCCGTAAACCCAACGTTTCTCGATATAGTTTTTGAATGACCTTGAAGACATGGTTCAAGGTCATTCAATTTTATACAATAGTAAATGTCCCCCTGTTCCATAGAAATTTGAAATGCAAAATAAATACTTTTTTCAGTTATTTATCATTTTCCTTTTTTTAGTGGACACCCTGTATAAGAAAAGGTCAAGTACAGCGAAAGAAATTGTCCAAACTAAGGTCTAATTACGACGCACTCTACTCTTGGATAAGTACTTCGTTAAAAATGTACGCCACAAAAGAATCTTAATAAAGGCATCAAAGCAGAGAAGGTGGACAATGAACTAAGATATCTCTCTCGGCAGGCATCATCATGGTACAAAAATCCTTTTTATTCCATTCAGAAAGGGTCTGTTGACTTGAAGAGCGAGGACCCCCTCCGATGGCTAGTTTCCAGAAGAAAAGAAACATCCTGAGGCAGAGAGGTGAAAGTCATGTACCTCCAAGGATCTCTTTCTCCGAGAAGAAAACGCGATAAGAAGCGTGAGCTTTGAAAACGAAGTAGCTTCAATAATTAAAGTTTTTATAAGTCTCGTTTCGAACTCCAAATAATAATTATACTAATAATCAGCGCCATCATAGAACTAACGCAGCTAGTGAGTTTTAATTCCATTATTCCAAGTGGCCAGATTATACAGGGTGGAAGCCTCAGCCGTGGTCCAGCCTCGGTACTTTTCCTAGTACATCTGGGTACTGCGGGTGGAACACTTCTACAGGCGCTGGTAGGCCAAAAATAGACCAATGGGAGAATTGGATGCCTCAGCCGTGGTCCAGCCTCGGTATTTTTCCTAGTCTAAAAATAGACAAATGGGAGAATTAGAAGCGCATCTTACAAATGCTTTTTCGGGCGATTGGATAAAGATGCGCTTATAATTATCCCATTGGTCTATTTGTGGAATACCAGCGCCTGTAGAGGTGCTCGACCCGCAGAATGAATGAATGAATGATTTATTAACGCCAAAAATTAAAAATACATTTGGTCCCTTTTAGAAAAGGGAGGAGTCGAAACTCGCCGTTACATAAAAATAAAGATAAAAGTTATACGATAAGATACGGTGTTATAAGAACACCTAAAGCTGGATATTTACAATATTTACAAAGAAAAGGGAAAATTTCAAAATCGGAGACTGGCCCACTCCATTAAAACTTGTTTACAATTTGAAATTTTTGGCCAATCGTTTTCTCTAGAAGAATTTAAACCGAGCCGGGATAAAAAGTCCTCCTCGCGTGAGCTATGAGAGTCCTCGGGGCACCGATAAACGGATAGGTTCGGACAGTCCATGACCACGTGGAAGATATCTTCGACAGAATACCCGCACAAAGGACATTCCGGATCCGAACCGAAGACATCAGTCATTCGAGACGCGGTTTGGAGAGCTCCGGTTCTGGCTTGAAAAAAGAGATGGCTCGCCCTATCATTATTGTAGAAAGACTCGATGTTTGGCGCACCCTTTTGTCTGTACCACAATAAGCTATAATGGGAAGCGACTTCCTTAGTCCAAAACTCAGTAGAGCGTTGCAGTACGGCACTGTCGACTACGTTATTCCATTCTCTATGGTTTGAGACCTCCGCTCGGGAGACCGCTGATCCATATTTCAGGTCCAGATTCGTCGTTCGAGTCGACCATTTAGATCTTAGGCTGGTTTTACGAATGTAGATATAAATTTTGTGAACCAGACGAGAATTATCCATAAACCTCAGTCTTCCCAAATAACGTAACTTGCTCTTCGCCTCTCTTTCTTGGAATGAGGACCACGCCATCTCCCCTTTTATCGCTGATTTCGATGTTATAAAATTTCCGCCGACCGCCATCTTCCCAGTCGCGAATTGAGCTTGGTCTAAAATCCTCAACGTTTCACTCGTTATAAAAAGAACCTCATTACAGTATGTTAGTGCTGGAACCGCCACCGACTTCCAAAGGGTACGGGTCACTTTGTACGTATCATACGAGTGAGCTCCTTTATGCTTCACTGCACCCATTAAATTGGTGGCTTTGCGCCGGAGTTTCTGTTCGTGAATACCGAGATATTCCAAGGTCGATAAGGTAATGCCTAGATATTCCACAATGTTAGAAACAGGCACAGAGTTTCCCTGGATGGTAAAATGTGGGATTATAAGGGTCTTTTCAAGCGTGTTCGCTGGGAAGACACTGCACTTATTCGCTCCAAATTCAAGACCAAACTCCGTCGCGTAAGTACCGCAGCACTCTGGTGTACAGGGGAAGTAGCAAGGCTGGACCATGGCTGAGGCTTCCACCCTGTATAGCGTAGGACGGTGGTGGAAAGCTCTTCATGCACCCTACACTTACTATTACCAAGTTTCTTTGGAAAAGGTTAACGGAGGAGGAAATCCCTTTAAAAAATAGGAGCGAGACTTGCAAATCCCACGCGGAAGGAGTGCCACAAGTTGCTGGGAAAGAACCACAATTTTTCCCCCAAAAATATCCGAAATTGTTATATAACTAATGTAAATTAACCCCCGTACAAATTTAAAGATTCTAACTAAAAGTGTAATAATTAAAAATTGCAGTCAGTGCCGCAAGCTGAGATCGAACCCGACTCCTATCGTTGCTATATGCAGAACACGTTGGCCAACACGTTGGCCTACCACCAGGGTATTTGTTTGGAAGGAAAGTAAATTTAAAGGGTGACTGGCAGAAGAAAACTTAGGCCTTTAAAAACATTGCCACTCTTTAGCACGACCCCAAATTCGAAATGTTAGCGTATTTTCCTCCCGGAATGTTCCCATTGAAAGTAGACGAATATTTTCTCCGGAGAAACGGGAGAATATTGCCGGGAAGACGTAACTCATGCAGGAACGCGGGATAATTTTGGGATGTTGCTAGGTGACGAATGGAATTAACCGGGGCGGTCCGAGATAATGAGAGACGCTGTTCACCTTGCGGGCGCTAGAGGTACCGCGATTAGAGTTACCTATATAAGTCGTAGGAACCAGGACGGAGCAAGTCGCTAAGGCCGTCAAGTGTCAAGACGCGGACGCGTCCCCTTTGTTGACATTCCGCCGTTGAAAATGTCGCACTCGACAATTCCCGCTCAAATAACACTGGCAAGATGAGGCGGCAAGGCTTAATTCCGTGAAGCTGAATCTACTAGCAATCCTCTCTCTGACCTTCCGAACGGGGTTGTCGCGTACCAGGTGTCTTACGTTAATTGAGAAATTGGGATCAGAATCTAAACTCCCTAGGATTGCATTCCTAAAGGGCTCAAACGCGGAAATATTTGTACGGTGTCGCCGGAGAGCGATTAAGTAATTGATTCGAAATCTTATTCGGTATCGATGACGAATTAAATTTAACCAATCCGATTAAAGACGAAAGGGCCGTCACTCATTAGCGAGCCAATCTTAATCGAATATATGGCGTAGCGACGATGTAAATTACGTATAAAATAACTTCTTATGCCTTAGGTTATTTTACTTGACTTTGGTTCGAACGTGTTAGAAAGTAAAACTCTGGGTAAGTTAAAGATAGTTTAATGAAAAATTACATTGAGAAAATAAGCGCCGAACTTGTCTTTAGTTCTTACTACTCTCACGAGTTTCCCGTTAGCTTCTGGTTTCTATATTTTGAACTCTCCCCTTTCCTTTCTTTTTGACCGTTGCTGCTAAAATCACGTGATACAGAAATTCCTTGGTCTATTGTTGGCCTCGACTCTCTCTTTCTAGGCCCGGGGCAATCCTCCACATGGGTTTTCTTGGAAAGGAAAGGAGAGTCCATTTCTTCACGTTTGTCCCTTCTAACTGCGACAAAAAAATCCCCAAAAACAAGTTCGGCTAAAAACAATATTTATACAAAATAAACCCTTAAAGGGATACTAACACTTTTACTAAATCATTTAAATTTGTAGAATTTGTGAATTCCCACAAATTCCCCCCCATGAACGATAGTTCATAACGTTGGTTCTTGCTAGTGGGAATTGTTTATGTCTAGTTCCAATGGGTGCAACAAGTTGATTGATCTTCTAATTAACTTCTTGGTGGGTAACTTTAATGAGCAAGAGCGCACTTTTGAATCGCGACCCTCAAAAACTTCTTCTACTCGTGCCATTTGCCATTGTTGTCTTGGAAGGTTTGAGTCGTTGACTAGCACGATATCTCCTGGCTTTATTGAACCGCGTTTTGAGAGGTCTACTTTATGCGCGGAACTTAATAGTAAAAGGTAATCGCGTTTCCAGCGGTTCCAAAATTTGTTTAGGAGAGTTTCCTTGTATCTCCATCTTTTCGCGGCTTCCTTACTCGATATCGCGTTCGTGGGGTCGAAGTTTGAATCTGGTGGTAGGGATGTCAATCTACGTCCTACTAGGAAATGAGCGGGAGTCAGACAACAAGGCTCGCTGGCTTCGCTATAGAGATATGTCAATGGTCTTGAGTTTACTACGGCTTCGACTTCCGTAACTACCGTCCTCATTTCGTCAAAATTTAGCAACGCTTTTCCGAGCGTTTTCTTTAGCGCGGTCTTGGTCGTTTTCACTTGTCTTTCGTAAAAGCCACCCCACCAGGGTGACCTTTCGGCTATGAACTTCCAAACTATGCCCGTTTTTCCGAAAAATTCATAGACTTCCGATTTCTTGATGTTTTTCCAAATTGCGATTAAATCGCGATCGGCCTTCTTAAAACTCAAGGCATTGTCCGAGTATATAACTTTTACTAATCCTCTTCTCGAAGTAAATCTTCTTAAGGCTAAGAGAAAGGTTGTGGTCGACATTTCCGTCACTAACTCCAAATGAATGGCTCTCGTAACGCCACACGTGAATAGGCAAATGTAAGACTTATACGGGGTTTCCCCCTTTATGAACAGAGGGCCGGCAAAATCCACCCCCGTTACTTCAAAACTTGCCGCTGATGTTATTCTATCCATGGGTAGAGGGGCAGTTTCTTCCTTCAAGGCCTTCGTATTCCAAGCCTTGCACTGTAGGCAAAGGGAGAGTCTTTTCTTTACTCCTTGCCTCCCTTGCAGGATCCAAAAGGTATCTCTTACTTGCGCTAGGGTGTTGGCCAGCCCTTGATGGTATACTTTTATATGAGATTCGTCTATTACAAGATCTGTCAATCTGTGTTTCTTCGGTAGAATGATAGGATGTTTTTCCCCAAACGATAGCCGCGATTGATGTAAACGACCTCCTACTCTTAAGATTCCGGAATCATCCAAAAACGGATTTAATTGTTTAATATCCGAATCGTTCTCTAAGCTTCTTTGTTTTCTCAGTTCTTCTATTTCCTTGAAAAAAAACGTCGTTCTGAGCTTCTTTTATAAAATAGTCTTTCGATAATTTTAGCTCTTCGGCAGTCAAAGGTGTCTTGATTTTGTCGTCTTTGCGGTTTCTCCAGTTAACGATTGACCGTCTGATCCAGGCGTAGACTCTTACTGGGAACTGCAAAGTGCTATAGGCTTCCAATTTCAATAATCTTTCCTTCGATTCTTCCGTTGCCAAGTTTACCGCTAGGTGAGAGCAATCTACGTAATTCTTTCTTAATTGGGCGTTGTAGTTAATTTGCTCTTCCGGTTTTAGGTTTTCTGACCGTTTTTCTGGCCATTCTTCTCTCTTTTTCGTTAACCACTTTGGGCCCTTCCACCAAACTTCGTTATTCTCTAAGTCTCGTACCTTTTCTCCACGAGTGAGAAGGTCGGCCGGATTGTCTTTTCCCTTGCAGTAAGTCCACGAATCCGGTTCGGTTAAAGCTTGTATTTCTTCGACTCGATGGGCAACCATTGGTTTCCATTTTCTAGAGATTCCGTGGATCCACTTGATTACCGTTTGAGAATCTGACCAAAATTGTATCTTCTCCTTTGGTACCTTAAAGTTTCGATTTACTCTTTCAGTCAGTTTGGCTCCTACTAATGCTGCCATTAACTCTAATACTGGTACGGATAACTTTTTTATAGGTGCAACTCTGGTCTTGGATGTAATAAGCAAGGTGCTTATTTTTCCTGCTTTCGAAGTAACTCTGGCGTAGACAGCTGAACCGTACGCGGCTTCGCTCGCGTCACAAAAGCAATGTAACTCCTTCTCTTCGATTTCTCCTTCTGCCAAATTTGAAAGACAGTGTCTTGGCGTTGAGATTAGAGTTAGATCTGGTAGTTCCGCTAGCCAACTTCTCCACGCTTTTTCTATTTCCTTGGGTAATGGCTGGTCCCATCCTTTTCTTTGCAACCATAATTCTTGGAACATGATCTTGACTCTAATTGAAAACGGAGACAATAGACCGAGGGGGTCGAATATTCTAGCTGCCGACCTCAGCAAGCTTCTTTTTGTGTTTTCAAATTCCGGAATACTTTTTATTAGTGAATCAACTTGGAAATTAAAAGTATCTTCCTTGTCGTTCCAAACAACGCCTAATACTCGTTGACTTTTTGTACCGCTTTTCAGAATTACCTTCTCAGTACTGGGTTCGGGCTCCCATCCAGTTTCTCGAATTTTTTCTCTGACAAATTTCGAACTCGTTCTCCACTTTCTTAGTTTCATTGAGGCCTTTTCCATGATTTCTTTCGCTTCTACGGCAATTTGGAAAGCTAATGTCTCGTCATCCGCTCCACTCGTTAAATCGTCTACAAACATGTCGTTGCTAAGAACTTGACACGTTTCGTGAAACTTTTCCTCAAACCCTTTTACGTGAAACTTGATCGTCGCCGCTAGGTGGAAAGGGCTCGACGTCACTCCGAACATGACTCTGGTCATTCTGTACGTGATCGGTTTTACGCTTGGTTGTGGAATGAAAGGATTTGAATTCCAAAGAAAACGAGTGGCATCCCTGTCTTCCGGCGCTACTGTGATTT
This sequence comes from Leiobunum rupestre, assembly GCF_980474605.1. Taxonomy (NCBI): domain Eukaryota; kingdom Metazoa; phylum Arthropoda; class Arachnida; order Opiliones; family Sclerosomatidae; genus Leiobunum; species Leiobunum rupestre. The sequence goes on from NC_143390.1 coordinate 16,952,986, forward strand.
GCAGAAAAGCTTGCTCAATGTCTGCCGTTAAAGCGACTTTTTTCATTCGAAATTTTAGTAGAATTTCGAAAAGGTCTGGAATTAAATTGGGGCCTGGCAATAAAACCTCGTTCAAGGACAAGGATTTTCCTTCGTGCGACGAAGCGTCGAACACTACTCTTAGTTTGGTAGTTTCTCTTTCTGGGTTAAGTACCGGTTGGTGTGGAATGTAATACACCGGCTCCTTGTTCTCTCGATCGCCTTCCGCTACCCTTTCTATAATTCCTCTTTTTTCATAATCTTCGATCACGGTTTTGTACTTGTCGAAAAGATCGTAATCTTTGCGAAATCTTTTGCAAAGTCCTTCTAATCGCCTTTTAGCCATGTTTATATTACTTCCTAGTCTCGTTTTTTCTTCCGTCCATGGCAATTTGACTTGATAGCGGCCATCTTCTAAATTTACGCTGTTTTCAAATAATTTTATGGCTTCCTTTTCGTTCTCGTTCATGGTCTTTTCTTTGGTCTCGACAATTCCAAGAGATTCTATCTCCCAAAACGCCTTTAAGCTTTCTCCTATCGCGTCATCTCGCGAGTTTTCCATGATTAAGTTAATCGAGCTCGCGGGCTCCTCCGCATCTATCGTCATGAGTAGGCAGGAGGCCGAGCTGGGACCTTGCACTACCCAGCCAAAAAGGCTTTCCATCGCTACTAAGGAATCGCTTAATCTTTTGGTTCTTGTGGTTAATATTTTCCAATAATAATCGGAACCGATTAAAAGTCCGAGTTCCGCCTCGGTTGGGTACCTTTCTTTTACGTCTTCCGCTAAGTTCATCTTATTTTCTTTAAAATATTCCATTATTTCTTTACTTGGAACTTGGATATTTGCGGCGCTGATTTCCGGCGTCTCTACAGCTTCTATCTCTATTGACTGTTCGTCGTGGATGCTCTTTACGCTTAGTCGTACTCTTCTAGTAAGGGCTGAGGTGGGTTTAGTCGCCCCGAAAGGGAAATAATTGAAGGTCATCTCCCCTATTACGGGCAGCGCTAGTTTCTCGGACAGGTCTTTTCTTATAAACGTCCGTTGGCTTCCCCCGTCGATCAAACACCTCGCGACGGAGTTTTTATCTCTTCCTTTCAAGAGTACCGTAGCGGTTTGCAGTAGAATCCGGCCCGGGGGGCTCGCCCGATTGGGGTTTTCGCTCTGTACAACTGTGTTGTTCGCGGAATCTTCGATTCCCTCCTCGCCCCTTTTATTTTCCTCTCTTTCTCTAGTTTCACACATTGCCGTGTGGTGGCGTCTCTGGCAGTATTTGCACGTTATTTTCGAGTTGCATCTTCTAGACATGTGGTCCTCTTTCAGGCATCGAAAACATCTTCTCTTTTTCTTAAGGATTTCTAACTTATCCCCTATCTTAGATTTGCAATTTTCGGCGCTGTGAGGCGCTTCGCAAAAAGTACAGCTTATCTCTACTACGTTACTTAGCATAGCGCTTGATGAAATTGGCTTTTTTCTTTGGTTATTTGACTCTCTATAATTATTTCTTTCTGGTGGTTTGTTTTGATAATCTTTTGAGCGCTCTCTACTACAACCTTGTTCACTTCTATCATTTAATTTCGTAAACGCTTGGGCTCTCTCTTGACTCTCTACTTCCTTCCTTATAAATTCCAATAAATCGTGAACCTTCAGTTGACTCGTCTTGTCTAATTTTCGGCTGTACTCTAGAGCTAAATCGTACGGTATCATCTTAGTAATGATGTGATGCAGGAAACCTCCCTCTGTCGTTTTTCCCAACGATTCTAAGCTTCTAACCTCCACTATACACAGATCGTAGAACGCGCGCAAAGCCGCTAAATCTCCCTTTCGACGAACTGGGTTCAAGCCTATTATATTGTTCATATGGGCGTTTACGATAAGATCATCGCTTCCGAATCTTTCCTTTAATATCGTGATTGCCTTATCGTAATTCGTCTCTGTTAAGGCTAATCCGTCTACCGCCGTCAATGCCGCTCCTCCCAAATAAGACTTTAAATAATTGTATTTATCTACCTTTGTCAATGTGCAATTTTGATGAATTGAAACTTCGTATTGATTCCAAAAATTCTGCCATTTACTGGGGTTGCCGTTATACTTTTCTAAGTTTATCCGAGGTAGTTTCACAGTCAGCTGTGGCGTGGGTCCTGCTTGGTTTAAAGGAATTGACTGTAATGGCGTGACTGGTCGCGTATTCTGGTTGGAATTCGGCGTAGAAACTCCTCGAGTCGTGATGGCTTCTAAGGCACTTTCCGCTTCATCTCGGCAGTCGTTGATGTTGTCCTCGTACGTTTGGACGCTGACTAGTTCTTCGTCCAAATCGGCTACGGGCGTTAACTCTTCTATTTTTTCGTCAACACCTTTTAATTCCGCCTCTCTGGTTGCTAGATGCTGGAGATTCTTTTCAACGTCTCTTTTCACAACAACTGTCTTTTGAAGATCTTCTTTCAGCTTATTTATGTATCGGGTTACATTCGCTCTCTTCACTGTTCTTGTCTTTTTCAGACGTTCTAATTCTTCTTCGGGCGTCATTTCTCTAAACTTTTCTTACTCTTTCTCTAAATATAAACTAAATTTAACTAATTAATTTACTAATCTAACAGTCCCGGGTTTCGGCACCATAAAATAACTTCTTATGCCTTAGGTTATTTTACTTGACTTTGGTTCGAACGTGTTAGAAAGTAAAACTCTGGGTAAGTTAAAGATAGTTTAATGAAAAATTACATTGAGAAAATAAGCGCCGAACTTGTCTTTAGTTCTTACTACTCTCACGAGTTTCCCGTTAGCTTCTGGTTTCTATATTTTGAACTCTCCCCTTTCCTTTCTTTTTGACCGTTGCTGCTAAAATCACGTGATACAGAAATTCCTTGGTCTATTGTTGGCCTCGACTCTCTCTTTCTAGGCCCGGGGCAATCCTCCACATGGGTTTTCTTGGAAAGGAAAGGAGAGTCCATTTCTTCACGTTTGTCCCTTCTAACTGCGACAAAAAAATCCCCAAAAACAAGTTCGGCTAAAAACAATATTTATACAAAATAAACCCTTAAAGGGATACTAACACTTTTACTAAATCATTTAAATTTGTAGAATTTGTGAATTCCCACAACGTATACCAAATTATCGAACCTATAAGCTTCGAGCCTACAAAACAGAGCGCCATCTGCTGTAGTATTTAAACTAAACCTGGTGGGATTTTACGGTCTAGGCCGAAACTAACAGCTGTTGTACAGAGATTAAACTATCCAAGTATATAAGAATTTTATTGTAATATATTCAATACTAGCTGGGTTACCTGGTATTTCCCGCGGAAATATGCCTTATTGTATGAAAAGGTGTAGTATCTCCTTGCAGGGGTTTAGCATCATTTGTCCCGGCCAAGTCGCCGACGTATATATGAAGTTTAGGAATCCCTTCCTAACAAACATACACTATGAAGTATACACCCTTATACGTAACAACACCTAGCTGGGGAACTATTATAAGGTGTAGAACCTCTTCTTATAAGAATGTTAACTCCGACACATTGTAGAACACGAAAATAGAACATATAGGAACCTTGATATATATATATATATATATGCAAGAAAATTGTATAGTATAAACAGAAAAATTGTAACAATTGTTCCCACTTTACACTATACAATTTTCTTGCATATATATATATATATATATATATATATATATATATATATATATATATATATATGTATATATATATATATATAATCAAAAGTATATATATATATATATATATATATATATATATATATATATATATATATATATATATATATATATATATATATATATATATATATATATATATATAATCAAAAGCTCCAATTAGAAATTATAATTTAAAGTTATTAATACATAAAATGTGACGAAGAACACATTTCTAATTGGAATATTTGCTCTAAACGTAATGGTTCTCAAGATAATTTTAGTGTGACCTTGAAGGCAATGGTTCAAGGTCGTACAATTTTCCAAATATTAAAATATCCTACCATGATGCGATTGTCTAGCAAATTTCGATAATGTAGCACGACTTGTTTTGGAGTTATTAGCGCTGTCTTGCAATTTTCCCTTTTACGACCTTTGTGATTTTGGTAACATTTTTCTCGACCTACTATTGGTCGAATCCGATCATGTTCACGCTATGTAGGCATAAAACGTGACGGGGAACACTTTTCTAATTGGAACCAACTTTCTAACACTTACGGTTCTCGAGATAGTTTTTGGATGACCTTGAAGACATGGTTCAAGGTCATCGATGTTATCATTCTTCTTTGGCCCCCTGCACGAGCTACCTAACATAAAAATTTTAAATTCCTCGAGAAAACGGTTTCTGAGATATTCGCCCTGGATCGTTTTTTAGTGGACACCCTGTATATAGGCTGAGACTGAGAAGCAAAACAGTAATACATAGGATCATTTTTTACATTGGTCTTGTACACTTGGTTAACATTTCAATGTATTTTTTTAAATCAAAACGTGGTTTACGGGGGCCAATCAATTGTGGTTGCCATTACGGGTATGTAGTTTTTTAGTATGTTCTGATATATACATACCACGTCGGTCACCAGATGACGACAGTCAAAAACGACACAATTATAAAACGTATGCGCTAGTCTCGTAAATTGCGTACGAGTGTAAAAGAAAAACTACAATACATACGAAAATAATTCCTTTTAAAACTATTTATTATCCTCTCAAATACCTGTCCCTTTTTGACCGCAGTAAACTGATACACGGTTACCTATATATTCCATTTTTCCTATAATATCGTAACTGCAGTGTTATATATTTCAATGTGTGGTATCATTTTGAAGACGTTAAAACTAAATTGTATTTTAGAGTTTGAAGTCTCGTTCGTGGTTTAAACATAAGCCGACAATTTCCAGGCTACACACTGTTTACAGCAACCGTCCACAGCAACTCTTCTCTATCTGGAGCCCAGAAATGTCATTATCTGAAGTCGTCCCTGCGAGACGAAGCGGCATTGCTTATTCAGTTGATTCCAGTCGCCGACGGCAACTATCCAGAGACGCGGAGTATCCTGCTGAACCGGTTCAACAACACAAGAGAAATCATTAACGCTCATAAAAAACGCTTGTTCTCTCAACCCAGCGTAAAGGAAGAATTATCAGTAGCTCTCAGACATCTAATTGATACCACAGCCGAATGAATTCGACCTCTTAAAGTACTGCAAGAACCCGTACAACACTGGGATGCGATTCTGAGGGAGATAAACTCGATCAAGAATCTAGACGACAATTCGAGCTCTCGTTAAAAGACGCATCAAGACCATTGTATGATGAACTTAATTACTACGTTCTTGGAACCAAGAGCAAGAGCTTCTCAACCAATCATTCATTCGCTCAGAGCGAAAACAACAGCAGACATCAAGAAGAATACATTTTCACATCTTGGAGCGGTTCAAAGCAACACTTGTATCTTCTGCAACGAATCGCACTAAGTATTCAAATTCCCGCTGCTTTTGAAGACATCGCTTGAAGAACGCTGGATGCTAGTCAAAAGGCATTCCCTTTGCTTAAACTGTCTCAGAACCGAACATCTAAGTTCCTATTGCAAGGCAGGAAGCTGTCGCAATTACCAAAATTTTTAAACTTGATTTAAATTATTCGAAAAGTATCCAAAAGATATATTTGCTTTCAACCAGACGGCGACACGGCTTAGGTTTCGTTTGCAATAAACAGTATATGTTTTTTTTAACTAGTTTTAGTTAGATTCCTTATTATTTAAAATTATTTATATTAAACCAGCATTAATATATCTTCTACCATTCTCAGTTTGTCTAAAAAGAACTTTAATAATTAGAAAAAGAGAAAAAAAAGGGTAAAAATCGCTTCTCTACCTACCAAGCTTAATCGAAGTCTGCCAACCAAACATCCAAATATTTACCTGTACCTTGGCAGGTAGAGACGCGAATTTTTTACCCTTTTTTTTCTCTTTTTCTAATTATTAAAGTTCTTTTTAGACAAACTGAAAATGGTAGAAGATAGGGAACAAAGGGACTATCCTTTGGGGGTAGAACAGGACGAAGTCTTTCGTTGTGGGCGTAACAAAAAATATCTCCATAACAACAAGTTAGTTGCTTTCATCTATATTTTTAAGAAATTTCTTTCTCGCTAATTCAATTGTTATTTTGTTTTTTAGAGCAATTATGAGATTATCTGAACGTTATGGCAATGGAAATTTAACTGTCGGAGATTTTATGGATAGAGTCAAACACAGGATAGAGCCTGGGCAACATTTTGTGATTCCTGACCCAGACGTGCCTCAAGAAAATGGTACGCAGATATACTTAGATGTATTTGGCTCATAATAAATATTGTTTGAATTATTTTTAGATGACGCAGCGCCAAATATTTTCTTCGCTCTTCCAGCGCAGGTTCCGGTTCCGGTTCCTGTTCCCGCTCAGATTCGGGACCAGCTCTCGCCGCAGACGCCCAAGCCGCAAACACCCAGGACGACGACGACGAAGAAGATTTTCAAATTCCCGCAGACGATTATGGACAATATTTTCCGGCACCGATCCTCCCTCCTTTGAATTATGCTCCCGTTCAAGAAGTTCAAGTAGAAGCCGCTGCCAATCTTTAAGTTTTGACCCTCTATCTCCTCGTTGTCCAGTCTGCGGTCAAATCATGGAAGAATTTCCAATTGTTTTTACCTAAGGTTGGTTATCGAATTTAACGCATTTTTCTTGCATATCGGAAATTTTCTGTAATTAATGTCAAATGTTTCAAATGAATCCGCCTCAACCAATTCATGTTCCAGTATTATTAAAAGAGTTTTTTTTAGATGGATTTTTTTTATAGACAAATAATTTTTAAATATGGATAATTGGTTTTTTTTAATATTGTTTTTAAAAAAAATCGCGCTATTATAACGTTTTCAATATGTAAATATATAGACTTCATATTTAATATTTTTTTTAATTTACATCTAAATTTGGCTTGTACGAAATAAATTATCTTTTGCATTTTACTGAATCATTTGATTTTCTGTTATCGATATAAACAAATTTCCTTAAAATAGGGATGTGCAAATACCTTTTTTAGGGACCATATCAAATATTTGAAAAGTCAAATAATTTTGTCAAATAGTATTTGGTTTAAAATATTTGATCAAATACTGAATAGTATCCAAATATTTAATACTTTATCAAATAATTTGTTTATTTGGTTCTCAAAGTGTCTAATAATTTTCAAACCAAATATGCATATTATTTAATTATTGAAATTAAGCCAAAAAATTAAGGGACAATTTATTTTTATATAGATAATTGAGGAGGTAGATACTTCTTCAAAATTGGAAGCCCTTGGTATTCCGTCGCGGTCCTGACTATTCTAAAAATGCATCTCATCATAGACAATATTAGGGATATATACTGTCTATGATCTCATTACGGTCATCAGTCATTGTTTAAATGTTCAATGTCAATAGGTTTTGGTCACTGGGACCATGTCGGAGGTCTACAACAAGTTTAAGTTTAAATTAGTAAAAAAACTTAACCTCCATTTCATTTATATTTGAACAATAAGTCAAGTACTCAATGAGTCTTTCTTAATAATCATTAATAAATTAATCATCAAACTAATCAGCTATTTATAAGTATTAAGTGACAATAAAGTATAATAGAAATGGAATTTTAAATTGTTTCTTACCATACAGTGGAAGTTGTTCAAGTTGAAAGCTTAATCCAAGTCTTTATCTTGAACTTATCTAATTAACTTAAGTCTCAAACTATTTAAATAAAACCATTTAAACCGGTATTATTAATGCTGGTTTAACATAAATAATTTTAAATAATAATGAATCTAACTAAAATTAGTTAAAAAAACATATACTGTTTATTGCAAATGAAACCTATGCCGTGTCGCCGTCTGGTTGAAAGCAAATATATAATTTGGATGCTTTTCGAATAATTTAACTCAAGTTTAAAAATTTTGGTAATCACACTCTTTTGGTTTAAATAAAAAGTTAATTATCAATTTAAAAAAACACACATATTTCGATTAAAATTTTATCAGAAATTAACGTGTTTCAAAAATATTTTTTTTAAATTCTATATCAAGTTTTCGTTGCTATAGAGAATAGGTTTAATTCCTAATACTAATACTATAGAAGAAATCTTACTATCAAAGTGCTACTATACTTTAGTCGATCTTATGAACCAAATGGCATGTTCATAAGATCGACTATATTAAATATAAGCCTTACCTAGTACAGTTGTCAAAGGCTAATAAGGCCTTCTATTTTCTATGGCTTAACTATCAGGTGACATTGATTTGACTTCAAAAAGTTGACCTTGTGAGCAGTCGATCTTATGAACAGCAACAGTCGATCTTATGGAAGTCGATCTTATGGTTAGGGTAGGAGAGTCGACCTTATGGACTGCCCATAGTGTCCATGAGGTCGACAGTCGACCTCATGAGCAAGTTCAGTCAATCTTATGAACAACATGGCATGTTCATAAGATCGACTATATTAAATATAAGCCTTACCTAGTACAGTTGTCAAAGGCTAATAAGCCCTTCTATTTTCTATGGCTTAACTATCAGGTGACATTGATTTGACTTCAAAAAAGTCGACCTTGTGAGCAGTCGATCTTATGAACAGCAACAGTCGATCTTTTGAACATCAACAGTCGGTCTTATGGAAGTCGATCTTATGGTTAGGGTAGGAGAGTCGACCTTATGGACTGCCCATAGTGTCCATGAGGTCGACAGTCGACCTCATGAGCAAGTTCAGTCGATCTTATGAACAACATGGTGGTTTATTAGCTCAACAGTCGATCTTTTGACATGTTCATAAGATCGACTATATTAAATATAAGCCTTACCTAGTACAGTTGTCAAAGGCTAATAAGCCCTTCTATTTTCTATGGCTTAACTATCAGGTGACATTGATTTGACTTCAAAAAGTCGACCTTGTGAACATCAACAGTCGATCTTATGAACATCAACAGTCGATCTTATGAACATCAACAGTCGATCTTATGAACATCAACAGTCGATCTTATGAGACTTTCACGAAATGGTAATAGTTCGATATTTATGGTTGAAATGAATACATTCATGATAAACTTATCAAAATAAAAGCAAATGATGTAAAAAATTATATTAAAATGCAAGTATCATTATTTATAAAGTCAAAATTAACGATGAATACAAACTAATAGCGTCTGCTTTCGCCGCGACCTATCTAGGTTTCAACGGCGAACTAAAGGGGGCGTAGCGATAGTTTTCGGTCGCAAATTGATTGTTGATGGACTACGAAATAAAAGCAATAAGGTCAGAACAATAATGCTAAAGATTTGGCAGCGTTAGAAGTATCCTCATCTGTTATATTTTATTTACAAAAATAACATTTAAAATTCGTTTTCACTGACTTCATTTAAATAAAAATTCATATAATTATCGAAAGGTACACCCCAATTAATACTCTAAAGAATATCTATGTAAAATTTCAACCTTCTTGATCAAGCCGTTTTCGAGATATCGCGCGCAACAGACAAACGTCATTTTCCCATAGCGTGAACCCCATGTTATTTTCATATACAATAAAATAGCAATAAGTATGACCATTAGAAAACATTATCACCGAACCGGTTTTTACAGTTATTGCACAAGCAAGGTTAAGTCCGGCGCAGAGCCCCCTAGTGTCTAAATATACTTCTAACAAGGATGGTAATATATTACCCAGTTTGGTTGCGAATCCAAGTCAATGTCGGAAAAAATGTCCGTAAGAAAATTCACATTAAAACAATAGAAAGTATCATATTTAAGGTTATTATGTTACGTATAATATTACTTATCACTTAAGGTTTGAGGTCAATATTATAGGCTTCGAGCTTAGAAAAGATAGCGCCATCTACTTTAATACCTGTCAACTAAATGTGTGAAGAAATTGCAGACGCCTTTTTAATATGAATGTTCTTTAACTGAAACGTTCAGCTTTTAAAACGAGATAATTTTGAATGAGCAGATAGCTTTCACACATTCGATTTAAAACTCATTCGGTAGGCGGCGATACTTCTGTCCAAAGCTTAAACTACGCACGAAGCGTATAAAATAAGTGGTTGAAAATAACGAAAAATAATCAAGTCTATATCTATAAGCTACACACAAAAAAGCTCTACATACTATAACAGGCCGTTCTTCCGGATAACTAAATTTCAGGCAAATTAACGCATTATTGGACAAATGGCGATCATCAGCTGCGATAGTAGCTGCTGGTATTGACAAATAATGTATTATCCTTCGGAAAAGCCTCCCCCTCTCAGTGCTTCCGGTTCAGCAATTAATCGATTAATAAGGCCATAATGGCTAGAGATAGCTGCACGGTTCGATGACTGGCCTGGAATTGTTTCCAGAACTGAACCAACCATTAAATGTCTCTCATTCAACATCATAACCCCTTGAGCCCCGGATTACTAGTGTCACGATGGAAACTTCCAAAACTGCCACCGCGATAGTTAGCTACACCCGAAATAAATTCATCTTGCGTCACATTTAATTCTCAGATATGGTATTCAACGAATAATAATTATAAGTGTTTATTACAAATCTTAGTCGGAAATCACTGCAAATCAGAGGAGACTTTTGAAACTCTGCTGATCTCTCATTTTGGTCTAAACTCACCGCGGCTTCACAAACCAGCTAAATTAGATTAACGTTATAAAATCAGCGGCTGTATTATCCGCGTAACATCCCAAAGTATTTCCCGTAAAAGAAAATTTTATATACCAATCACTATAAAATTGTACTGTGTATTAGCTTAAATTTGAAATAAAATATTCAAAGAATTCTGATAAAATTCTACTAAGTTCTTAAAGAGACCTCAAAAAATATTTGTTTAGAAATTAAGAAAAAAAACTATAATAATTTTAAAGAAAACTCCTATAGAAAACTTTTAAGATTTTTATATGGAATTTATAGAAACATCTGAAATTTTTCATAAGATATTATAAAATCATATTTTATAAAAATGACCCATTTGTTAAAGACAATCTATGAAATCTTTACTAATTATTCTAAATATCTTTTCCCCAATTTATCTTCTAAAATTCTATAAAACCACTATATAGAAATGTCTATAGAAAGGTTTTATAATGGTTCCCACCCTAATCTCAACTTCCACTTGAAGTGGTATTTCTTGATAAACCATTATTTACCAAACGATACGATTGCGTATCAAAAGAACCATATTTAAAGTAGCAAAGGTCCAGGGAATAAGAAAATTGCATCGGATAAAATATCTTCTCTCGAGAAAGCCCAGAATGAGAAAAATGAGAAACGGAGAAAAACGCGCCTTTCAATACGTCGTCATCCAAACTGGATCGGTTCCAAAAATGAGGAATTAAGTTGAAAGAGAGCCATAAATAATACAAACCAACTACTGTCTCTGCAGTTCCACATCACCCCTCAAAAGAAAAACGAAGAAGGCTCCAGAGTTTTTTTTAGGAAAGTTCTCGTCTCGCGGAATAACAATAAAAGGGAACCAAAAGTTCTTCGACGACCCATAAATTAGATTCATTGTTCTTCAACGCAGTTTTTTTTCTTATTATTATATTCTTCGAAACGTAATTTGAAAAAGAGGGTTAAATATTATAAGGCGAATTAGACCATATTCGTATTTCAGGGATTTTGTACTTCCATAGGAATTTTTTTAGCTTTTTAAAGTTACCGAAAACAAAGTAGTCTATCTCATTGGCCTATTTAAGCTCTTCTCTTAAACTGAAAAGCTTCATTTTTCCTAGTGAGAGAAATCTGGAATCCATACCTCTACTAGGAATGCTTATCTGCCGTATCGCGTATGGTAAGATCACTCTGACGGCGCGCGCTCCCCTCTCACGTAGTTGTTTGTTAAGTTAACATAGTGACGTCAAAAAAACCGTCTACCACATCGAGACGAAAATCTACCGTGATACGCATTCCAAGTAGAGGTATGGATTCCTGGGGTTAAGCTATTTAAACCAATGGGAAAGCGGGTGAAATAGAAAAGAATGGCCAAGGGCAATAACTATTCACTCACTTTTCCATTGGTGGAAATAGTTTAAACCCCCTTAATACTTAGTGGCGCCATCTAATCGGTCGTTGCTCTTAAACATTTCCCTCATTGTATAACGCCATCTAGTATCGGTCTTAACAACATTTTATTTTATCTTTCGACAAAACGTAGATAAAGACAAATTATATTGAACTCTTAAATTAGGATTTAAATAATTTAATGAATCGTATTAATCAAAAAAGTTGGTTGATCTATTCCAAATAATTGTGCGAAAATAAAATATTTCAAAACATGTCCCCGACAGATGGAGTTACTTCTCGATTTTCAATCAAGTACTACTTGATTCTGCAAAGGGGTTCTTTGTAACTAAAATAAGTTCTTTGTGTTATTTACAAATTGAGGCATGCATACTTTTAGAATCGTTTGATCAAAGACATAGTGATTGGAAAATAAGCTTATTATTGAAGATAATATTATTATTACTAAGAAAGATATTTATAAGTATGTTAATGGGATTGAAACCAAAAAGTGCATAGATCCTTAAAAAGATTATCTGATAGCTTCTTGGTGTTATGTCCCTAAGAAGTTTTTCAAAAAGGTATCTATCTTAACCTAATTTATTCAAAGCTAGCAGCCTATAGTTCAAATTGACATAGATATTAAGAGCTACGCTGACATCAAAGAGATCCAAATCCTTTGGCAAAGTCTACATATTACGAGCCACTTTACGCGTCAATGTACATTACTTATTAATATTTTTGAAAAGCCTATTTTTCATCGGTCCAATCACGTGTTAACGTTAAATTCGGGGTATAATGAAGAGCATTTTCGGACGCGAGTACCATATGATAAGGGTTGTTAACGTTTAACACATCTTGGACCAAGTTGATCGAACGCGTATCCAAGCCATTTATACAAAAGCTACTTGTTTTGGTCTTCGAGTTATTGTCGCATAAATTTCGAGGGACCCAAATTCCCGACGGAACCGTCAATACGAAAGGATTTTCAACCTTTATCACTACGAACAAAATTTACGTCTCCATCTTTTAAACAGAGTATCCTGCCTATACTTCGATAAATCGAAGAGTTACCGCCACAAATAGCTCCCAAAAATAGGATTACTGACCAAGCCCGAAATTTTTCCTCTTCTTCGCATTTTCCTCACTTTCGTTTCCTTTTTTAAATTTAAAGAAATATTTTCTCTTTTTACATATAAGAAAAGATGGTAAAAGGAATCGAAGAGGCTTTTTTAGGGATTTAAGAGACAGGGTTTGAGTGTCAGCTAGCAGCTTGGTTAAAGGCAATCGCTAGGTACTAGTCGATACTGTTCGAAAGCGGAACGAAGATACCAATTTGATTCGGTCTTAATCTTTAAAAGCGTATCTGACACCGACAGATAACGACCGTTTTTCGCATTCTTATTTCTAAACGGGGAACTACTATAGGCGAAATGCGGGAGTAAGGTGAAACCTACTAAAAAGTTAAACTGATTCCATAACACAGTAACGCGTTTAAAACCGCCATATAACCTAATAGTACATTTTAAATATTCGCCTTAACTTTAATAAGTTTATACGCGCGTAAAAACTTTTTTTTGGAATTTTATTCCAGATTGGATTCTGTTCTGTGGGCCTCCCATACCTATTTTATTTCTTTGCCTCAAAGAAACCGCCTTTCAATATATAACTTTCTTCATAATAAGATGCCTCCTACACCGTCCATTCAAAGTATACTGACGTATATTTGAATTTAAAAAATGGATTCCAATCTGTGGAACTGGTTATTTTTATATATTTCAATTCTCATTTTCCTAAACTTTTCGTTTAGCTTCGTTTTTATGGCAAGAGTTGAAATTAATTACTAAAATATACAGAATTATATTGCATATATATTCTATTCTATCAATATAAACCTGCGGATGAGGGACCTTCGGAGAAATCGAAATCCCGAGGCAAGCTGGTACGCACCTGCGACTACATAGGTGTGGGTAGGACGGTAATTGGGTATTGGGTTTCTTGGCGTGTATACATGTAAGCCCTTCCTTTGGTAAGATCTTGAGGCGCTTCTAGCGATATCTTGACAACAAATTGTTTGCCGTAGTGTGATGTAATGCCGTCGCGTAAATACTTAAAAAGTTCCTTCACCCTTACGAAAAAAGTCAGAATTCTTAGGCCGTTATTTCTTCAGATTTCTATAGATACACTTGAAGAAATGAATATGTTTATTTCTATCATATTCTGTGAGATATTTTCTATAGCCTCTATAGAGAAAAAATAAAAAATTCAACACATTATAACACAAAATTCGTTCTTTAGAAAGATCGATAGGAAATGTAGAAATATCTATAGAAATATATATAGAAATATATAGACTCTATAGCACCATCTTCAACACTTTTAAGTATCTATACTATTCTATAGAGCTTTTTTCATAAGGGTCTTCCGAGGGTATTTGGCTGACAGTGAATACACTTTCAATTTGTACTAATCACCGAAATTAATCACACTATATCAGAAGTAAATGAACCGAAGTTATCGAAATAGCGCTCAGAATTGGAGGGCGTTTTCCTTATGAAAATGATGAGAAAATCGAGTCAAATAAAAGCTAATTTCTAACCCCGTCTTGGGAATTGTTGGTATTTCTATTTCTGTGTATAAAAAAGGGTTTCATAAAAACAAAACGTTATGTTTTTCGGCCTAGGAGCGCGCAAAATTTCAAATTCGAGGTAAACATTTAACTTTATAAGGAAAACGCCTCCAACATGGGGAGTATAGCAGTCTGATAACTTCGGTTCATTTACTTCTGACTATATCCAATGATTTCACGAAACAAACTCAAGGAGACGAATAAAACAAAGTTTATCACAAAATCTTTATCTTCAAAATATGGGAGAGGTTGTATCTTTATTCGACTTTTTTGTTAACTTAATAAATTTTTAAAATATTAAATCGTATTTAAAATCAAACGTATATTTTGCGCGACAGCTCAAGCTTGAAATAATTCGGAAAATTTCGTATTGCAATTATTTCAATGGAGATAATTAACTTAAAATAAAAATTAAATCACATATCGAAACAATGTTTTAAACAGTTAAAATGTTAAAGGCCTAGGTTTTTTTCTGCCTGTCCCCCTTTAAATTAACTTAGTGGAGCACAAATACCCTGAGGGTAGGCCAACCGCTGAACATGTTGGCCTAATTTAAAGGGGGACAGGCAGAAGAAAACCTAGGCCTTTAAGTGGAAAAATTTTAAATAACAAATGGTAACTTTGAGTCATTTTCATAAAAATATTTCTTCGGAAGAAAATGAAGATAGAATTAAATCGTATCCTTAATGATTAAAATACAGCGTTCGGAGCAGGGTCGAAAAGGTAGCGTCAATATTAAAATGGGCATTGACACATCACGTCCATTGGAGAACGTGTCAGAATAAGTGACGGCTCCGATACAGGCGAAAGAACACGGTCCAGAAACGGCAGGTTTCGGTGATAGCCTCAACAAGAGGTTGCTAACGATCCGAAAATGAAGTATAAAATATGAGGTACTCTCTCCTCGTTGCGATGCAAAAAAGGTTTCGGTCCGGCATCTTGATATATTTGCAAACTCGGGAATAGGCCGGTCTTCGATCAAGTTTCTTCGCCAACAACAAACGACGGAAGAAACTCCCACGTCAAGAGCCGTGATCTCGCTGAGTGGACGGGAAAAGGGGAAAGTGAAAAATACTGGAGGCTCTGCCTCAGAACGATAATCAAACAAATTCGATCTTGCGAAGTTCCGAATCACCAAGATGCTCCCAGTCACGGATAATATTATACTAAAACTCTCCCACTCTCTCTCTCTCTCTCTCTTACATTTTTTCCCGTCAATACGTCTAGACTAAAAAATGAAATATTAAAATTATTATTGTTGTAAATTCGGAAATTTTTTCGGAAAATGACCGAGGCCTTTTTTCCGGAAAATATTCCGTATTTTACCGAAAAAAAATTTATTTCCATGATTAGTCTAATATTGTTTGCAAATTTAAATAAAGCGGAATTTTCGCCTCGTTTTTTTTCGAATCTAAAAGTAAAACTAAACCTCTAGATTAGCTTTAAACTGATTAACAATGTAACACTATTAATGTTTTATAGTATGTTTACTGTTATTAGACGTTTTATATCGATAAAAAGTTGTTAAAAACCCTTAAAAAGTAATTTATGTTTCAATTTTTTATCTTTCCGATTTGCGGAATATTATCTGGAAATTTTTCCGCATTTTATTTTTCTGGAAAATTAACAACACTAAAAAATATCCCTACTTCCGTTTAATTTTAAAATTGAAAAATTTCTACTAACTTCTACACTAAATGTTTTCTTCACCATGGACACCAGTATGCTGCTGTTTGAACACTTCTACAGGCGTTTTAGATATAACTTAGGGAAAATTAAGGTGGTTTCTAAATTGACTTGTAGTAGTTAGTAAAACTATTTTTACGTCGTTGGTTAAATATTTGGCTAATTACAGGAAAATAATTTATTCATAAATGACAGCCGCATTGTAAACTAACCCTAAGAAAACAAATAAAAAACATATTTATGTTCAAATTTAAAATTGAACCTTCTTTATCACTAGCTACACCATTACACACCTATGGTATTTAAACACTTCTACAGGCATTCTTAAAAAGATAAATATCTATATGTTAAGTTAAAAGGAACCACCTACGAACTGCATTGCAAAGGATGATAAAATTATCGAATAATTAGATTAGTCCATTATGAAAAGGAATAAAAAAGGTAAACCCTAAAAAAATTTGAATAAATTTAAAAACGAGCTATTTGTAAGTTTTTAAATTTCTTCAAATTTGTTTAGGGCTAAATATCTATATGGTTGGTTAAACATTTATCGAAAATAATTTAACATAAAATAATATCGAGTTAAAAAATTTAAGACAACGAAATTTTAAAAGTACACAAGAATATTTTATTAATAAAATATATTTATTTATTTTCTCTTCCCGACTAGTTTTTATTTTATTAATAAAATATTCTTGTGCACTTTTAAAATTTCGTTGTTTTGAAATTTTTTAACCTAAAGTATATCTGCAAAAGTCGCCAATTTTTCAATTATTATAAAATTATATGTCATTTTATCATTTCTCGCAAAAATAGAATAGGTGTTTGTATAAAATACGGGAGGTCATGTGACAATGTTTCGTCTACGTCACTTAGCCGTAGCTCTTGAAGGTAGAGAGCACGCGCTGCAGTCGCGAGACCCTTCGCAATCTGAAACCCGCGTGCAAGTGAAGCACTTAAATAACTTGCGCTCGTGACGCCGATAAAAACATTTTATACTTTTAATTTTTATTGTTTTATTTTATTGATACGGCTCATATCAGTGTGAACGAACCCTAAAAGACAAAAACAAACCGACCCTTTCAACCATTATCTTCAATATTTGAATGGCGGCCGATATCAAAGAAAGGAAAACGAGCTCCGACGTAGTATTATTTGGTCTAAAAGGACCGTGCTTGCACAGAGATGCTGAACGCCGTAATAACAATAATATATCACAAAAAAATGGAAGGAAATCATTCTTATTCAAAAGGAATCGTTGAATAAGTTTGAGGAAATATATATCCTTACAAGCTCCCTTGTTGATTTTGCCAACCCAAGAAATTCGGTTCCGCCTCATCTCTTTTAAAATATGGTTGATAAAACTAATATAAAATGGTACCACCAATGAAATCACCATGTTTTCCTTGCGAGAAAAATATAGATTTTTATACGTGAGCTGAATTGGAATTAAGTTCGTTGAATTTATATGCAGAAAAAACTGAAAAATACGGTTTCGTTTCGAAACTACTGAATAGAATTCAACCAAAACTTCACAGTTCAAAAGCCATTAGGAACTACACTCTAAGAAATTGGGGTCTTGTTGTTTCAAACTGTTTTAACACTATTGGTACACTTTTCTATGAGTCGAAATTTTACACTGTTAGAGGTGTTTTATTACCCACTTTCCGGTGCTATCAAACCCCATATCAAACACCTTCACGATATATTTCTTAAAAATACGGTGTAAAAAATGAGATTTAAAACGCCTTTTCCACACTATTTAAACACTTTTTAAACATTGTTTGTGACACAAAATATTTCCAACACCCCCTTGTAATAACACACCTTTAAAGAGTCCTCTTGCACCTTGTAAGCGTTAAATAACACCTTTAAAGGTGTTAATACGCCCATTTCAAGAGTAAAATCACACTCGGGAAGGAGTTCAAAGCCCTTTCAAAGAGTTATATAACACCTTTAAATAATAAAATTAAACTTTTAAAGGTGTAAATGCGCACTTTAAAAAAGTGAGAGTGCACCCGGTAAGAGTTAAATAACACCTGTAGAGGTGTAAATAAGTCATTTTAAAGAATAAAAACACACTTTTAAAGGTGTAAATGCGTACTTTAAGAGATAAAAATTGCACCTGATTAGAGTTAAATCACACCTCTAGAGGTTAAAAACTATCTTTTAAAGACTAAAATCACACTTTTAAAGGTGTAAATGCACTTGGTAAGAGATAAATAATACCTATAAAGGTGTTAAAATTCCCTTTTGAAAGGTACATTGCAACTGTAAGAGCTCAATAACAATTTTAATGGAGATACTACGTCATTTTAAAGTGTTCAATAAAACCTTTTATTAGCTAAAACCATTGAAAAAAGTGTTGAAGTTTACAGCACTGCAAACCGGGTGCAACGGTAAAATGATTGAGACCATTTACAAAAACCGTTAAGTATAACCATAAGTAACATAATAACAATAAGTGTGACAATTAACGAGATTTACAACCAAACGGATTTTCATAGTTATTGCGTAATCAAGATGTTTTCTCAGCACAGAGTCCTCTAGTGTCTAAAATATGCGAGACTTCCACTAAGCCGAAATATCTGGTTTCCGATAGATAGGCGGAATATAAGGCTAAAATGATAAAAATTTAAAAGTTTTTCTCGGCGCCAGGAGTTTTTTTATCACGCATGATTCGCACGCGGGCTTCGAAACAAAGCCAAAGCGCCTCGCGACTCCAGAACGTGCTCTCCGATATTAGGCTTAAATTTTTATCAAAAAGTAGTCATCCAAAACGGTTAGTCACGAGACCAAGTCACAGCTTGAAGAGAGTATCAATGCCGAAAAAAAGTTCGGTTAGACAATTAGCATTAAAGCAACAGGAAGTGTCATACTTATTGTTATTATGTTACTTATGGTGTCACTAAGGCACCGCACCCACGAACCGGCTACACGTGAGAGAAAATTTAACTGCGACAAAGAGCAATAATGCCCGGGCGTTTTATACCGAAAACCACGCCAAAAAAAGTATTCTTTTCTGCTAAAAAACAGAATGACGGGAGGATAAAATATGTAAAAAAAACTCTTTATTGATAGCTTAAAAATAAAAAAATACCTTCATCGCATTTTTCTGAACTGATCACCCTCGATGAAGATATTACTTAAGGCGTAATGGCTGATCGTCTCGGACCAGCTCTGTTATATAGAATTCACGGATGTTGATACGCTTTGCGCGATGGTGAAATTTGGGGTTATGGATCATTTCATTGGCACAGGCGTTGTAGATTTAATGGTGTTATTTAACTCTTAACAAGGGCGTATTAACACTTTTAATGGTGTTATTTAACTCTTAACAAGGGCGTATTAACACTTTTAAAGGTGTGATTTAACTCTTAATAGGGGGCGTATTAACACTTTTAAAGTTGTGATTTAACGCTTAAAAGATGCGTCATAACTGATTAAAAGTGCGTTTAAAAACTGTGGAGAGTGCTTAAAACGGTTTTAATTGTTTGGTTAAGGTGTTGAAACTGGGTTCGACTCATCAAATTGAGTGTAAATGGTGTTAGAACGGTGTGAAACGAATCCCAATTTCTTGGAATTTTTATCTTATTTAAACATTTGTATAGTGTTAAGTCACACTATTTTTACACATTTAAAAAGTAACTCCGTTAAAACGGTGTGAACGAGGTGTAAAACTTTCTTAACACCTTTTCAACACACTTATTTCTTAGAGTGTACTACATTAGTAACGCAATAAATTTTAAGTATGAAACTTTGGTAAATTGTGTTACTACATCCTTTCTTAACAGTGACGCAATAAATTTTAAGTATGAAACTTTGGTAAATTGTGTTACTACATCCTTTCTTAACAGTGACGCAATAAATTTTAAGTATGAAACTTTGGTAAATTGTGTTACTACATCCTTTCTTAACAGTGACGCAATAAATTTTAAGTATGAAACTTTGGTAAATTGTGTTACTACATCCTTTCTTAACAGTAACGCAATAAATTTTAAGTATGAAACTTTGGTAAATTGTGTTACTACATCCTTTCTTAACAGTGACGCAATAAATTTTAAGTATGAAACTTTGGTAAATTGTGTTACTACATCCTTTCTTAACAGTGACGCAATAAATTTTAAGTATGAAACTTTGGTAAATTGTGTTACTACATCCTTTCTTAACAGTGACGCAATAAATTTTAAGTATGAAACTTTGGTAAATTGTGTTACTACATCCTTTCTTAACAGTAACGCAATAAATTTTAAGTATGAAACTTTGGTAAATTGTGTTACTACATCCTTTCTTAACAGTAACGCAATAAATTTTAAGTATGAAACTTTGGTAAATTGTGTTACTACATCCTTTCTTAACAGTGACGCAATAAATTTTAAGTATGAAACTTTGGTAAATTGTGTTACTACATCCTTTCTTAACAGTGACGCAATAAATTTTAAGTATGAAACTTTGGTAAATTGTGTTACTACATCCTTTCTTAACAGTGACGCAATAAATTTTAAGTATGAAACTTTGGTAAATTGTGTTACTACATCCTTTCTTAACAGTAACGCAATAAATTTTAAGTATGAAACTTTGGTAAATTGTGTTACTACATCCTTTCTTAACAGTGACGCAATAAATTTTAAGTATGAAACTTTGGTAAATTGTGTTACTACATCCTTTCTTAACAGTGACGCAATAAATTTTAAGTATGAAACTTTGGTAAATTGTGTTACTACATCCTTTCTTAACAGTAACGCAATAAATTTTAAGTATGAAACTTTGGTAAATTGTGTTACTACATCCTTTCTTAACAGTGACGCAATAAATTTTAAGTATGAAACTTTGGTAAATTGTGTTACTACATCCTTTCTTAACAGTGACGCAATAAATTTTAAGTATGAAACTTTGGTAAATTGTGTTACTACATCCTTTCTTAACAGTAACGCAATAAATTTTAAGTATGAAACTTTGGTAAATTGTGTTACTACATCCTTTCTTAACAGTGACGCAATAAATTTTAAGTATGAAACTTTGGTAAATTGTGTTACTACATCCTTTCTTAACAGTGACGCAATAAATTTTAAGTATGAAACTTTGGTAAATTGTGTTACTACATCCTTTCTTAACAGTGACGCAATAAATTTTAAGTATGAAACTTTGGTAAATTGTGTTACTACATCCTTTCTTAACAGTGACGCAATAAATTTTAAGTATGAAACTTTGGTAAATTGTGTTACTACATCCTTTCTTAACAGTGACGCAATAAATTTTAAGTATGAAACTTTGGTAAATTGTGTTACTACATCCTTTCTTAACAGTAACGCAATAAATTTTAAGTATGAAACTTTGGTAAATTGTGTTACTACATCCTTTCTTAACAGTAACGCAATAAATTTTAAGTATGAAACTTTGGTAAATTGTGTTACTACATCCTTTCTTAACAGTAACGCAATAAATTTTAAGTATGAAACTTTGGTAAATTGTGTTACTACATCCTTTCTTAACAGTGACGCAATAAATTTTAAGTATGAAACTTTGGTAAATTGTGTTACTACATCCTTTCTTAACAGTGACGCAATAAATTTTAAGTATGAAACTTTGGTAAATTGTGTTACTACATCCTTTCTTAACAGTGACGCAATAAATTTTAAGTATGAAACTTTGGTAAATTGTGTTACTACATCCTTTCTTAACAGTGACGCAATAAATTTTAAGTATGAAACTTTGGTAAATTGTGTTACTACATCCTTTCTTAACAGTAACGCAATAAATTTTAAGTATGAAACTTTGGTAAATTGTGTTACTACATCCTTTCTTAACAGTGACGCAATAAATTTTAAGTATGAAACTTTGGTAAATTGTGTTACTACATCCTTTCTTAACAGTGACGCAATAAATTTTAAGTATGAAACTTTGGTAAATTGTGTTACTACATCCTTTCTTAACAGTAACGCAATAAATTTTAAGTATGAAACTTTGGTAAATTGTGTTACTACATCCTTTCTTAACAGTGACGCAATAAATTTTAAGTATGAAACTTTGGTAAATTGTGTTACTACATCCTTTCTTAACAGTGACGCAATAAATTTTAAGTATGAAACTTTGGTAAATTGTGTTACTACATCCTTTCTTAACAGTAACGCAATAAATTTTAAGTATGAAACTTTGGTAAATTGTGTTACTACATCCTTTCTTAACAGTGACGCAATAAATTTTAAGTATGAAACTTTGGTAAATTGTGTTACTACATCCTTTCTTAACAGTGACGCAATAAATTTTAAGTATGAAACTTTGGTAAATTGTGTTACTACATCCTTTCTTAACAGTAACGCAATAAATTTTAAGTATGAAACTTTGGTAAATTGTGTTACTACATCCTTTCTTAACAGTGACGCAATAAATTTTAAGTATGAAACTTTGGTAAATTGTGTTACTACATCCTTTCTTAACAGTGACGCAATAAATTTTAAGTATGAAACTTTGGTAAATTGTGTTACTACATCCTTTCTTAACAGTGACGCAATAAATTTTAAGTATGAAACTTTGGTAAATTGTGTTACTACATCCTTTCTTAACAGTGACGCAATAAATTTTAAGTATGAAACTTTGGTAAATTGTGTTACTACATCCTTTCTTAACAGTGACGCAATAAATTTTAAGTATGAAACTTTGGTAAATTGTGTTACTACATCCTTTCTTAACAGTAACGCAATAAATTTTAAGTATGAAACTTTGGTAAATTGTGTTACTACATCCTTTCTTAACAGTAACGCAATAAATTTTAAGTATGAAACTTTGGTAAATTGTGTTACTACATCCTTTCTTAACAGTAACGCAATAAATTTTAAGTATGAAACTTTGGTAAATTGTGTTACTACATCCTTTCTTAACAGTAACGCAATACATTTTAAGTATGAAACTTTGGTAAATTGTGTTACTACATCCTTTCTTAACAGTGACGCAATAAATGTTAAGTATGAAACTTTGGTAAATTGTGTTACTACATCCTTTCTTAACAGTGACGCAATAAATTTTAAGTATGAAACTTTGGTAAATTGTGTTACTACATCCTTTCTTAACAGTGACGCAATAAATTTTAAGTATGAAACTTTGGTAAATTGTGTTACTACATCCTTTCTTAACAGTGACGCAATAAATTTTAAGTATGAAACTTTGGTAAATTGTGTTACTACATCCTTTCTTAACAGTGACGCAATAAATTTTAAGTATGAAACTTTGGTAAATTGTGTTACTACATCCTTTCTTAACAGTAACGCAATAAATTTTAAGTATGAAACTTTGGTAAATTGTGTTACTACATCCTTTCTTAACAGTGACGCAATAAATTTTAAGTATGAAACTTTGGTAAATTGTGTTACTACATCCTTTCTTAACAGTGACGCAATAAATTTTAAGTATGAAACTTTGGTAAATTGTGTTACTACATCCTTTCTTAACAGTGACGCAATAAATTTTAAGTATGAAACTTTGGTAAATTGTGTTACTACATCCTTTCTTAACAGTGACGCAATAAATTTTAAGTATGAAACTTTGGTAAATTGTGTTACTACATCCTTTCTTAACAGTGACGCAATAAATTTTAAGTATGAAACTTTGGTAAATTGTGTTACTACATCCTTTCTTAACAGTGACGCAATAAATTTTAAGTATGAAACTTTGGTAAATTGTGTTACTACATCCTTTCTTAACAGTGACGCAATAAATTTTAAGTATGAAACTTTGGTAAATTGTGTTACTACATCCTTTCTTAACAGTGACGCAATAAATTTTAAGTATGAAACTTTGGTAAATTGTGTTACTACATCCTTTCTTAACAGTGACGCAATAAATTTTAAGTATGAAACTTTGGTAAATTGTGTTACTACATCCTTTCTTAACAGTGACGCAATAAATTTTAAGTATGAAACTTTGGTAAATTGTGTTACTACATCCTTTCTTAACAGTAACGCAATAAATTTTAAGTATGAAACTTTGGTAAATTGTGTTACTACATCCTTTCTTAACAGTGACGCAATAAATTTTAAGTATGAAACTTTGGTAAATTGTGTTACTACATCCTTTCTTAACAGTGACGCAATAAATTTTAAGTATGAAACTTTGGTAAATTGTGTTACTACATCCTTTCTTAACAGTGACGCAATAAATTTTAAGTATGAAACTTTGGTAAATTGTGTTACTACATCCTTTCTTAACAGTAACGCAATAAATTTTAAGTATGAAACTTTGGTAAATTGTGTTACTACATCCTTTCTTAACAGTGACGCAATAAATTTTGAGTATGAAACTTTGGTAAATTGTGTTACTACATCCTTTCTTAACAGTGACGCAATAAATTTTAAGTATGAAACTTTGGTAAATTGTGTTACTACATCCTTTCTTAACAGTGACGCAATAAATTTTAAGTATGAAACTTTGGTAAATTGTGTTACTACATCCTTTCTTAACAGTAACGCAATAAATTTTAAGTATGAAACTTTGGTAAATTGTGTTACTACATCCTTTCTTAACAGTGACGCAATAAATTTTAAGTATGAAACTTTGGTAAATTGTGTTACTACATCCTTTCTTAACAGTGACGCAATAAATTTTAAGTATGAAACTTTGGTAAATTGTGTTACTACATCCTTTCTTAACAGTAACGCAATAAATTTTAAGTATGAAACTTTGGTAAATTGTGTTACTACATCCTTTCTTAACAGTGACGCAATAAATTTTAAGTATGAAACTTTGGTAAATTGTGTTACTACATCCTTTCTTAACAGTGACGCAATAAATTTTAAGTATGAAACTTTGGTAAATTGTGTTACTACATCCTTTCTTAACAGTGACGCAATAAATTTTAAGTATGAAACTTTGGTAAATTGTGTTACTACATCCTTTCTTAACAGTGACGCAATAAATTTTAAGTATGAAACTTTGGTAAATTGTGTTACTACATCCTTTCTTAACAGTAACGCAATAAATTTTAAGTATGAAACTTTGGTAAATTGTGTTACTACATCCTTTCTTAACAGTGACGCAATAAATTTTAAGTATGAAACTTTGGTAAATTGTGTTACTACATCCTTTCTTAACAGTGACGCAATAAATTTTAAGTATGAAACTTTGGTAAATTGTGTTACTACATCCTTTCTTAACAGTAACGCAATAAATTTTAAGTATGAAACTTTGGTAAATTGTGTTACTACATCCTTTCTTAAAAGTGACGCAATAAATTTTAAGTATGAAACTTTGGTAAATTGTGTTACTACATCCTTTCTTAACAGTGACGCAATAAATTTTAAGTATGAAACTTTGGTAAATTGTGTTACTACATCCTTTCTTAACAGTGACGCAATAAATTTTAAGTATGAAACTTTGGTAAATTGTGTTACTACATCCTTTCTTAACAGTGACGCAATAAATTTTAAGTATGAAACTTTGGTAAATTGTGTTACTACATCCTTTCTTAACAGTGACGCAATAAATTTTAAGTATGAAACTTTGGTAAATTGTGTTACTACATCCTTTCTTAACAGTAACGCAATAAATTTTAAGTATGAAACTTTGGTAAATTGTGTTACTACATCCTTTCTTAACAGTAACGCAATAAATTTTAAGTATGAAACTTTGGTAAATTGTGTTACTACATCCTTTCTTAACAGTAACGCAATAAATTTTAAGTATGAAACTTTGGTAAATTGTGTTACTACATCCTTTCTTAACAGTAACGCAATACATTTTAAGTATGAAACTTTGGTAAATTGTGTTACTACATCCTTTCTTAACAGTGACGCAATAAATGTTAAGTATGAAACTTTGGTAAATTGTGTTACTACATCCTTTCTTAACAGTGACGCAATAAATTTTAAGTATGAAACTTTGGTAAATTGTGTTACTACATCCTTTCTTAACAGTGACGCAATAAATTTTAAGTATGAAACTTTGGTAAATTGTGTTACTACATCCTTTCTTAACAGTGACGCAATAAATTTTAAGTATGAAACTTTGGTAAATTGTGTTACTACATCCTTTCTTAACAGTGACGCAATAAATTTTAAGTATGAAACTTTGGTAAATTGTGTTACTACATCCTTTCTTAACAGTGACGCAATAAATTTTAAGTATGAAACTTTGGTAAATTGTGTTACTACATCCTTTCTTAACAGTGACGCAATAAATTTTAAGTATGAAACTTTGGTAAATTGTGTTACTACATCCTTTCTTAACAGTGACGCAATAAATTTTAAGTATGAAACTTTGGTAAATTGTGTTACTACATCCTTTCTTAACAGTGACGCAATAAATTTTAAGTATGAAACTTTGGTAAATTGTGTTACTACATCCTTTCTTAACAGTGACGCAATAAATTTTAAGTATGAAACTTTGGTAAATTGTGTTACTACATCCTTTCTTAACAGTGACGCAATAAATTTTAAGTATGAAACTTTGGTAAATTGTGTTACTACATCCTTTCTTAACAGTGACGCAATAAATTTTAAGTATGAAACTTTGGTAAATTGTGTTACTACATCCTTTCTTAACAGTGACGCAATAAATTTTAAGTATGAAACTTTGGTAAATTGTGTTACTACATCCTTTCTTAACAGTGACGCAATAAATTTTAAGTATGAAACTTTGGTAAATTGTGTTACTACATCCTTTCTTAACAGTGACGCAATAAATTTTAAGTATGAAACTTTGGTAAATTGTGTTACTACATCCTTTCTTAACAGTGACGCAATAAATTTTAAGTATGAAACTTTGGTAAATTGTGTTACTACATCCTTTCTTAACAGTAACGCAATAAATTTTAAGTATGAAACTTTGGTAAATTGTGTTACTACATCCTTTCTTAACAGTGACGCAATAAATTTTAAGTATGAAACTTTGGTAAATTGTGTTACTACATCCTTTCTTAACAGTGACGCAATAAATTTTAAGTATGAAACTTTGGTAAATTGTGTTACTACATCCTTTCTTAACAGTGACGCAATAAATTTTAAGTATGAAACTTTGGTAAATTGTGTTACTACATCCTTTCTTAACAGTAACGCAATAAATTTTAAGTATGAAACTTTGGTAAATTGTGTTACTACATCCTTTCTTAACAGTGACGCAATAAATTTTAAGTATGAAACTTTGGTAAATTGTGTTACTACATCCTTTCTTAACAGTGACGCAATAAATTTTAAGTATGAAACTTTGGTAAATTGTGTTACTACATCCTTTCTTAACAGTGACGCAATAAATTTTAAGTATGAAACTTTGGTAAATTGTGTTACTACATCCTTTCTTAACAGTAACGCAATAAATTTTAAGTATGAAACTTTGGTAAATTGTGTTACTACATCCTTTCTTAACAGTGACGCAATAAATTTTAAGTATGAAACTTTGGTAAATTGTGTTACTACATCCTTTCTTAACAGTGACGCAATAAATTTTAAGTATGAAACTTTGGTAAATTGTGTTACTACATCCTTTCTTAACAGTAACGCAATAAATTTTAAGTATGAAACTTTGGTAAATTGTGTTACTACATCCTTTCTTAACAGTGACGCAATAAATTTTAAGTATGAAACTTTGGTAAATTGTGTTACTACATCCTTTCTTAACAGTGACGCAATAAATTTTAAGTATGAAACTTTGGTAAATTGTGTTACTACATCCTTTCTTAACAGTGACGCAATAAATTTTAAGTATGAAACTTTGGTAAATTGTGTTACTACATCCTTTCTTAACAGTGACGCAATAAATTTTAAGTATGAAACTTTGGTAAATTGTGTTACTACATCCTTTCTTAACAGTGACGCAATAAATTTTAAGTATGAAACTTTGGTAAATTGTGTTACTACATCCTTTCTTAACAGTAACGCAATAAATTTTAAGTATGAAACTTTGGTAAATTGTGTTACTACATCCTTTCTTAACAGTGACGCAATAAATTTTAAGTATGAAACTTTGGTAAATTGTGTTACTACATCCTTTCTTAACAGTAACGCAATAAATTTTAAGTATGAAACTTTGGTAAATTGTGTTACTACATCCTTTCTTAACAGTGACGCAATAAATTTTAAGTATGAAACTTTGGTAAATTGTGTTACTACATCCTTTCTTAACAGTGACGCAATAAATTTTAAGTATGAAACTTTGGTAAATTGTGTTACTACATCCTTTCTTAACAGTGACGCAATAAATTTTAAGTATGAAACTTTGGTAAATTGTGTTACTACATCCTTTCTTAACAGTAACGCAATAAATTTTAAGTATGAAACTTTGGTAAATTGTGTTACTACATCCTTTCTTAACAGTGACGCAATAAATTTTAAGTATGAAACTTTGGTAAATTGTGTTACTACATCCTTTCTTAACAGTGACGCAATAAATTTTAAGTATGAAACTTTGGTAAATTGTGTTACTACATCCTTTCTTAACAGTGACGCAATAAATTTTAAGTATGAAACTTTGGTAAATTGTGTTACTACATCCTTTCTTAACAGTAACGCAATAAATTTTAAGTATGAAACTTTGGTAAATTGTGTTACTACATCCTTTCTTAACAGTGACGCAATAAATTTTAAGTATGAAACTTTGGTAAATTGTGTTACTACATCCTTTCTTAACAGTGACGCAATAAATTTTAAGTATGAAACTTTGGTAAATTGTGTTACTACATCCTTTCTTAACAGTAACGCAATAAATTTTAAGTATGAAACTTTGGTAAATTGTGTTACTACATCCTTTCTTAACAGTGACGCAATAAATTTTAAGTATGAAACTTTGGTAAATTGTGTTACTACATCCTTTCTTAACAGTGACGCAATAAATTTTAAGTATGAAACTTTGGTAAATTGTGTTACTACATCCTTTCTTAACAGTGACGCAATAAATTTTAAGTATGAAACTTTGGTAAATTGTGTTACTACATCCTTTCTTAACAGTGACGCAATAAATTTTAAGTATGAAACTTTGGTAAATTGTGTTACTACATCCTTTCTTAACAGTGACGCAATAAATTTTAAGTATGAAACTTTGGTAAATTGTGTTACTACATCCTTTCTTAACAGTAACGCAATAAATTTTAAGTATGAAACTTTGGTAAATTGTGTTACTACATCCTTTCTTAACAGTAACGCAATAAATTTTAAGTATGAAACTTTGGTAAATTGTGTTACTACATCCTTTCTTAACAGTAACGCAATAAATTTTAAGTATGAAACTTTGGTAAATTGTGTTACTACATCCTTTCTTAACAGTAACGCAATAAATTTTAAGTATGAAACTTTGGTAAATTGTGTTACTACATCCTTTCTTAACAGTGACGCAATAAATGTTAAGTATGAAACTTTGGTAAATTGTGTTACTACATCCTTTCTTAACAGTGACGCAATAAATTTTAAGTATGAAACTTTGGTAAATTGTGTTACTACATCCTTTCTTAACAGTGACGCAATAAATTTTAAGTATGAAACTTTGGTAAATTGTGTTACTACATCCTTTCTTAACAGTAACGCAATAAATTTTAAGTATGAAACTTTGGTAAATTGTGTTACTACATCCTTTCTTAACAGTAACGCAATAAATTTTAAGTATGAAACTTTGGTAAATTGTGTTACTACATCCTTTCTTAACAGTGACGCAATAAATTTTAAGTATGAAACTTTGGTAAATTGTGTTACTACATCCTTTCTTAACAGTGACGCAATAAATTTTAAGTATGAAACTTTGGTAAATTGTGTTACTACATCCTTTCTTAACAGTGACGCAATAAATTTTAAGTATGAAACTTTGGTAAATTGTGTTACTACATCCTTTCTTAACAGTGACGCAATAAATTTTAAGTATGAAACTTTGGTAAATTGTGTTACTACATCCTTTCTTAACAGTAACGCAATAAATTTTAAGTATGAAACTTTGGTAAATTGTGTTACTACATCCTTTCTTAACAGTGACGCAATAAATTTTAAGTATGAAACTTTGGTAAATTGTGTTACTACATCCTTTCTTAACAGTGACGCAATAAATTTAAGTATGAAACTTTGGTAAATTGTGTTACTACATCCTTTCTTAACAGTGACGCAATAAATTTTAAGTATGAAACTTTGGTAAATTGTGTTACAACATCCTTTCTTAACAGTAACGCAATAAATTTTAAGTATGAAACTTTGGTAAATTGTGTTACTACATCCTTTCTTAACAGTGACGACATCAAATCTCGAAATAGCGACACCCTGTGAACTCAGTGGCGTAGCCAGGGGGGATGATATGGTAACGTACTATTGTATATTTGTTTAACAATTGCAGTCCCCTCGCGAATCAAAATCTTGATTACGCTACTACGTGAAATCACTTTGCTAGTTTTGTCTGGGATTAGTGTTAAATACTTGTAGTACAGAGTGCTGCGTTACCCCTACAGGAAATGTAAATATTTATAAATACGATTTAAATAAGCAAACTTAAAACGTTAAATATTATTTATACTTCACCTTTAGAGGTCATATTATTGTAATTTGAGATCAAAACCAGTATCAATCTATATTTGTTGCGTACAATCGTATTGCTTAATTTGAATTTGGCTGGCAAACAAGAAAAACCCACAAAGGCTAGTAATCAATCTATTTGCAATCCTAAAACTAATTTGTCAGTGGTGAATAAAAAAGCACTGACCAGACTATCAACTAGTGAAAAAGCTGGATAATATATCACTCACTTTCTTTTACTTTCTCATTTTTATTAAAGATGGCGGGGTAAGCGTACGTCTATATCAAAGTATTTTATGATATAGCTTTTTAGTTAACCTAATATACCGTATAAATTAATGACGTAATTAATAATACGCGACGCTGTTCATCTTTCAATACAATGGGGCTTAATTAATTATGTTATTTCTTTATTAAATAATAAAGGTTATATTTATTTGTGAGGTGGGTTTTTTTGGGTTAATTTAAAACTTTATTTATTTTTTAAGTTATTCTATTTATATGAAAATATTGTCTTATACTACACAAAAAAGCCACCTCCAGGCCTGTTATAAAATAATATTTATTATAATTCAATCATGGACAGTAAATTAAGAGGACAGGTTTTCGATACCCTTCCACAGTGCATTTTATTTATCCCCGCGTATCAATCAGCTCGAGAGACTCCGAGGGAGTCTTGCAAGGTCGTTTGTACCAGGTGATATTAAAATTTCAAAATGGCAATCTAATGCGGTTGATATTGTTACGTAATTTTTTGCGCTTTATATTTTAGTAATTTTTAATTTTGGTTTTTCAATTCAATAAAAACTATAAACTGATATTTAGTATATTATATTTAATCTATAAAAACGTGAAAAAATACCTTTTGGCGTAAAAATGTACTTCGTGTTTATCTTTTTTCTTTTTTCGAACAGTATCGTCCACTCTTAGCGATACTTGTTTTTTTCAAATAACCTTGGCCGACTCCCTTAGTGTGATTGGTTTACGGGGGCTAAAAAACAGGCTTTTTACCGATCCTCTAAAATCTACTATCCATGATTCAATGAATATTCATTCATTCATTAGCCTATGTTAAAAATATGGTTATATTCAACAAATTGTAAATTATTCTCAAGTTCTGAAAGCCGCATTGTAAACTAACCATAAGAAAATAAATGAGAACCATATTTCTGTTCAAATTTAAAATTGAACCTTCTTTATCACTAGCTACACCATTACACACCTGTGGTATTTAAACGCTTCTACAGGCGTTCATAATATTATCTAAAAATACAAATATCTATATGGTGGGTTAAAGATTTATCGATAAGTTCAGTTAGAAGAAACCACCTATGGACTGTGAGAAGGATGATAAAATACGCGAAAAAGTAGGTTAGTCCATAATTAAAATGGATAATAAAGCTAAATCCTAAAACAAATTTGAATAAATTAAAAAACTTACTAATAACTCGTACCCAATAGGTCTTCGAGCAAAAAACGCGAAACTCGGATCAAATGGATCTTCGAGTAATAAACTAAACGAGTTATTAGTAAGTTTTTTAATTTCTTCAAATTTGTTTTAGGATTTAGCTTTATTATCCCTTTTAATTATGCACTAATCTACTTTTTCGCGTATTTTACCATCCTTCTCACAGTCCATAGGTGGTTTCTTCTAACTTAACTTATCGTATATACTATTCTCCACCATTCTCCCCCCTTTTCAGCTTTCCGTTGCTATATGCAACGCGTTTTGAAATTTTTAATGTTTAGGCTTAGTTTCTCCTTTAGATTTGACAGTCGCCAGCCAGATTTCCCGCACGGTACTGATGAGTTCCAAATAGAACGAAACCGGTCTACCGTTGGAATTTCTGGCTATTTTATTTATTTTTAATTTAGTTTATTACTCGAAGATCCATTTGATCCGAGTTTCGCGTTTTTTGCTCGAAGACCTATTGGATACGAGTTATTAGTACGTTTTTTAATTTATTCAAATTTGTTTTAGGATTTAGCTTTATTATCCCTTTTAATTATGGACTAATCTACTTTTTCGCGTATTTTATCATAAAGATTTATCGAGTGAAATTTTAAAAGTGCACAAGAATATTTTATTTATAAAATATATTTATTTATTTTCTCTTCCCGAATAGTTTTATTTTATTAATAAAATTTTATAACTTAGTATATCTGGAAAAGTCGACATTTTGTAATTACTCTAACGCCATCTCTAGCCAGTAGGATCAACAACCAGAGATCGAGCGAATTGGTCGGGTTAAAGGATGGTGGTGGTAACCCTTCATGCTACGTGAACCAAACCCATCTATTACCGTTAACCTCAACATATTTTTATGGAACCCGGGAAAGCCCCTCTAACCAGTGGGGAGAAAACTTGCAAACTCAACGCGGAAGGAGATGTTCCAAGTTTTCACCCAGAGCCACAAGTTGGGATCGAAGCCGGCTCCTCTTGCTGCGAGGCGAAAGTGCTAACCACTCCAAAATCCCCCATCTTAGTGCTCGGAATTGTTTATTCATTATCCACAAATTTTTCGATTTATTTAAAAAACGTAGGTAAAAAGAATATCATTATAACTTATTTAATTATTTTTTTTACGCAACCAAGCATTTATTTGAATAAAAGTGGCATTTATTTAAATAATTGTTTGTTTTATTTAAATAATAAGCTTATTCACTTTCGATTATTTAAACATTTTACAATTTTTATTCAACTATTGGTTATTTAAATAAATATTATTTAAATATCGCCGAGTTTATTTTATTCATGGATAAAAATTAATCGAAATCCGAGCACTACCCCACCTTATGCCTTTAAAAGTTAAAAGCGTTTGAATGTTATAGTTCATTAAAATTAAGAACAGTGTCCAATCTGTCTAGACATATGAATAACGTACAAGCGAAAATTTTGGAGGCATACAGAAGCTTTTGGTATAAATTATAAAGGCTTTAAATATAGTCGTACGCGTTACCTTTTTTAACGTCAGATCAAGGTGTTTCTAACATTGGAAAAGAGAATACTGGAAGCGTCAAGAGTGGCCTTAAGAGACAATACTTGGCAGTCCGCATTGCTGCTAAGAATGGTATTAGCATTTCAATGGCAGTTGGTGCGGAATGAGAAATACACGAAAAACCTTCTATCGGTGAAAGTGTTCGTTTGCCGTTTGATAGGCCTACATCCGGCCGTAGACCAAGGGGTCTGTTAAAGGTAAAACATTGCGATTGGATATTATTTCCGTGACGTCAATGGAGCTGTAGACGATGGAAAGTATAGACTGGTGTTCTATTAAGCTTGAACGTACGCGAAACAATCAAAACTAGTAAAGATATGCAATTAACGGTTATAATAAGCCTTTCTATAAAGTCATTACGCTTGCCGAACTTGTTTTAATGTATCGCTTTCGTCACGAAATACGTAGCAGTTCAGTTCAGTTTTGAAGGTTAGATCTTTATAAAAAGGGCGACTCGTCGAATTTTAATTCATGTCTTGTTAAACTTGTTAAAATGTTGCACGCGCGAAATAACTCGAGCCCATTTACGCTAACATATTAATACGCGCGTGGGACTTTTTAACAAGTTGAATAAGACATAAATAGAGATTATGCTAGCGTCTATTGGCTATCATAGTGAAACGTCACTTCCACGTCACGAGTGACGCGCCCGATACATGTAAACAAGAAGGCCAATTTTACTTTATAGAAAGGCCTATTAATGTATTGAGCTGTTGGCTCGCGTGGCATGAAGGGTTTGCCACCACCCTCCAACTCAGAATAACCTGGCTACCTGATTTAAAAACAATAAAAATATCTAGCTGACTTTGGCCTAAGGTGGTGTCTTGGGTATTAGCCTAGCTGATTATTATTATAATTATTATTATTTTTTTGGGGATCAGATCGAATATCAAATATTTGTTTTCTATCCACGTGAAATTTCAAATCGAAAATTTAAAAAGTCGAATAATTTGGTGGGATATCTATGAACGAAAAACTCATGCCAGATAAGTTATCAAATACCAAATAGAATTTCGAATATCAAATAATTTGACTAGTTGGTTTTTAAATTTTAGTTTTAGTTTTAATTTAGTGGTAGTAAATTTGAAAACATCCTAAGACTCAATAATCTAGCCATTAAAAGCCCCAACAGCTGACTGCCCCGCACTACACCACGCGTTCTCTTTTGATGACCTTGAAACTCAACAATCCAGTAATTGGAATTTAGGAATATTCTACTATTTTATCAGGAAAACGAATATTCGCCTACATTTAATAAAATAATAATAAAAATAAGCCTAATACACTCATGTTCACGGCCCATTCGATTTTTATACCACCGTTTTCGAATATTCGATTATTTGATCGGGATAAACGAATATTCGCGAACATTTTGAAGGTCCTTTCGATTTATTTACCACCGTTTTCGAATATTCGATTATTTGATCGGGATAAACGAATATTAGCGAAGATTTTGAAGGTCCATTCGATTTTTATACCACCGTTTTCGAATATTCGATTATTTGATAGGGATAAACGAATATTCGCGAACATTTAGAAGGTCCGTTCGATTTTTATACCACCGTTTTCGAATATTCGATTATTTGATCGCGATAAACGAATATTCGCGAACATTTTGAAGGTCCTTTCGATTTATTTACCACCGTTTTCGAATATTCGATTATTTGATCGAGATAAACGAATATTCGCGAACATTTCGAAGGTCCGTTCGATTTTTCTACCACCGTTTTCGAATATTCGATTATTTGATCGGGATAAACGAATATTCGCGAAGATTTTCATAGTCCATTTGATTTTTCTACTGCCCTTTTCGAATATTTGACTATTTGATCGGGATAAACGAATATTCGCAAATATGTTCATAGTCCATTTGATTTTTCTACTGCCCTTTTCGAATATTCAACTATTTGATCAGGAAAACCGAATATTCGTCTACATAAAGGTCTATTCGATATATCTACTGCAGTTTTCGAATATTCGACTATTGGAACAGGAAAAACCAATATTCGCTAGCATAATCAAGGTCTGTTCGATTCTACGAATCAAATATTCGATTGGTTATTCGATCCAGTTATTGGATGTAAAATTTTGCGCACCCCTTAAAACTGGCCTCCATTATAGGCAATTTTTTAATCTCGAAGATAGGTAGTTTACATAGCGCAAGTTGCTAATTGGTACTGTAATCTTGGGCAGCGTTTTCGTTTCTTAAGCATTTATACACGCATATGTCAAGGAAATAATCTTAGGTCCACACAATTGCTTCGCGTAAAATGCCAGGTACCATAAGCCCAAAGATAATATAAGCGCGAATGGCTCGACAAAACAAAATGAAGAGAGATGAGTTGCAATTACGAGGGAACGGTCCAAGCTGCTTTCCAGCTTCTCTCCATCATCCGCCTCATCCCAGTCGCGGCTCAAACAACGCGTCTCCTCATCATCCGCCTTCATCCCAGCGTGACGACGCCACGTAGCGGCCGGAATATTACAAAGCCTTTGGGCGCCGATCTGAACGGAACAATACCGGGGCTGTCTCGAGCCGGGCTAAGCCCGAAATGGGACAATTTGTTTTTTGGAACTCCCCCCGTTCCCTCTCATTACTTCTAGTCTTATTAAAGAAAATATTATTAAAAGAATGTTAGAGTAGCTATAGTGCAAGCGCTTTTCAGACTGGAAGAAAATTAGCCAGTCGCGGCGGTTTCAAATTTAATTTGTTTGATTAACCGGCGTAGAAATTGGTCAACCGCTATCGTATCGCTAATGTGAAACCATTTTTGTTGGTTTTGGACTTTCAGCCACGGAGTAAATAAACTTACACCATTTAAATTTACAAGTCGCCGACAAATGGTAAACTTTTACGGTTTAAATATTTAAAACTAGGCGTCTTATTGGGCCTAATCTAGATACAAATTTATATATTTAATATCCTACGTCTTTGTTTCCGGATTATTACAAAATTTCTACAATTTAAAAATCCACTAGGAACGTATAGTATAGTTGATGAGTTTGAATATTATAAAGGTCCATCTCAGAAACACGCCCGGAAGATACTAATAGTTCCGTATTAAGGCATGTCCCAAGTGTGCCATGGCCCAGGGTCCCCCCGAGGATAACGGTCTTCGTCTTCATAATTCTTTTTTTTTAAATTAGTATTTCAATATTTTTTTCAGGTCTGAATTTTTTTAGGGGCCCCAAATTATACTTTGCACAGGGTCCCCAATACTATTACTCCGGCCTTGGATACGAATAAATTAATCGCAATGTAAATTTAATAAAAAATCTCCAGCTCTAAGGGATTCAATTCAATAAAATCAAGGGAAATTGTAAGGTTATTTACCTAGTGCTTGGATTTCGATTAATTTTTATCCATGAATAAAATAAGCTCGGTGATATTTAAATAATATTTATTTAAAGAACCAATAGTTGAATAAAAATTGTAAAATGTTTAAATAATCGAAAGTGAATAAGCCTATTATTTAAATTAAACAAACAATTATTTAAATAAATGCCACTTTTATTCAAATAAATGCTTGGTTGCGTAAAAAACATCATTAAATAAGTTAAAATGATATTCTTTTTACCTACGTTTTTTAAATAAATCGAAAAATTTGTGGATAATGAATAAACAATTCCGAGCACTATAGTTATCACAAATGACAATTGTTCGATAAATCGCGAATTTTCTCTGAAAAAATCAATGGTTCCACAACGCCATAAAGAATATTTGGACGCTTCCTTCACTTTCAGGAAACAAGGCTGAACATAAAATTATAACAAACGACTTGAAAGCTACTTGAGAAACATCGAAAAAGTTCATATTTCACGATAAGGGGCCACTTTTTGCGTCTATCCGTCCAAAGCGCGCGAAGTTCCCAAAAACAACAGACTAAGGAGAGCTAGAGAAGAAAGTTTTATCTCTTTCTCTTTTCATCGGGAGAAGGGGGAGAAGGGGGGGTAAAAACTTTATAACAGGAAGTCATCTATTTAAATCTGAAATTACAAACCCTCCCTTAACACCCTTGGTTCGACTATAGCCATCACCGAACGCGCCAAGAAGTGGACAAAGACGGGGATGGTTGCAGTCGTTTAAAAAGTCTCCTCTCTTTTATAGAGATTAAGAGGGCCCATATTCCGGTAGGCAGCGCCACCCATCGGCGTAAGTGACAGCGTTACACGAAAGAAGAAGAGGATTTATTATCGAAGACAAGCAATCTATATCATCGAAGATCCGGCTTTAGATGAAGAGTGGATGGTGAGGTTCTGGATGGAGATGAGAGCGGATGGAAGAGAGAGAAAGATGGGTGGCCAATCTGACGCCGCGCCGCAACTAGTAATTTTCCCCCGGTAGATAGTGAGAGAAGGCGGAGATGCGAGGTTACATCCGACCGTCATTTATTTCTACGCGAACGTGTCCTTACATCCGCGCGAGCCGAGATTCGCGGGCAGACGGAAGAATTGATTAAAGTCGCTCCCTTTTTCAAAATAGCCGAACGGGCCCGCTTACTTCTCGATCGAATATATACGAGCTCATTTACCGCTTTAAGATTAAATTTTCCGTTACACAGATAGCTATAGCGTAGGACGTTGTTAGGTTCACACCGCTCCAGATCGATGATAAATATAACTTACCAACAGGGGCGTAGGAACGTTTTTGAGTTTGGTGGGGTGGCGGAGTGGTTAGCACTTTCGCCTCGCAGCAAGAGGAACCGGCTTCGATCCCAGCTTGTGGCACTGGGTGAAAACTCGGAACAACTCCTTCCGCGTTGAGTTTGCAAGTTCTCTCGCCACTGATTTCAGTAGCGGCGCTAAGGGTGGGCTGAGGTGGGCTTTAGCCCCGCTACATTTCTAAGAGGGGCCACATATTTATAATTAAGAGGCCACATATTTGAATTTATGAATCTTCTTAATCTCTAGAAATTGGTTTTATTGATAAGAAACGTTTTACTGGAAAAAAAATCTTTTAAAATTCATTTACTCAAGAAGAGAGTAGACCATAAACAGATATAGAGGAAGGGGGCAGAAATTGAGAGAAAGTTGAATGGACGATAGAAACAAAAGAAAGGGGCTTAAGGGAATTTAGGGAAATACCCCAGGCATGCACGTGTCCCCTCCAGGTCTGATACAAGGTCAGTAGGGGGTCCAGTAAAAGGGACGAGAGCCGCAACAATAAAACGACCTTGCTCTTCTCGCTTCCTGGAAAATTTATAAGGGGTCACTAAAGTTGTAAGGGCCACCAAATTCTTAGGGGCCACAAAATAATTAGCCCACTTGTGAAAAAACCTTAGCGCCGCTACTGACTGATTTAAGAAGTTTTCCCCCAATCTCTTCAGTTTCCCCTTCCATAAAAACTTGTTGAGGTTAACGGTAATAGTTAGTGTAGGGAGCTGTTAGCTCGCGTGGCGTGAAGGGCTTGCCACCACCTTCCTACGCATTGTAACACGGCCACCTGAATTAATGGCTTTAAAAGTCGCTTGATGACTTAGGCCTAAGGTGGTGGTGCCTAGCATATTATTATTATTAAAATATTGCGAGCGTCACAATATATGGTATTATAAAAGTGGACCAATATTTGGAAATTTTACTTTAATTTGACCAAAAAACGAAAGTTGAATTTGAAGTCACCCTGTCTTTAAAACTTTTAAACGACAAATTTATCTTTTTAATAATTGTTGGAAAAACAAATTCACAATATTTCAGAGGGGGAGTAGAAAATATAGGACGGGACATTGTCCCCTTGTACCCCTGGTTGCTACGCCACTGCTTACCAAAAAAAGCCTCGCTTATAAGTTAATCTAAATAAATTCTATAGGTAAAATCATAAGTAACGTAACTTGCGTAAGTATGAGGCTTTCTATGGTCTCCAGGTAGTAATATTTCTTAAAATAGTCTGTTTCTCCAATGACAAGACAATATAAAGCATTACGTGGCTAAGGATTTAGGACCTTCATCGATGTTTTACTAGTCTTTGGAAATGTCTTTGGAGAAGTCGCCACCAATAACTTATTTGAGAACTTATTGCAAATTGGAACGCTTTCCACAGTAAAAATAACGTATACTTTGGCATCACCCATCCAAAAAAAAACCAAGTAGGGTGTAACACTTTATCACTAAACGAAATCTTTCAGGGTCATACTTATTACGTTACTTATGGTAAAACATATACAGAGTGTTTCAAAAGCTTATGCAAAAATATCAATGAGTTGTAGGGGGTGAGTTGAGAAGTATGCCTGTTTTCCCCCCATTTTCCTACGATGAGTTAAAAGAGCGCCAGGGAGCTTCAAAGTGTGGCCTACTAGCCCCTGGAAGTAGGCTGCCACAAGGAAAAATTCAAGCAGCAGGGAAATGCGAACACTAAGGTTTGGGTTCGTGTTATAAAAAAATGACTTTGTAAACAAATCGAGGTAACCAGCGTAAAAAGGTAAACTTAAACAGTATTTAAAGTCCCTGCTGCTTGGTTTTGCACTTGTTGCAGCCTACTTCCAGGGGCTGGTAGGCCACACTTTGAAGCTTTCTGGCACTCTTTTAACTCATCGTAGGAGAAAGGGGGAAAAACAGGCATACTTCTCAACTCACCGCATACAACTCCTTAAAATGTTTCTTTAACCTTTTGAAACACCCTGTATACCACTCATTAAACGCTAATATATTTCATCCCGACCAATATCTCAACGATCCCGCACACTTGGGTGGTAATCCGTCGTAGCCGGCAAACCTGTGAGTGGCGGTGGTATACGAACGAAAAACAAACCCAATACCTGTCCACTTCAGAAGCTATCACTGTCAGAGAATCTGAGCTTTTTTATCTAATAAGAGCAGTGGCTCGACAAAGAAAGGGTATAGAATTTGCTACCTAAGAGATAAGGCTGAACTTTCATCATGATGGCAAAAAGGGGAGAGCTTAGTCCATCAAACGCCAGAGTGGGAGTGACCCTGACTATTCACCAACCTTCGGATAATGACCCATCATTTATTACAACCTTTTTCCGATAAAGCCGTGATCCTTGAACCCATCCGCCATCAACGAACAATAGTCGACTAGGTCATAGGTTGTTTTATAACTTCTAAACACTTTTCGAAGTTTCTCAAAAGTCAAAAGGACAGAATGAAGGCAAGATTTTTGCCATGGACGCTCACGATTTCTCCAGTGAATATTTACGACTATCGCGGAAAGTACCGCGGTTATTGTCGTTCTCTCGGAAGTTTTCGCGTCCGTTGTCCCTGAGCGCTTTTACGAAATTAGAATCCGTGTCCTACTGAAAGTTCTGACGTCGCGTTCTCCGTCTAACCTTGGTCTGACCAATCCTCCTAGGAGACTTTATCTACGCGTTGGATACAACGCCACTTCTTGAACCAACGAAACAGCAATTCTAACGTTTATAGCCCTTTTAAAATTCTAAAGGGTAGAGAAGGCTTATTTTTAAAACCCCGATGCTACGTGGATAAGTAATAAAGGGATTGCGTGTACTGCGGTGCATGACGGGTAATCAGACGCGAAAGAATCCAAGTATACGATCTTACGTATGAACTCAAACTCCAAATGGGACTCAATGTGTAATCTTCGTGGAGGTGGAGCATATCTCCCGGAAATCATGCAAAAAGAGGCTTCAGTTGTGGCAACATATTCTCTACTAACTTGAATACATTCTTGGGGTCATTTAGAAGGAAGGTACTATTTAGCGCCGCGGAAGAATCATAAATAGAAAAAAGGGAAGTGAAAATAAAAAAAACGAGACGCTCAATTATCCTTGTAGACTACACGCTCGCTCTTAATAGGTAATTTATTTGGACCCTGCTAATTGGTTTTGCTAATTGTTATGTACACAAGAAAAAACACAATCGTATTAGATTATTTATTGGCACTTTGCGCCAGAATGTCCGAGAAATTTCTTTGGGAATTTAGTAATTGGTCAAATATCTGGATGGCCTTCAAAGCAATAGGTGTTTTCGTAAATCCGCCGCTTCACTTTTTACTGTTGGGAGTACTGCCAACCGAGGCATTTTTTAGTTGGCCGTAATAGCCGTTTTTGTTTTCGGTTTCGTCTAAAGTGTCGCCTGCTAAAGTTTATGTTTTTTTACCTAGACCGTTTCGATCGTTTCGCCATATTTTTAGGTTAAATTGTTATTTAATAAACTAGAAAATTATTTGTTAAACATTTGAAACTTATTTTGAAGGGTTCAAGATAAGATAAATTGCTTTTGTTGTATATCTAAAGGTATGTACCATATGCAAACTTTTGATAGTGCCATTATTTCCGATAGGCCTTGTCCTACGTAAAGAAAATCTTAAAACTACACGACCAAAAATATAAAATATATTAAAACATACCTAGGAATATTTTCATTTATGGAGTCCATAACCCACCTAACACTTTGCCAACATATAAAATAAATACTAAAATACTAAATA
Source organism: Leiobunum rupestre (assembly GCF_980474605.1). NCBI lineage: Eukaryota > Metazoa > Arthropoda > Arachnida > Opiliones > Sclerosomatidae > Leiobunum > Leiobunum rupestre. The sequence goes on from NC_143390.1 coordinate 16,995,235, forward strand.
GGACCACAATTGTTATTTTCTCAAAGGCCGCTGCTGTTTCACTATCACCCAGTGTACCTGAAGCAGACGCCAAATTCGAACAAAACAATGCATAACTCGTTTCTATGACGTTTTTGTGACGTCGACCCCAACAGTAAAACAAGTTCGTCGGTGGGGAAAACAATTTGCTTATTCAGCTATTTAGAATACCTTACGAAAAGGACTCGATCGAAGGTCCAAATTTAGATCTAAGTGGAACCAACACACATCCATCACTGAGAGAAAAAACCCCGCTAAAATTACATGAAGTCCATGGCAACTGGTGTTTCCATGGACTTCATGTAAAGTTTACGTGATCTTGGGTAATAACAGGAAACAACTTGTTGTCAAAACAGGTTATAAACTTATTAATTTTGCATATGATTACTTGTTAGTTTAACAGGTCTTCCCATTAAAAATTGCATCAATATCCCCAGTTAAGAAAACGGGAAACCTGTAATGAAAACAGGTTATAAGCTCGCTAATTGAACATTTTAGCTCTTGTTAATTTTAGGAATTTGACCTTGAGAAAATACATTTCAATTCCCCGTTACCAAAACAGGAAACTTCCTGTAATCAAAACAGGATAGAAGATTAATAATTTTACGAACTTACCCTTCTGAAAATACATATATCCCTATTTGATCAAATCGGAATGAAGTTGAAGTTCATACGTTGTATAACACATTTTGGATTGTAAATGTCCACGATTTTCTTAAGGGATCGGTGCGAAAGCGTACATCATGAGTTTATAATTATTTTCGCATACGTGTCGGTCAGTTGGCCATCTTCTTCGAGTTATATATTTACTGATATACATTTCTAGAATACCTCGTCGTCACAGTGAGCACGTACTCGATCATTTGATTGCGTATTTTTCTCGTTGGGGTGCTTATATTTTCGGATATGACGTCAATACTACGTCACTCCACGTGTAGCTATCATTCATTATTCCAACTATCCGACTCACTTATAAAACATTAATTATGGACATATGGCAGTTTTCCTTTACACCGATTAAGCACAGTACGCGAAGTACGCAAATTACGCCGAGATTACATAATCTTTACGGGATGCATGTACACGGAATACGCTGAGATTACAGAGAAATATACAAACTACACCTCGATTGCGCTAAGAGCACCCAGATTACGTCAAGATTACTCGAAGTGTACGCTAAATAAGCAGATTACGTCGACATTTCGCTATTTTAAGCGCTGAGATTACGTACTCCCTACCAGAAGCGTGTACACGGAGTACGCCTAAATTACGCGTAGTTCCCAAATTACGCCGAGATTAAGTGAATCATCCAAATTACCCCGAGATTACGCCAATTATGCTGAGATTACGCGAAGTACGCAGATTACGGCAAGATTAAGTGAAGCACCCAAATTACCCCGAGATTACACGAATTACGCAAACTACGGTAAAATTACGCAAATCACTCAGAGATTACGCGAAGTACACCCATAACGCCGAGATTAAGCGACGTACCCAAAACACACCGAGATTACGCCAAGATTACGCGAAGTACGTAGATTACGGCAAGATTACGTGAAGCACCCAAATTACGTTGAGATTACGCGAAGTACGCAGATTACGGCAAGATTACGTGAAGCTCCCAAATTACGCCGAGATTACACGAAGTACGAGAATTACGCCGAGATTACGCGAAGTACGCAGATTACGGCAAGATTACGTGAAGCACCCAAATTACGCGGAGATTACGCGAAGTACGAGAATTACGCCGAGATTACGCGAAGTGCGCAGATTACGGCAAGATTAAGTGAAGCACCCAAGTTACCCCGAGATTACACGAATTACGCAAACTACGGTGAAATTACGCAAATTATTCCGAGATTACGCGAAGTACGCCCATAACGCCGAGATTAAGTGACGTACCCAAAACACACCGAGATTACGCCAAGATTACGCGAAGTACGTAGATTACGGCAAGATTACGTGAAGCACCCAAATTACGTTGAGATTACGCGAAATACGCAGATTACGGCAAGATTACGTGAAGCTCCCAAATTACGCCGAGATTACACGAAGTACGAGAATTACGCCGAGATTACGCGAAGTACGCAGATTACGGCAAGATTACGTGAAGCACCCAAATTACGCGGAGATTACGCGAAGTACGAGAATTACGCCGAGATTACGCGAAGTGCGCAGATTACGGCAAGATTACGTGAAGCTCCCAAATTACGCCGAGATTACACGAAGTACGAGAATTACGCCGAGATTACGCCGAGATTACGCGAAGTACGCAGATTACGGCAAGATTACGTGAAGCACCCAAATTACGCGGAGATTACGCGAAGTACGAGAATTACGCCGAGATTACGCGAAGTGCGCAGATTACGGCAAGATTAAGTGAAGCACCCAAGTTACCCCGAGATTACACGAATTACGCAAACTACGGTGAAATTACGCAAATTATTCCGAGATTACGCGAAGTACGCCCATAACGCCGAGATTAAGTGACGTACCCAAAACACACCGAGATTACGCCAAGATTACGCGAAGTACGTAGATTACGGCAAGATTACGTGAAGCACCCAAATTACGTTAAGATTACGCGAAGTACGCAGATTACGGCAAGATTACGTGAAGCTCCCAAATTACGCCAAGATTACACGAAGTACGAGAATTACGCCGAGATTACGCGAAGTACGCAGATTACGGCAAGATTACGTGAAGCACCCAAATTACGCGGAGATTACGCGAAGTACGAGAATTACGCCGAGATTACGCGAAGTGCGCAGATTACGGCAAGATTAAGTGAAGCACCCAAGTTACCCCGAGATTACACGAATTACGCAAACTACGGTGAGATTACGCAAATTACTTCGAGATTACGCAAAGTACGCCCATAATGCCGAGATTAAGCGACGTACCCAAAACACACCGAGATTACGCCAAGATTACGCGAAGTACGTAGATTACGGCAAGATTACGTGAAGCACCCAATTTACGTTGAGATTACGCGAAGTACGCAGATTACGCCAAGATTACGCGAAGTACGTAGATTACGGCAAGATTACGTGAAGCACCCAATTTACGTTGAGATTACGCGAAGTACGCAGATTACGGCAAGAATACGTGAAGTACGAGAATCACGCCGAGATTACGTGAAGCACCCAAATTACGCCGAGATTACACGAAGTTCGCAGATTACGGCAAGATTAAGTGAAGTACGAGAATCACGCCGAGATTACGCGAAGTACGCAGATTACGGTGAAATTACGCAAATTACTTCGAGATTACGCAAAGTACGCCCATAATGCCGAGATTAAGCGACGTACCCAAAACACGCCGAGATTACGCGAAGTACGAGAATTACGCCGATATTACGCGAAGTAGGCAGATTACGGCAAGATTACGTGAAGCACCCACATCGATTACGCAGAATATCCTTCCCCTCGCTTCTCTTGTATAGCTATTTTCTATACTGCCGGTTTGACCTATTTCAGTCCAAATAGTTTAGTTTAAAACGCTCTCTTATCGGGCAAACAGGTAGTAGCAGAAACTAGTTGGATATGTGACTGGTATAAAAAAAACCCTGAAAATCGCGATACAGTAAAACAGAACACGTCACCTAAATTTAATAAGAAAGGAAGCCCACCTCCGAATTGAAAGTAAACGCAATAAAACCGCGAAAATACCCCGAAGGAAGACCTAAAAACAGCTTCGAATTCCAGTCTAAAAGTCGAGAGAAAAATATATAAAAGATTTCGTTAAGCCTCGGAGCCTACCAAATCACTTCGAATAAAGAATTGGGAAATAGACCTTCAAATCCAAACAATATATCGACCTACTCTTTCGTGAACCTGGAACTAAACAAACCAGCGCCCTCGAGTCAATTGTTTACGAAGATCTCGCACCAGGAATTGATAAATATTGAACCAAAACCACACCTCATCTTTCGTCTCGACATCGCGCGCCTTCAAATTCGTATTAACGCGAGTGCTAAAATAACAGAGAGAGACGGCGATAAATTTTATGCAAATTTTGTCGCGGCTCCGGATTGGAAGCGAGAACGTGGGCTCGAATAATTCCGAATTTCGGAATAACATCACGATCTAATTTAAATTATATCGCTTAGCTTAAAATACAAAGATCATCGAATACGTGTTGTCTAGAAAGTGTCTCCGAAATAAGCTTAGATTTGAATGCGCCTTCTATGTAAAACGCGTTATTCAAACACCACTAATGGAACGCCTACGAATTTCAAAAGCCTTTTAAAAACTTCAAACAGTATGTTTATTTCTTAAGCCTCGCCTATTGTCTTGGAAAAGGTTGAAGACTCTTATTTGATTTGATTCGCGAAAAGGGATTTGGAAAAATCAACGTGAAAATGCGAAAATTTATAATTTTAAAATATAGTTAATGAAAGGGGAATCAAGAAGGACCCTACTTCTTTAATTCGCGCAATTTTTACTTACACTCCAGGGGCCCATCTTCCCATCCAGCAGTTTTTTACAAAACCAAATTAAAATTAAAAAAGTGCGTGACGAAATATATCCTAAACTATTCCTCAGGTAAAATATTTTTTTTAAATATCCCAAAAAGGTATAATTTTTACATTTTCAAGAATATAATAATCAATAACGTTTATATACTTTGGGATAATGTTTGAACTATTTTTAGCGTAGCTACTAATAATAATAATAATCAGCTAGGCTAACACCGAAGGCACCACCATAGGCCGAAGTTATCGAGCGAATTTTAATGCCTTTAACAGGTGGCCGGGTTACAAGGCGTGGGAGGGTGGTGGCAAGCCCTTCATGCCACGCGAGCCAACAGCTCCCTATACTAACTATTACAGTGAATCTCTACAAGTTTTTATGGAAAGGGGAAACCGAAGAACTAGAGGGAAAACCCCTTTAACCAGTGGGGAGATAACTTTAAATCACCCATCAATTGCTCAAACATATGTATTTCATGTGCGCCATTAGAGTATAGCTCCGATTTGATTTCGGTGTTTGGCGAAAAACACATTGTCGGCGGCGTGGTGCGCCAAATTTAACAAAATCCTTGGCAGCGTTGATTTTTTTCGGCGGCGGTGGCATGAAGGGGATAAAATGTCTCCACCCCTTTGAAAATTTCAAAACGTTTTTGAAAGACAAAATAAATAAAGTTACGTAGAAAAACTCAAAACAATTTCGGCGGCGGGAACAAAATTTATCGGCAGCGCGTGAAAAGAAAATGACTCGAGGGCGGCGGCGGCGGTTCGGTGCCAATGAAAATATCGGCGACGGCGACGTTGGATCGGCAGCGCTACGCCATATCATTTTATTTAAAAAAATGTATATTAAACCAGGAAACTATAAAGGTATACACTTGGAATGTCTAAGGAAGATTTTAAAGGCGGGAAAACTCACGAGAAAAACTCTAGCGCCCTGCTACCCTAATTCCAAGGAGGTCTCGATCAAGAAGATGTTTGAAAAAATATCTGTATGAGTTAAAATTGATGACGTCATCCAGATGAGCCTCCGTTGATTTTCAATGCGATCTCATCTGGGTGACGTCACGATTTTACATAGCAACGCAAAACCCGTAATATTTTGATAAAAAACCATGCGATCGAGGCAACCTTATAGTTCCCTTTTTTACGAACCTTGCCCTAATTCGACAAAAACTCGTCATTAAGCCTAGTCATGGTTATTATATTATTAGCTTAGCTGATTATCTCTTTTATAAACATACAAATACCTGAAATTAGGTATGACTACACTTCTTTCGCGAAGAACGTTATAATTACTTCAAAATATTAAGTACGATAACAAATTGAGGTTTTTAAATCCATTGTTTTATAAGCCTATTTTGCGCGGGAAGATCGCCTATTTGTTACCATGACGACGCATTCTTTTCGCGTCAAACCTCGAGTCAATGAATTTGAAATGTCGTGTTACGTCTTACACTTGAAGTAGTTAAGCCCCGCCTTTTTCTCGACGCGCTTTCGTATCACCGTCCCAATGGAACCTTAGACATTCCAAGTGTATACCTCTATAGTTTCTTATATAGGTTTTCTTCCGTCATCAAGTGTATTAATTTTATTTAATTATATTACAAACTTTTGATGAAATGTATTAACATGAGCATTATGGTCAGAAGCGCGCAAATACAAATCATTAAATTCTCTACCGCGTGTAACGGTGGTTCTACCTCGAGCGGGCAGGTAATTGAAAACCAGACAAAACGATATTTCGTTTTCATCCTAGGTAAATAAAATACCATAAATGTTTGCTACGAAACGTATCGCGTAAATAAACGAGACGAAGGTTGGAACGGCAATCCACAATTTCTTTAGAAAATATTCTGACGAAATAATCTCACGAGAATTGAGTGGTATAAACTCATTAGAAGGGATTATGCGCGGGATTTAAGTCATCGAGGCGAGCCTTAATCCTACCTGTAAAGGGGCTCGTTTTCCGCCTATTGGGCGCGCCTAACATTAATTGAAGAAGAAAACCAGAAAAAAGTTCTGTCAACTGAAAGGAATGAGAAATTAATTCGCTCTTTCTTTTCTTTCGGGTTATTTCCAAAAGGAATTATTCGCGGCGGACACCGGCTAGATCAAACACGAAAATCCGTTTACCCGCGCGCTCTCCTGATTTCTTTCCGCTCAGACTTCCAGTACTCCTTTTGTAACCCAAAAGATTAAGTTTGAGCCTGCAAGATAAATGAACTATTTCAGACGGTATTTTAAAATTCAGTTGACGTACAACTTAATGGGCTACCCGACCACCTTTTTCAAAAATAGCGCGCTGAGCTTAGCGGAAATGAATTTTAGAATTTTATCATTTGAATAATCGTTTGCAAAAGGAAACTTATTATATCGTTGAAATTGATGGTAAATGTAAGTTAAATCATAAGTAACATAATAATGATATGTTTGACTCTTCCTACTCTTCCAGCGCTAACTTTATAATGATGGTCTGTTTCGACAATGTTAAATCATTTTATAATTTGAATAATCGTTTTCAAAGGAAACCTTATTATTTCGTAGAAATTGATGGTAGATTTAGATTAAATCATAAGTAACAAAAAGCCGAAACATGTCACGCACCTCTTTCGTATAATTATAGAGCTTTTATAGTGTACAGAACAAGACGTACAACGGTCAGAATACACACAATCCTTCTAATGTATTAAGTTTGTTTGAGTTATTCAGAGCAGCCTGCAACGCCGATATCACAATCATTATATATCCACACCTATTTACTTATTTGTTACTTCTATTCATAATTTGAAAGCATCGAAGATTTCTTTTACTTCTGATCACACTTATTTTTTACTTTGGATCACACTTATTTGTTACTTCAGGTCATACGTTGTAAGCATCGCGTATTACTCCGATAAGTGTCCCACTTATTTGTTAGTTTTGGTCATAATAGAACGGCCTTGGAAAATGCCAGAGATAAATTCGCGTAAAGTCTCTATAACCACACGTATTTCCAATGTTGGAGTTGAGGGGGGTACTTATACGCTGTCCAAAAAACCTTACTAAGAATTAAAATTACGCAACGAAATGGCAATTCTAAGTTATATGGAAACCACAGCTATTCAAAAATATAACTTTCATGAAAATCGGACTTAAATTAAGGAACGTTATGTCGACTTTCAGGCGGAAATATAAAACCACGAACATTGGGGTCCCGTAAATAACCGCGAAAGCTATACTTAAATTTAATATTTACTGATATAACCGAAGTTGTAGTTCAACTTAATCCTAACCTATCCAATAATATATTTTTTACGTATTTTTTAAAATATCTACCACATAAAGGAAATCACCGAAAATAGTAAATTGGGCAAATGCCCAACTTCTTGGGCTCCGATTTGAAAACTTTATGAAAGGCTACGCCGCAAAATTTTCGTTTTGAAAACGAAAACATTTGAGAGAGTTATCTGGCAGCATTGCCTGCCTTCCGGACTGTATCTCCATACCGAAAATGGCCGACGATTACGCCGCCGAAAATATTTTACTAAACTGATCGGCGGCGTTTTTGACCGTTATTTTGAATTATCGACTAAGACTATGAAGAGAGTATGGAGTGACGTATTTCCTGTTAGAAATCGTCCGATTGCGCAATAGCTAGGTGACAGACTATGATTAACATAAATCGTTTAGTGTCACCAAGGATCCTATATGTTAGAAGGATAGGTAGCTCTCCGGCCAGCCCGTGTTTTCAAAACGCCGGCAGCGCCGTCGATATTGAGAGAGCCTCTAAACGTGGGACGTCTTGTTTCTATTCCCTCAAGGACAAATTTTGGCGGTGCTTCCTCCATGTTTTGTCCATGACGGAATCTAAAGACGAATTATCTATCGCGTATGACCCACCGACATCGCTGCCATTTTTCGTCCCTCGCTTCATATCCTTCTAACATATAGGATCCTTGGTGTCACACTTATAAAAATGATGTTACTTATGGTTAAATAAACTATTTTACAGGAAATTCTTTAGAATCGGATATCAAAGAGACAACTGGTTTTACAATTAATTTTACGATGTAAAAAATATTGTCTTGTTAAAAATCAATAAAATTCTTTTACCGTTATTGAAATTTTGCCCCAATAAAATCGGATTTTTTATTAAATGTCGTATGAAAAAGGACATCGAGCTATTTAGAGAAGCTTCGGAGGATTCGAGCTGTCAACCTGCCAGTAATGGGTAAGCCCTTCGAAAGTCCTGTTGGTAAATTGGAACAAGGGGTCATTCACTTCGTAGCTTGTATCCAATTATTGGAAACTCTCGAATAGATTTCTAATTAAGCAGTTAAATTTAAGGAAATCGTAGAACCGTCCTATAAGCCAAACATGTCACTATTTAAGCTAATTTAAGCTACTTTTTCGGTCATTTCTTTATAGTTACCAATGCAACGGTTTTTAATCAACTGAGAACGAATGCTCAAGCCCTCTGGGAAGACCATGTAGCCTATATTTTGTAATAGGACGTTCATTTTCTCTCGCGCATAATGTATAAAATCAATAAATACTGCAATTATTTTAATCTAACTACCGGATAGGGCGATCCAGAAATTGCGATCGTAGGAAAGGGAAATGGATCGATTCTGAAATCTCGATCGGATAAACCGGAATTGGAGCGATCTGAGAAACCGAAAATAGGGCCATCCTGAAATCTCGATCGGATAAACCGGAATTGGAGCGATCTGAGAAACCGAAAATAGGGCCATCCTGAAATCTTGATCGGATAATCCGGAATTGGAGCGATCTGAGAAACCGTAAATAAGACAATTCTGAAATCCCGATTGGATAAACCGTAAGTGGAGCGATCTTGAAATCCAAACCGGATAAACCGGAAATGGAACCTTTCGGAAATAGTTAGACCAGAAGCTTAGCAATACTGAAATACCGATCGGATAAACCGGAATTGGAGCGATTCTGGAATACCGATCGAATAAAACGGAATTGGAGCGATCTTGGAATACCGATCGGATAAACCGGAATTGGAGCGATCTTGGAATACCGATCGGATAAACCGGAATTGGAGCGATCCTGGAATACCGATCGGATAAACCGGAATTGGAGCGATCCTGGAATACCGATCGGATAAACCGGAATTGGAGTTATTCTGAAATACCGATCGAATAAACCGGAATTGGAGCGATCTTGGAATACCGATCGGATAAACCGGAATTGGAGCGATCCTGGAATACCGATCGGATAAACCGGAATTGGAGTTATTCTGAAATACCGATCGAATAAACCGGAATTGGAGTTATTCTGAAATACCGATCGAATAAACCGGAATTGGAGCGAACTTGGAATACCGATCGGATAAACTGGGATTTGAGCGATGTTGAAATACCGATCGGATAAACTGGACTTGGAGCGATCTTGGAATACCGATCGGATAAACCGGAATTGGAGCGATTCTGGAATACCGATCGATAAACCGGAATTGGAGCGATCCTGGAATACCGATCGATAAACCAGAATTGGAGCTATTGTGGAATACCGATCGGATAAACTGGGATTTGAGCGATATTGAAATACCGATCGGATAAACCGATCAGTAAATCAGAACAATTTCACCGGAAGTGTCACGATTCAAAAACCGGAATTGGAGCGATCTGAGAAACCGAAAATAGGGCCATCCTGAAATCTCGATCGGATAATCCGGAATTGGAGCGATCTGAGAAACCGTAAATAAGACAATTCTGAAATCCCGATTGGATAAACCGTAAGTGGAGCGATCTTGAAATCCAAACCGGATAAACCGGAAATGGAACCTTTCGGAAATAGTTAGACCAGAAGCTTAGCAATACTGAAATACGGATCGGATAAACCGGAATTGGAGCGATTCTGGAATACCGATCGAATAAAACGGAATTGGAGCGATCCTTGAATACCGATCGGATAAACCGGATTTAGAGCTATTCTGGAATACCGATCGAATAAACCGCAATTGGAGCGATCTTGGAATACCGATCGGATAAACCGGAATTGGAGCGATCTTGGAATACCGATCGGATAAACCGGAATTGGAGCGATCCTGGAATACCGATCGGATAAACCGGAATTGGAGTTATTCTGAAATACCGATCGAATAAACCGGAATTGGAGCGATCTTGGAATACCGATCGGATAAACCGGAATTGGAGCGATCCTGGAATACCGATCGGATAAACCGGAATTGGAGTTATTCTGAAATACCGATCGAATAAACCGGAATTGGAGCGAACTTGGAATACCGATCGGATAAACTGGGATTTGAGCGATGTTGAAATACCGATCGGATAAACTGGACTTGGAGCGATCTTGGAATACCGATCGGATAAACCGGAATTGGAGCGATTCTGGAATACCGATCGATAAACCGGAATTGGAGCGATCCTGGAATACCGATCGATAAACCAGAATTGGAGCTATTGTGGAATACCGATCGGATAAACTGGGATTTGAGCGATATTGAAATACCGATCGGATAAACCGATCAGTAAATCAGAACAATTTCACCGGAAGTGTCACGATTCAAAAACCGGAATTGGAGCGATCTGAGAAACCGAAAATAGGGCCATCCTGAAATCTCGATCGGATAATCCGGAATTGGAGCGATCTGAGAAACCGTAAATAAGACAATTCTGAAATCCCGATTGGATAAACCGTAAGTGGAGCGATCTTGAAATCCAAACCGGATAAACCGGAAATGGAACCTTTCGGAAATAGTTAGACCAGAAGCTTAGCAATACTGAAATACCGATCGGATAAACCGGAATTGGAGCGATTCTGGAATACCGATCGAATAAAACGGAATTGGAGCGATCCTTGAATACCGATCGGATAAACCGGATTTAGAGCTATTCTGGAATACCGATCGAATAAACCGCAATTGGAGCGATCTTGGAATACCGATCGGATAAACCGGAATTGGAGCGATCTTGGAATACCGATCGGATAAACCGGAATTGGAGCGATCCTGGAATACCGATCGAATAAACCGGAATTGGAGCGATCTTGGAATACCGATCGGATTAACCGGAATTGGAGTTATTCTGAAATACCGATCGAATAAACCGCAATTGGAGCGATCTTGGAATACCGATCGGATAAACCGGAATTGGAGCGATCTTGGAATACCGATCGAATAAACCGCAATTGGAGCGATCTTGGAATACCGATCGGATAAACCGGAATTGGAGCGATCTTGGAATACCGATCGGATAAACCGGAATTGGAGCGATCCTGGAATACCGATCGATAAACCGGAATTGGAGTTATTCTGAAATACCGATCGAATAAACCGGAATTGGAGCGAACTTGGAATACCGATCGGATAAACTGGGATTTGAGCGATGTTGAAATACCGATCGGATAAACTGGACTTGGAGCGATCTTGGAATACCGATCGGATAAACCGGAATTGGAGCGATTCTGGAATACCGATCGATAAACCGGAATTGGAGCGATCCTGGAATACCGATCGATAAACCGGAATTGGAGCTATTGTGGAATACCGATCGGATAAACTGGGATTTGAGCGATATTGAAATACCGATCGGATAAACCGATCAGTAAATCAGAACAATTTCACCGGAAGTGTCACGATTCAAAAACCGGAATTGGAGCGATCTGAGAAACCGAAAATAGGGCCATCCTGAAATCTCGATCGGATAATCCGGAATTGGAGCGATCTGAGAAACCGTAAATAAGACAATTCTGAAATCCCGATTGGATAAACCGTAAGTGGAGCGATCTTGAAATCCAAACCGGATAAACCGGAAATGGAACCTTTCGGAAATAGTTAGACCAGAAGCTTAGCAATACTGAAATACCGATCGGATAAACCGGAATTGGAGCGATTCTTGAATACCGATCGAATAAAACGGAATTGGAGCGATCCTTGAATACCGATCGGATAAACCGGATTTAGAGCTATTCTGGAATACCGATCGAATAAACCGCAATTGGAGCGATCTTGGAATACCGATCGAATAAACCGCAATTGGAGCGATCTTGGAATACCGATCGGATAAACCGGAATTGGAGCGATCTTGGAATACCGATCGGATAAACCGGAATTGGAGCGATCCTGGAATACCGATCGGATAAACCGGAATTGGAGTTATTCTGAAATACCGATCGAATAAACCGGAATTGGAGCGATCTTGGAATACCGATCGGATAAACCGGAATTGGAGTTATTCTGAAATACCGATCGAATAAACCGCAATTGGAGCGATCTTGGAATACCGATCGGATAAACCGGAATTGGAGCGATCTTGGAATACCGATCGAATAAACCGCAATTGGAGCGATCTTGGAATACCGATCGGATAAACCGGAATTGGAGCGATCTTGGAATACCGATCGGATAAACCGGAATTGGAGCGATCCTGGAATACCGATCGATAAACCGGAATTGGAGCTATTGTGGAATACCGATCGGATAAACTGGGATTTGAGCGATATTGAAATACCGATCGGATAAACCGATCAGTAAATCAGAACAATTTCACCGGAAGTGTCACGATTCAAAAACCTTGAACAGTTTGGCTGGTAGTGAACGAACCCTGAAATCCAGAACAATTTCATCCGAAATGAAAAAAAATTCCAAAGTTACAGCAGAAGTTAAACTATTCAAAAACTCACTTGATCGGAAGTTAGGCCATCAATCCAGATCAATTTCAACGGAATGAGTTAATCGATTTTAAAAGTGTACGCAGTTTTCCCCGGAAGTGAAGTAATTCTAAATTCTGAAAACTTACACCGGAAGTGAAACTATCTAAAAATTCGGAGTAGTTTGACCGGAAGTACGAGTAGATCTAAAAATCCCGTTGAAATTGAGGGGAATTGAAGCGAGTCCAAAATCCATCCTAGCTTTTTTTGAGCTGGAAATGAAGCTATCCTAAGACATCCTTTAAATGAGGCCCGAGGAGGTCGAGCTAATGAGCCTCGCCCGATCTCCCGAGTCTCTTATTTTTCTCTCATTCGGCGCACCCTTTGAAGGACGCTGCAGAAATAAGAAAATGAATTGGCCCTCTTTTGCGCCGAATTCGCAACTATGGGCGAAAGAATCACTTCATTAACGCCGTTTTTCCACCTTCTTTTTAATAGTCCATTCCTTTTCATTAAACGCGCTCGCCCGGCAAACGAACCAAAATGAAAGTCTGCCATCTTTCTCCATTCGTTTTACAAATATTTTACTCTTATTTAGCTGGTAACGACTTCCAGAAAAAATAAGAGAAAATGTTACGTTTTCAAAACACACCGTGGTGCTCAGGGATAAGTTCGTTTCCAGGGGTTTAATCAATTTAATTATTTTATTTTGTAACAAAGAAATCTAATAGATTTTCAAACAAATTATTAAATTGGCCGATTTGCTGATAAAATCCAGAAACTAACTGATATAAAATAAAAACTTGTAAAATGAAATTTGGTCGAAAAACTCTTATTTTTCAAATAGGCAGATACAAGACACTCTTATTCCGAGTGAGGCTCGAGATAAATAATTCGAAAGAAGATTTTATCTCTTCTAAAACTAAACAAAACGTGTTTGGGACGAGAAACAACCAAATCAGCGCAACCAGAGGGAAACAGCGCTGTCTCAAAACTACGAGAGAGAAGGGAAGAGATAGATGATAGCTCCTGGTTAAATGAACGAGGGCCTTGACCACTCGGCCAAAACGAACGAAGCCGCAGTTTTCCCGGAGCTGCTAAAAGCAAACAACAAAATAGTAGCTCCTTCGAAATAATTCGACTTGAGTTCCACTCAGACGGCTTTTGAATAAAGAATCAATTAGCTTTCAACTGAGCTGGACAAAAGCGAACCACGGTATAGTCAATAGCCGTAAATGAAGACCGAATTGTCTATATAGTCGGTATTTAAAGTGGCTAATTTCTGGCTATTTGGGGAAATGGTTCTCGCGCGCTATCTTTAAATATTGTAAATATTGGTAATGGAGCCTCCCCCTCACTAAATTGGCCGGGTTTCAATATATAGACGACGTGCAGGTTCAAAATATTAACCCTAATCGCTTTGATGACGCAAACTATTCGCGTACCATTTGGGCCACCGAATATTCCCAAACCTCCATATCTAAACGGACATTTACTACCGATTATACGTTTATGTTAATATAGCTAATTATATTACACTTCGTATCTGAGAATTTAACGCGGTAGACCAATTAATTTTCAAGACGATTTTATTCGCTTCAAACGCTAAGAGCCGACCAAACAGGTTAATTGTATGCGCCGCTTAAGATTTACTGTAGGTCGACGAACATTTTGGAAATATTTGGCTTTAGTTAAAACAAACGCTTATATACTTGATGATAACGAATACCACATGATCTGATAGTATTGTGCCTCCCCTTTAACAGTCAATCAAATTGCTCCGTTATCTCATTGGTTCCTTGATACTAAATATTCCGACGCAATTGAATCACACGGGGTGACGTTTTTCCTCGCCCCTTGACAAGGGAAAATTAGACCATGATGCGCACGGATCGTGTCAACGTAGTCTTTCTCTCTAATTCGAGATATATACATTCATGTATAAGATTAATCGCTAAATAAATACGAATCAAAGTTACGGTCTTTAGCATTCAAATTCCCGTGCTTTTGCGATCAAATTTACGCGCTGCTCCGATCAAAGTTACGGTCTTTAGCATTCAAATTCCCGCGCTTTTGGGATCAAATTTACGCGCTTCTCCGATCAAAGTTACGATCCTTAGCATTCAAATTCCCACGCTTTTACGATCAAATTTACGCGCTTCACCGATCAAATTTACGGTCTTTTGCTTTCAAATTCACGTGCTTCTTCGATCAAAAATACGGTCTCTAGCACTAAAATTCCAGCGCTTTAGCGATCAATTATACGCGCTTCACCGATCAAAGTTAAGGTCTTTAGCATTCAAATTCCCGCGATTCAGCGATTAAAGTTAAGGTCTTCAGCATTCAAATTCCCGCACTTTAGCGATCAATTATACGCGCTTCACCGATCAAAGTTAAGGTCTTTAGCATTCAAATTCCCGCGATTCAGCGATCAAAGTTAAGGTCTTTAGCATTCAAATTCCCGCGATTCAGCGATCAAATTTACGCGCTTCTCCGATCAAATTTACGGTTTTTAGCATTCAAATTCCCGTGCTTCTTCGATCAAAAATACGGTCTCTAGCACTAAAATTTCCGCGCTTTTGCGATCAAATATACGCGCTTCACCGATCAAAGTTAAGGTCTTTAGTATTCAAATTCCCGTGCTTTAGCGATCAAATTTACGCGCTTCTCCGATCAAAGTTACGGTCTTAGCATTAAAATTCCCGCGCTATAGCCATCAAATTTGTTCGCTTTTCCGAACGAAGTTAAGATCTTAAGCAAAAAATTTCTCGCGCTTTCACGTTCAAACACGCCGTTATTTTTTATTTCTTTCGGATATTTTTGCTCGAATTGTTGTTCAATTTGGCCTCTTTAGCGTTCCTTGTGTAATTAAGTGCTTTGGTTTTCAATAAAGGAAATTAAATTTTTCATGTATGAATATTTATTGGTAAAAACATTGAAAAAATAGCTACGTTAGACAGTCAATAAGTTTGTCGTATTTAATAGTTTTTTTTACTTCTCGCGGATATTATATCTAGAAAAAATAATAATCCGTGAATTTTGTTGTGACTGCACCTTCAATGGAGTTTACTTCGAAATGCACTCTTTTAATAACCATCATCTGTGATGGAAATCCACTCTTTTAATAACCATCATCTGTGATGGAAATCCACCCTTTTAATAACCTTCATCTGTGATGGAAAATAGTCATCATTAAAGAAGTGAACGATGGGATGCCTTGGTCCCTAGATGTACGAAAGAAAACTGAATATATGCAAATATAATTTATTATTATCAAGAACACGTCGCTACCTTAGCAATAATTAAAGCTAACTCGACTTACTCGAATTTGCTTGAATAAAATTTTTCGAACGGTTATTTCAACCTTCGTTTAAAATAATATTACAAATAAAAATCATTTATTTTCAAAGTTATAATTTTTTCCATTTTTAAAAAGAATTCTTTAAGTTTAAATAATTTAGTTAATAATGTCAAACCTTAATGTGAGTTTAAGTTAGGGAAATTCACAAATTACATAACACAAAAACTCATTTTTTTCGACACCTCCTCCTCCCCGTTATGTAGATTATCAAATAAACAGACCACTCACCCCTTAAATTACCAAACTAATGGAACCCCCTCAATCATTATAGTAACACTAACCTTCAATTGCTTGCCACCCCACTAAATAACCTTCAATTTATTAAAAACTATTCACACCGTATAAATAAAAAAACAAGTATGATATTGCGACTATTTGTAAATTCAAATTCGGTAGTTAAGTAAACCTTTATGTTACTTGAAATTTCCCAAAAGGAAAAGTTTCGACCGGCTTTAGTTTTTCCATGGCAACCAAAAATGTTTTTGATTACTTAGAAATTGACATGGAGAAATCGCAGATTTTTAGGGTCCGTCCTTTGAAAAATTTTAAAATATTAAAAAAATATATATTAAAAGAATTGTGCATTTTGTAAATTCAGGTTATTTGGGTAAATGCGTGTACATTTTTTTTAATATAATTTATTTTTCAATATTTTAAACTCCGTGTTAATTTCCATAAATAGGGAAAAGTAGATTTTAAGTAATCAAAAACATTTTTGGTTGCCATGGCAAAACTAAAGCCCGTCGAAACTTTTCCTTTTGGGAAATTTCAAGTAACATAAAGGTCTACTGATCCCCCGAATTTAACCAAAATCGGTGAAAATTAACCTTAAATAATTGATCATTTAGGTAAAGAATGGATAGCCAGGTAGAAACAGATGAATATAAGGTATGGTGGGGATACAATAAACCATTTATAAGAGATTGTTGTGTAATTTTTTTTAAATTAGTTTGCGTATGAATGCTCCACATGTTTGAACACACATTTGGTTATAGTAGGAATGGTTTCCCCTTGATTTGTTTGAAAATGAGCTTAGACTTTTTCGTTGTGATCTCTTTACTTTTTTAACACTCGTTCCTCTCCTTTAAAATTATTTTATTCGCAGAGTAATAATGTTTTCTTTATTAATTTATTATTAGGATAATTTATTTTAAATTTTAAAATTAATATATCTTAATTTGTTTGCTTCCAAAGCGAGCAAAGCAGACGACTTTTACACGCGCTTTCGAAATAATGACGTCACGGTTTGTTTACATCGACTCTCATTGCGCGAAAAGTATCCGCTGAGACGTGGGACGTTTCGCGGCGAAGTTTTCGTTTCAGTGACTAGTCCTGTATATTGAATGTCCGTGGTATAGATAACAGGAAAGGAGAGTAGAGAAATCTACATGTGACCTTGAAAAATTTGGGAATAACCAACGACTTTTGCTATTATAAGAAAGAAAATAATTAGCTTATTCGTGAACTGAAAAATGCTTAATATCTCAATTAGGAATTTACCGTAACTTTGTTAGCGATATTGAAGTGAATTTTAATTGGTAAATGCATGCGGGTAAATAATTTTGACTTTCAAAGTCTACCAATAATTTCATTAAATATTACCAATATCTTACATTAAAGGAATTCGTTGAAATACACTCAAAGATCAACATATGAATACGAATTAAGGACACAAAGCTTTAGTTCGGAAAAAAATGTTGTTAAAGGGTTTTTAAAAATAACGGTAATCTTACCTTTTGTATTATTAACCTTTCTCCAGATTTAAACCTAAATTTCAAATGATTCTAAAATTTGCGACGCTAATTTCAAACAAGTCTACTAAAAGTGTATTTTAATTATTGGTTAATTAATTTTGGCTCTAGGGTTTCATTACCGTCAGCAAAGGCAAGAAGGATTCTATGATTATACGCTACAGAAATAAGTCGGGTGTCCAAGTAATATAATTTAAAAAGCAATGGTAACAAATACACTTGAATAAAATAAAAGCACTCAAATAAAATATACACGGCACTAAAATAAACTGGGTATACAAATAAAATTCGTTTCGCGGGAATCACGCGGGGGAGTAACGCGGGCTCTCTCTCTCAAATTAATTTAAAGCCTTTCTTGGCTTTGGGTCGGTGTGGTCGGTGTCAGGTGACCTGGAATTTGTCGCCGGGTGACTTCGGACATGGACTTGCTCCAGCTGACTCCCGTTCGTACCGCAATGTTAGCTGACGTCCGCGAGCCTCGAACTCTACTTCGTCTTTTATAATATAAACTTCTATTAACTCTGCCTGATACTCCGCCCGAACTCTTTGTTGTCAATTTCGAACTTTTGGCCTTAACCCAGGACTGCTCGTCTTCGGACTCTACCTACAAGTTCCACTCACAAGGAGACATCCCGAAGTGTAACCCACCGATTTTGTTCAAACTCGGGGGATTGGTAGACCTTCATGTATCATGAAAAATCCTAAAGGGAATTTATTCAATGGGCAACCGTTTTGCCATGGCAACGAAAAATATTTTTGACAACAAAAAATTTAAATTTTCCCATTGAAAATAACATGGGGTTCAGACCGATTCCCCCTGTGAAAAATTTTAAAGAATTTCAAAAATTCAAAAATGCCAAAAATAGAAAAAATAGATAAAAATTGACAAAAAAAAACATCAAACTGATCAACATTTGATCAATTTCAGGTCAAAATCCCATGTTATTTGCAATGAGAAAATTTAATATTTTGTGTTGTTAAAAAAAAATTTTGTTGCCATGGCTAAACGGTTGCCCATTGAATAAATTCCCTTTAGGATTTTTCATGATACATGAAGGGCTACCAATCCCCCAAGTTTGAACAAAATCGGTGGGTTACACTTCGGGATGTCTCCTTGTCAGTAACCCTGAGGGACTCAAAATTGGCCAACTCTCTGGTTTTGTTCTTCGGGGATGTCACGTGATTATAATTTCGGGTTAAGTTAAGTTTGAAATATCTTAATTCTTCGGTTGATGATTGGAGAAAGTGAAATGTCTGAAGCGGCCTTTGAGGGGTGTTTCGTTGAGAGGTTATTGGTCGACGTATAGTTGTATGGATGGAAGCTAGTAGTTGATAGTCGGTAGTAGAAATTGGTGACGGCCGGTGACACGTTTCCGCGTGTGGCACCACTTTTTGGTTCCACTTTCGGGAGAGCAGAGAGTACAGTGTCATTAAAACATAATGTTTGTTAAAAAGTCAGATGACGAAGAATGTAGGGGGACTAAATATCAAAGAATAGAGAGGGGGGTTTGGTGGTGCGCAATAGGACAAGGTGTGTCCCGCGCATAAAACACCGTATGTAGAGGAGAGCCATTCGCACACACGTTTGGGTAAAAAACTTTCGCGAACAAGAATATACTTTTGTAAGAATAAGACCCTAATGAGAAACATTTGGGCTTGGACACCCGTACGGGGATAGCAAATATAAAAGGTCTTAAAGTAAAATTGCTTTCTGGATGTGGGAAAACTTAAAAGTCAAGATGGTAGAAAATATACGAAAAATTAAAGTTCCGCCAGATGTTTTAATCAATCGATGATGACGTTAAGAATATAGGAAATTTAAAACTATTTTAATAAATTAAGATTTACAAAATTAAGTGTAGCAAGCCACAAGGCGTTCATCCCCAAATACCCCACCTCAACCGGTGGCCGACGCGTTTTTTGGTACCGTGATGGGAAATTAAGTTGTGAACTTCGCTCCTAACCTCATCGGTGAAACAAACAAGACGTACGATGGTCAGAATACACACAATCCTTCTAATGTGTTAAGTTTGTTTGAGCTATTCACAGCAACCTGCAACGCCGGTATCGCAACCAAAGTATATCCACGGTCACACATATATACATATTTACACTTATTTGTTACTTCTAGTCATACTTTGAAAGCATCGAAGATACCTTCGATCAGTGTAACTTTTATTTTTTACTTCTGATCACACTTATTTCTTACTACTAGTCAGCCGTTGAGTGTCACACTTATTTCTTCTAGTAACTTATTTGTTACTTCTGATCACACTTTTTGGTTACTTCTGGTCATACGCCGAAGACTAGGCCGATCAGTGTCATACTTAATTGTTACTTTTGCTTATACGTTGAAAGTGCGGCCCACTCTGAATGGCCTTGAAAAACGCCAGAGGGAAACGGGCGCGTAGACCTCTATAAACACGCGGATTTACAATGTTGGAAATTGCGGGGGTCCGTATACGCTGCCCAAAAAACCTTACTTAGAATTAAATTTAAGGAACGTATTTGCAATTCTAGGTTAAATGTAAACCACAGCTATTCAAAAATATAACTTTCATGAAAATCGGACTTAAATATGTAGATTTTTAGGCGGAAATATAAAACCACGAAAATTGGGGTCCCGTAAATTACCCTGAAAACTATACTTAAATTTAATATTTACTGATATGACCGAAGTTGTAGGTCCGCTGAATCCTAACCTATCCAATAATATAATTTTTAACGTTATCGGACTTAATTTTAAACAAAATATCTACCACATAAAGGAAATCACCGAAAATAGTAAATTGGGCAAATTCCCAACTTCTTGGACTCCGATTTGAAAACTTTATGAAAGGCTATCAATGGCAATGTCTGTACATCCGAACAGTCCGAACGAGATATCATTGACTCATCTAGCCCTAACCGTTGAAGAGGTATGCGCGACACGGCGCCATCGGCGGCATCGGCGGCAACGGCTACACTGTGAGACTAATACACACAAATCCTTAGGATTGTGTAAAAACGTTTTCAGCCCACTCTTTAATCATCATTTTTTTCCTAGAATCGGGGGATTCGTACTTGACACAATTGTTTTCAAAATTGAAAGCTTAAAGGGTAAAAATCGTCGCTTTGCACGCTGCCAAGAGAATTGAACGCTAAGCTATTCGAGGTGTTTAATTTCGATAGCTAGTGCTCAAAAATGAACGCAGTTTGCAAACATATTTAACCCCTGTTTTCAATAATGCTAAGTTTATCTTAAAAAAATAGAGATTTATAAGTAAACCTTTTAAAATCTAAATAGGGTAGCTTTTAACGTAAGTGGTTAATTTTATATTTCTCTACATTTGGGTCAGTTTTATAGCTACCGAATCTATTGATTTGAGCCCTTAATAGTTTTTGGGCGCCGCTAAGTCGATTTGGTCAGTCTTTTTTAGAAGTTGTTTTAGCTTTTTTGCCAATGTGAGAAATACCAGAAAAAGCCATAAACATCCGTCAATTTACACAAGTACTTTTCCGTTTCGGAATTTACGAGACGAGCCATTTTTTTCTTATATTATATTAAAGGTGACATATCCGTTTTCAAAGTCTATGAAAAAAAAGACACGTTAAATTTATCAGACAGCCTACGAATTTTCCAGAAATAAAGTTATTGATGATAAGATGATCGACTCTTCTATGAAGTGTAGATCATAGATGTAGACGTCATCAGGAGACATTCCTTTTCCATTGGATAGTTGGTTAAAGGGGATCATAAATTGGACATTCCTCCGTAGCAATTATTCACTCGCTCTCGTATCTCTAACCATCCCCAGTACTTGAATTTCTCCCCCGTCTGACGTGTCCAAAATTTAAAATATGGCGGTTGGAAAATTTTCAGAATTATTTTGGAATCTCGGGTGAATTCATTATATAAAGACGACTAACGAAGACAAATCATGTAGAATAATATTTTATTGTTACTTATTTACATATACACGATGGGAAATATGCTTCCTCGGTTTATCCAACTTTGAACATATACCGGTTGATACATGTATACATCCATTCCAAGTTAACGTGCGTATATAATGGTGATTTTTTTGGTATTCACTTTTTGTAATCATTTATTTTTGTTCTCTATGTATGAGTAGCGCGCGCGAAAACACAATTTTCGATAAATCATTTTTTAGTTTTTCTTTAACGAGAAAAAAACATCCATTTTTATTCAATATTAAATCTAATATACGATCGTTTCCAAATTCTTCGAAATTTCAAACGCCGGTTTTATTATAATTCGCAATTAATTTAAACGCAATTCGTATATCCCAGTGAAATAAATAACCGTTAAATTGTAATAAAAATGGATGTTTTATTTTTTAACAAATACACCGATAACGATACAGAAATATCGTTTCGGAAAACGTTTTTATTAATGGCATTACAATTTGTTTGACTTTTCGTGAAAAACTACTACCGCGAAGTTTTAATTATATAGACTCTATAGTTACATCTTTTTTTATATATATTTATAACAATACTTGTAATAGAAAGCGTTTATTTCGAGTGCAGTTTGGTGATAGTTATATGTTTACATTATGTATGCGTTAACGCACGAAAGGTTTTGTTAATAATTCCTACTACCTATAATCGCTATAAACGATACCGATATCTTGTATGAGTCGATCCCATCGTTTACAAACATATGGAAATATTTATAAACGATTGCAAGAACGTATTTACGTTGCTGAGAACGTTGCGGAAACGAGAAGTACTACCTAGGCCAGATTGAAAATCGCTTTTTAAATTGTAACGGACACTAAACGTTTTATTCACACGATAATCGACAACCAACTAACTATTCTTCTATTTAATATTAATTAAATTAATTAAATCGGTAAATTTAGCTTTCATCAAAGTTCCACAAACTAAATTAAGAATTTTTCTTTAAATAGTTATAGACGCTTTGTCGAAAATAAATCCAAACGTTCTGGTGACCGATACCAGATGGCGTAATAAAATTCTGAACATAGAGAGGAATAGGTAGTAGATCATGAAACTGGAAAGTAGACTCTTACGTTCTCAGTAACCTAAATACGTTCTTGACGATTGCATGTAAATGTAAAAAATATTACCGGGTCAAAACACCCATTTATTTGTATATGTTTTTATATATATATATTATAATATGAACGATATTACGTGTGTATATCATCTCGGGATTATTACCAGTGATTAACTCCGACAGTGTCTTGTATTTTTGTATGTTTTCTTGTAGTTTTAATTTATGAGACTCGGAATCACGTGGTATGTGCAGCAGTGTGATAATTGCGGTAATATAACTGTCGTGGAAAACGTGGCAAAAATTGGATTAACGTCGACACACACAAGATATAATATTGGGCGGTAGAAAAGCAAACTTTAATGACGATCAGGCGAAAATCCTCTGGGTCTAGCGAAATAAATGGACCAGAGTAAAGAGAGTAAAGAAACGCTTTGGGAGTATTTCCTGAACAGAAACGTAAAAAGTACTTCGAGGAACGAAAGGGAAGGAGCGGGCTAGGACGCGAAAAAGAAAAAGGCTGACCAAGAGGAAGGGCAAATGACCGGTAGCTCAGAAGAGGTAATACGGCCAATATATGAGGTTGAAAATGAGGAAGAAAATGGGGAATACGACCCGACACATCTGGTCGATGCGTTTGGCTTGGAATTTGGGAGAACCGCCGCTGGGAACCACGATGGCTTCGGGCAGCCGGCCGATGGTCACCGTCGGTGGTCCTCCCGTTTGATCGATCTCGCGATGGGTCAGTTCCTGGTTCTCCCGGACAACTCCCTTCCAATGGCTTTCTTCCGGTTCGGTTCCTTCGGACGTATTCACAAATTTCTCCTATCGATCGCGAAGACCAGAAAAGGAATGGATCGTCATTACTCGAATACATTCCATCATTACAAATCAAATTAGGAGTCAAAGAGCCGATCTCCGAAGAATTCCCGGAATGAGCACTCACCGGCTTTTTGTCCGGATTGTTGGGAGCCACGTTCGAGATCCGATTGACGGCGTCCTTCCGGGGAATGAACTTGAAGCAGCCGCCCTGACCGGCGACGTGAGGTCGTTTCCTCCAGAGATAATTGACCAGCGTGAACTCCAGAAGGGCGGCGAAGACGAAGGTGGTGCAAGCTCCCATCCAAACGTCGATAGCTTTGACGTAGGAAACCGGTGGGAGGTTGCTCTGGATGCCGGAGCCCTTTCGGAGAAGGTTGGTGGAAAGAAGGTAGAGGTCAAAAAGGTCGACAGAAAGCGACGGCACAGCGAACAACGACCATAACTACGTTTGATTTCAATTACGAAAGCGAGAAGCGACTTAACAATGCAACGTACAAATCAAGATACATATCAATACGACACAATAACTACAAATGGTGATTTAAAAAAGGGCCATTGTCATGGTGGACACAAAATTATATCGCCTATACCTGAACTGTTATTGTGGCAGACGGATTAAGAACCAGGTGCTAACATCGAAAAAATACGGAAAAGGTTTTGAGCCATAAAAATGTAACAACGATCGAAGTAGGGATATTAGAAAATAAAAGTGTGGATAAAAACCTCTCGGATTAAACTATACCAGGAAACCAAATTCGCTTAAAAATGCACTAACAATAAGACAACATCGATTAAGTACCAAATAATATCAACGTGCCTAAGTACGGCATATCGGGGGAAAAGGACAGTTTCGAATAGAGACGCGGTGGCGAAGAGGCGGACCCACCTTCGAGGAAATGGTCAGAAGCGTCGTCACACCCAGAGTAATGCGAGCGGGGATGGACTCGACGTCCAGCCAGAATGAAACCCACGAGATGACCACGATCAAGATGGTCGGCAGATAGCTCTGGACCAAGTGAAAGCCCAATGATCGTCTCAGGTAAAATTCGGCTTTCAAGCACCCGTACTCGCCCATGTGGAACTTCTCTCGACAGAGAGCGGTGCTGACGTTCTCGATTTCGAATTGCGGTAGCTTCAGGTTCTCGTACAAAATGATGGGACTCCCCACCGACCATTGGAGGTGCAGCTCTTCCACCGTCTTGGAGACTGTCACGTTCGACGAAAATGGACGAACCACGTTCGTAATGACAGTCGAGAGGTGGAATAAGATCGAGAAAAGGAAAAATATAATAACGTTAGTACGTTACGACGTGTGTCGCGGCTTTCTTGTTTCGTATTGGACGAATAAACAACTGGACCCGCATCTAGATAGAGTGCTTAGTTCTTTTAAAGCAGCGCCGCCTGTAGCGCCACTTTGTCCGATATTGGAAAGATTTCCACAGAAATATCAAAGACGCTTAAGGCCCAAACACACATACGGTTCGCAAGCGATTTCGCCTGCGAATTTTCGCGCACGCGCCCATGCGCCATGACTTCCATTCTATTTAAGTCACGCGACGCGATGCGATTTGCCAGCGAAATTTCGCGCGCGAAGGCTATGTGTGCATCCGCCTTTACTTATCATCTAACACGCGTGCTTTGTATTTAGATAGATATGTTTCTCGATCAGTGGCGTAGCCAGAAATTCGTCAAGGGGGGGTCGAAGTACGTGAATGTTAAGAGGGGGTCGAGAAGGGGGTGGAAATTTAGTTCGGTCAAAGTTAGGCCCAAGGGGGGACTGAATACGTAACCCCCCTTGTCTACGCCACTGTTCGCGATTGTCTCGGTAGCTCTGGCAGACGATGCAGCTTGGATAATTTGGTTTTCTATTATGATTCGAGCCCATCATATTATTGGTCCACGAGCGTAATAAAATAAGCGAACGACGTTAGAACTAAAATCTTCGGCTCATCATACAACGTTTTAACTCGGGTGCTTTATATTTGGGTGGAAAGGCTTAGCGATTCTCTCGGTACGAGCGCTTCAGTAGTTTATTTGTCCAAGGTAACATATAGGCGTATAAGCGCAAGTCTATAATGATGTCCCGTAAGTGTGTAAGTTAGGCGAAATTTTTATTAACAACTGTGAATCGATGTTGAATTGACATCATACCTACTTTAGACCAATTATCTTCCTGCAACGTTAACACTTAAACCTCGTCCATTAAAATATATATTACCCAGTTCAAACCCCTATTAGAAACCACGATATAAATTTTAAAGCCATATTAAAGCTAGCGTTGCTACTCCTCTTCTATATTTTCTATGAGTATAAAAAAATTCGATTTGGGTACATTTGTTCGAATTTCATTCGTCCGAACGGTGGTACAAATGTCCGAATGATCATTTGTCCGAATGCCGGAAAACATGATCGTATGACCGAAAACGTATTTCATTTGCCCGAAAAATTTATCACAACTTTTGTTGGTGATTTAGTCGTTCAATTTATGTTAACTTTACTGGCGAATTTCATTTGTTCGAATAATCGTTTGTCCGTTTTTTCGAACATTAGGAATTTGTTGTTTTTTTTTAAATATTGTTAATATAAGAAAATAGTAACATTAACGTTAAACTAACCTAACCTAAAATATCCACAACATTCAACGCAATTACCACTTACTAACAAACAACGATATTTGCAATGTAGTTTTTTATTTTTAATTCTTGCACTAAAAAACATCCGGACCAAAAAAACAGCATTAAGAAATACTATTTTAGCGACAGAATTCGGACCAGTGATGCTACCGATTCGGACGAATGAAACAAACAAGATGTCCAATTCGAACAATTGAAACATTTGTTATTTCGGCGGTTCGGACGAATGAAATTCGAACGTTTGTTCCACGTTCGGACGATTGAAATTCGAACATTTGTTCCACCGTTCGGACGATTGAAATTCGAACAAATGTACCCACCCCAAAAATTCTAGAAATGCCTCACAGTAACAATATACAACGCTAAAGATGGGTAACTGACACACTTACGTAAAAGTGTATTTATAAACATATGGTACAACGTAAGATATGATATAAAGCGTCAAAATAAACAGTAAGAAAGAGTGACGACTCACAAGAGGCCAGCTCGATGGTGCAGATTTGAGTGTCCATGGGATAACGGTACAAGTCCATCATACAAGAAAAACGCAGCTTAAGTCTGTCCTCGTCGTCACGAAAAGAAACGGGATGAGGAGTAGAAAAATGAAGAAGAAAATATAGAAATAGTGGCTTGGCAATATAATAAAAAGTGACGGGTAAAGGCGGTCCAAAGGAAAATAAATAATTGCATCACGTAGTTCGGAGGTTAACGGCGAAACAGCGGCCGGACAAAGGTCAGCGAGGTGCGAAGGCCCGCGACGACGATGAAATCGGACAAGTAGAGAAAAGTACATCTTGTTAAGGGTCCGGGAAATCCGAAACCAACCTTTATAACAAGTCGAATAGAGTAACGTTCCCCAAAATAAGTGGAAAACCGAAATTGGAGGA
This sequence comes from Leiobunum rupestre, assembly GCF_980474605.1. Taxonomy (NCBI): domain Eukaryota; kingdom Metazoa; phylum Arthropoda; class Arachnida; order Opiliones; family Sclerosomatidae; genus Leiobunum; species Leiobunum rupestre. The sequence continues at coordinate 17,022,823 of NC_143390.1, forward strand.
ATCCGCTTTTCCACCTTACGATGCGGGAACATAAAAATAAGAAAATAAGGCCCTGTCTCGCTCTGGCGATGTACGAAATGGAATCGTCTTTCATTCATTATATAACTGACAAGATTATTGCAAGCTCATTTCCACTTTCAATTTGCTTCTATACTAGTGGGGTGGCGGAGTGGTTAGCACTTTCGCCTCGCAGCAAGAGGAGCCGGGTTCAATACCAGTTTGTGACACTGGGAGAAAACTCGAAACCACTCCTTCTACGTTGAGTTTGCAAGTTATCTCACCACTGTTTTTAGGTGTTTTCCCCCGAGCTCTTCGGTTACCCCTTGCATAAAAACTTGATGCTGTCAACGGTAATAGTTAGTGCAGGGAGCTGTTGGCTGGTGTGGCATCAAGTGCTTGGTACCACCCTCCAACGCCTTGTTACCCGGCCCCCTGAATTAATGTTTTTAAAAGTCGCTTGATGACTTAGGTGGTGCTGATTATTGTTATTATTACCTTGTTTCACATACAATAAGTCGACCCGGAAATGGCAAACATTCTTATAATCCTTGTTCTATCGAAAAGGTTGCCATAGAAACAAAATCTCATCATCTACAGCCCGAACGAGTTAATCGCTTGATGACTTAGGCCTAAGGTTCTGCCTTGGGTATTATTCTAGTTGATTATTATTATAAAAAAAACTACTAGTTGAGGTACCGCCCGGTATAACCCGGGGAAATATAAATATTTGTATTATAACGTGTGGTATCTCTTCTTATGAAATTTTTAACAAATTTTACGATAATTATTTAATTATTTGGATTTTTTTATAAACTTAAATTGCAATTTAACATTTCCTGTACAAAAGAACCAAGGAATACCAAGGTAAAAGCGCCAGTGACGAAACTCCAACACATTTATCACGAAAATAGAACGCTATCATAACTGTCTCCACGCAGAGCAACGTACCAGCTGGTTAATGACAATTTTAACCAATTATACGTTGATTACATAATAATTTGCCTTTTATTATACGGTCTAGTGTCTATAGAAGAAGGCTTTTTAAAAAAATTCAATAATTTAAGCTTTTTTCTTGTGTATGCCTAAATAATTAAGAAACTCGGTCTTTGGGCTAAGATCAAAGTGTAGTATCTTTTTTATAGCGGATATACCTAATTATTAAATTAATTAATGTGGTCGACCTAAGTTGAAAACTGTAGATTCCTATAGCGGACAAACATACATATATATATACATATATATACATACACTCATCTTTATTTATCTTTATAAATTAGATAGCACTAATATATATTAAATACATTAGCTTCACCTGAAAAATGTAGTCCTGAAAAAGGTCGACTCCTCATTTTCCTTAATTTAAAATGGCTACCACGATAATAACTTTACAGTTTCAAAAATAGAAATACATTAAGAAAAGCTCTGTAACAAGTTTAAAACGGGAATTTCTGAACGTCGACGAACCACTGTGGAACCATAAAACCTTTCCGTTTATAAGGTATACACTACGGCGTATCTGATTATGAACTTTGAAGTTACATAAATGACTCTCCATCTCGAGTAATTTGCATAAACGTCTACAGCTGAAAAGGGCACGTCACGAACCATTGTTCGTAAGAGTTACTACCAAAAATATATTACTTTACTCAGTAACCCACTCACATAGAGTGGAAGGCTATCAGCGAAACTTGTTAACGCAACATTAACAAGGTGGCCTAAAGTTAATGTAAAATATCTGGATAAAAAAAGTAAGTTTATACTCTGAAAAATGTAAAAACAACACCATCGCTCTTCGGACTATATTTATTCACGAATCGAAAACAAGTTTGCACATTGGGATTAATGTTGGATGCCCATCCATAGGGCCTTCCACTCTAGTGGAATGGTTTACTCTATGGTTGCAGGTTAAGAAAGGCAAAATATCTGGTACTTTTAGCGTAAAGATATTAGCTCGAATTTCCGGTAAATTGGTGGCGGGAATTTCTAATTTGGCCTGTTTACGGTTGAATTTCTAAGTATACCCGCGCGTGCTATATAAATTTTGGAGAATACAGTCTATTGCGTTGTATTTTAAAGTGATAATTAATTAATTAACATAGTTATGATTAAAAACAGTTTAAATAACTTATTTTTGATATTACAAGTGAAGAAAACCTATAAAAGATCCGTTTAGCCAGTCCAGGGTAAGTATAGAACGGGTAATGCCGGGATTACCACGTTGATTGTATAGGACCATAACACTAAAAATACGCTATATTTCAGCTTTAAAATAATAATCTACATTGAATATTTATTGATTACTTTGAAATTTACGCAATATGCATTTCTAAAATGGATTAATATCACCCGCGTATCAACCTTTAGGCATTCAACAAAAAAAGGGGAAATTTGAAATTCCCGCTGGCGTGGCATGAAGGGCTGACCACCACCCTCCTACGCAATATAACCCGGCCACCAGAATTAAAGGCCATAAACGTCGCTAGCTGATTATAAGACGAAGTAAATTTTGTTCGTGGTGCGTTGTCTGCATCCAGTGGCGGCTTTTATGCATAGGCAGTCTTGGCAATGCCTAGGGGCCTCGCTAGGCCGATCAACATGTCAAGTTGAAATTAACATTTATAGATGGCTTAGTTTCCAGTATGATTTATAAAAATTTGATTGAACAGATTAAATGCGGATAAAATGCAAATTTATTTAATCCTTGCCAATTCATTGTATTAAATCCGGCACAAAACTTCATTAAATCTTATTGGATTAAAATATTTTGATTCTAAATTTCCTAAATCTCTCAGGATTAAAATATTTTGATTCTAAATTTCCTAAATCTCTCAGGATTAAAATATTTTGATTCTAAATTTCCTAAATCTCTCTGGATTAAAATATTTTGATTCTAAATTTCCTAAATCTCTCAGGATTAAAATATTTTGATTCTAAATTTCCTAAATCTCTCAGGATTAAAATATTTTGATTCTAAATTTCCTAAATCTCTCAGGATTAAAATATTTTGATTCTAAATTTCCTAAATCTCTCTGGATTAAAATATTTTGATTCTAAATTTCCTAAATCTGTCTGGATTAAAATATTTTGATTCTAAATTTCCTAAATCTCTCTGGATTAAAATATTTTGATTCTAAATTTCCTAAATCTCTCTGGATTAAAATATTTTGATTATAAATTTCCTAAATCTCTCTGGATTAAAATATTTTGATTCTAAATTTCCTAAATCTCTTAGGATTAAAATATTTTGATTCTAAATTTCCTAAATCTCTCTGGATTAAAATATTTTGATTCTAAATTTCCTAAATCTCTCTGGATTAAAATATTTTGATTCTAAATTTCCTAAATCTCTCAGGATTAAAATATTTTGATTCTAAATTTCCTAAATCTCTCTGGATTAAAATATTTTGATTATAAATTTCCTAAATCTCTCTGGATTAAAATATTTTGATTCTAAATTTCCTAAATCTCTCTGGATTAAAATATTTTGATTCTAAATTTCCTAAATCTCTCTGGATTAAAATATTTTGATTCTAAATTTCCTAAATATCTCTGGATTAAAACTATTTTTTTGGTCAAAGTTTGAACCACAAATATTTTCGATCCTTTCCAGATTTGATTGAATCCAAAATTAATTCTATGTCCAAAATCTTATGAAGTCAATGTAGTAAAGGACTATATTAAGAACTGTAACCATATGGCCTCCTGTTTTTTGAACTTTCCATATTTGCGTAGGACCTCGCAACCCCTAAGGCGGCTACTGTCTTCATACGCAGCTTGGCCTTAAATTACCACAAAAAGATTACTAAACTATCCATTTCTCACTATTTGATAGGCAAATATACTTGTCAAAGAACGTTAACAACAATGAGACAAACCTGAGCATGTAGAGGATTTTCCCTTCCGGTTTAACACGCACCAAAACATTGGGAACCGTGACGTATTGAAAATCGGCATCCTTCGCGTTGGGAAAAAACACTTCCGGTTTCCATATCTTCTGTACCAGTTTGGGGTCGTTGAGGTCGAGAGGTCGAGTGGAGTTGAGTCGTCGAAGCCGTTGATCGAGCCAACTTTGCCTCAAGTACAGGTCAACGGCGTAGTCCTGGAATAAAGCCAAACAAAGGAAACTGGGGTCAATAAAAGGTCAAATAAAACCTTCCCTAGTAGCGTAGTATGGTAGAATAATAATAATAAAAGCCAACACCCATGCTCGAAACGAAAAGGCTGAAGAATCTCACCATGGTAGCAGGGTTGATGGAGCCGAAACTTCGAATGTATATTTCGCACTCGACTTTAGTGGGAATTCCTGAGAGATCGCCGTCATAATGAAAAGTGAAGTGGTTTCCAACGAAAAAAAGTAAATACTCTTAAGTCAATATTTCATTTGGAGCCACCGCTTGCCTAAAACCTCTAATAAATTTAGGTCCGGGTTAGCCTTTTAAGACAAGTTAAGCGTTTCTCTTTAGAGAAAGTTTTCGTACATAGAGAGCCCCTATTAAGAACAAACGGTGCCGCTTTCGAACGCGAAACAGCGCTCAGCCATTACCCTGAAAAACCTGCCCCGAACAAAAAATAAATAAATAGGAAAAAATACTTTCGCGGTTTCGGCCTTTTTTTGCCTATTAAGGGAAAAGACGAACAACCTGCGGCCCGTTTTTCTAAATTGTAAATCGGTTTCCGTCTACGCCAGAGCAGGGCCCGACTAAAGGACAGGGAAAATGGGAGGACAAGGCCCTTGAATATATTAGGCCGCTAGAGAATAGATTTGTTGCCAGCCAACTGATGTAAACTATTACACGAACCAAAGGAAGAGAAAGAAACGATTCCTCCGCGAGAGGAGCGCCGATGAAGAAAATAGGTCCATTTCCTTGTTGCGTTTCAACGAGTTAGCCTAAGTGCTTTAGACTAAACTAACGTCGAAGGCAAAACGACGATGAAGGCTGTTCGCTTTCGACAAACCAAGGGTTAGCTAGGCATTATTTTTTTAACAATAAAGCAACTTTAAATGGTCTTCGGGATAAAAGGGGACTCGGGGGAACCTTTTGGCGCGCCATCTCTGGCACCCAATCGTACCAAAAATCCCATTTTAAGCCCTTTTTTATATCGAAACACGGACCAATTGAATCTCAAGCTGCGTTATTGCGAAATTTCCGGGCATTTCACCGTAGAGAATACGCCGCGGCGCCAAATGGGGCTTCTCTTTCGCGGCGCCAAGGCTTAACGAAGAATATAAAAGACTCGCCTAAGTGCGACTGCGGCAACTCTCGCCGGTCGTACGTTTTCAGCAGTTGATCCAGAGCGTCCAAATCGTCCATCGTGCCATTTCTGAAATTCCAAAAAGTGTCATTAGGTTACGAACACGTTTTAAAGTCTCTAAGCGCAAACCACGTATCCTTACTGGGTTCCTATTTTTTTAATACAAACGAATTTAAATATTGAAAGAAAGGGAAAATTTGATCTACTTTTAGGGTCACGGTTGGTTTTTTTTTATAGTGATGGGCACTTCAGCTCGGACACCGCTCATGGTATCTCGCGTGTTATCAGAATCGGTATGTCTAGACCACTTTTTCGCGATTGACATTATTAATCCCCCACCGCTCCGTGCAGGGGAAAATTCAATCAGGGATGCCATATTGGGCTGGAAATAGAGGATAGCGCCGCCGATCAAACGCCGCCGCCGCCGATTATTTAGATAACGCCGAAACGCCGCCGCTGATAAATTTAATTTCGGCGGCGCCGCCGCCGCCGCCGCCGAAACATTTTCATTTCGCCGCCGAATTAATTTCCATTATTAAAGTATAATAATTACGTTTTGAGATCTAAACTACATAGATTTTTCTTTTGGTAGTGCTACGATTCCTAGGCTGTTGGGTGCACCGTACTAGCGTTATAAAATGAAAAATAATTAATAATTTCCAAAAGATCTGGCACCACTGCACCGCGCGCACCAAGATTTTCTGCAGCAGATAGCTGGGATAGGAGAGAGAGAAACGAAAACGGCTTTGGAGTTGCGTCGCCTCGTATTTTGTATTAAGTACAGAAACGTATCAGCTGCATTGGCTGCACACAGCAATAACTATTCTATTACATTTTAAAAATTCCTTTGATACAAAGATAAAATGATTTGTGATAATAGAGTTAAAATAAAACCGGATTTGGGGGGATGAAATTTCTGCGGTAGAGGGCTGGCTGGTTGGTTGTCTGTACGATAATGGCGGCGCCCAGCAAAAGTGTCTAAAAAGAGTGTATAGATAATAATACTAGTAAAATGGTAGTAAATTAGTACAGTATTGTTATTACTAGCGTAAATGTTTTAGTTTAATAGTATCAAATGTGACATAGTTACTCATAAGTGTGCCTCTGTTTAACATATCTGTATTAAAAATTTAAATGAGACCTTGTTTCACAGCCACCAAAGACTATATAAAGCTACGAGTAACTTTATATAGTCTGTGACAGACACCAAAGAAAATACAGCACTAACATCGCGTAAAACTGGTTTTAACTTCCTTCCCCCTACGCGAGAACTAGTTTTGATGACGATAAAACCGTAATCGACTGGGAAGTGACGTCAATAACGTCATATCCTTGCAACAAGGTATCATTATGAAAAAATTCTTTCAGGCACACTTATGATTAAATAAGTTACATCTGATAGTATATAAACAAAGTTACCTCTTCTTTGTTTTGGAAACAAGTGGTACCTATTTTAATAAAATACATTCTATTAAACATGTATTTTTTAAATGTGTTTAACAATTTAAGTTCTAGCGGTCTATTAACAGGCTGGCGCTATTTCTGAGGGGGGGGGGGCGCCGCCGATTTTTTTCAACGCCGCCGATTATTTTCTGAAAATCGGCGCGCCACGCCGCCGCCGAACTAATTATCGTTCCCGCCGCCGCCGTTGAAAATTGGTTCGGCGCTATGCTCTAGCTGGAAAGCAGCCAATTGGGCTTCGTTTCCAGAATTCGTCAACACGAAATGGGTTTAATTTACATTTTACATTTTTTTAAATATAAAATTGGTACTACTGGGTTGGTATTATGTGTCTTAGTGTTCGGAATTGTTTATTCATTATCCACAAATTTTCCGCTTTATTTAAAAAACGTTGGTAAAAAGAATATCATTTTAACTTATTTAATTATGTTTTCTACGCAACCAAGCCTTTATTTGAATAAAAGTGGTATTTATTTAAATAATTGTTTGTTTTATTTAAATAATAGGCTTATTCACTTTCGATTATTTAAACATTTTACTATTTTTATTCAACCATAACCAATATATTGGTTATTTAAATAAACATTATTTAAATATAGCCGAGCTTATTTTATTCATGGATAAAAATTAATTGACTGCCGAGCACTAATGTGTCTTTAGCTTTAGAATAAAAAGCTTGTTTTTGGGAAAATCGATAGTTTTTGGGCGGATTTTCAGTTATATTTCGGCGGCTTTTCAGTTATATTTTGGCGGGTTTTCGTTTGATAATCTGGCATCCCTGGTCTTAACATAATCATTATCCTTAAGTATAAGTAAATACCTTCTGCTTTTGACTTTTTTTTTTAAATTCTAATCAATCGATTATTTTTATTTAAATCGGAACTTTTATTTTATTTACATTATTTTTAAGCGATTAAAAACTCTTTATCGGTCTATTCTATTGGTTATATTATATACAATTAAATGTAATTAAATTGAATTACAGTTTAATAATTTAGTTTTCTTAAATTTGCTTCGTATTGGAATTGTTAAAGGAAAAAATGTTACCGTTATTAAAAACCAATTTGAAATGCATTACAATATTTAATTAATTGATTGAAAACCATTCAATTTATTTAAATCATTATTTAATTCAAATTAATTGTAATCAGCCAACCTTATTTAGAATCGAAGGGATAAATATTTTACTTTACTATCCAAATTAAAGTTTATACGAACCCGAAACCAGAAAAAATAAAATTTAAAAAATAACGCAATTTTTAACTTATTTTAAATTCCGTAATTAATTACAGCATCTCATTAATTTAAATAAGAAATATTTCAAAAAATAATAAACTAAAAATAGAAGGGAAGCCTTTCAATTTAATTGGGAAAATATTTGGCTAAAGAATACGGGGTTTTATGAAAGCAATTTTCAAAAGAGCATATTTCCTTCGAAATAAATTAGAATGTACCCGATGGCGCGAGATTAAAAAAAATAATGACAAAACCCAAGAATAAAGAGAACGAACCAAACCGCCCAAGGTTACTTTTTAAAGTAAAATATCCCGCTTTTGATAAACTTCTGTAGAAAAATATTAACTTCGATGTAGTTTTTTTAATAATATTTTTTACGGGCACAGATAAGGGCTAGAGACATATTTTTCCTTTTTATTCCCAGCATTTAAAATTATTTTTCTATCATGATGCTATACTTTTATAACCACAATCAAAGAATGTGACCAATAGCTTATTTTATCTTTAACTTAAATCAAACTATAATTAAATAGAATACTATTTTATGACCAGTGCAAAAATAATATAAAAATGGTAGTAAATGTTTTACCCTGAAGATGGTGTCTACGTCTATCCCGCAATACACTAAAATATTGCGGTTGGAACACTTTTACAGGCGCAATAGACGAAAAATAGTCCAGATCAATGATTAATTTTCGAGGGATATTAAAAACATATTAATTTAAAGCCGTTACACGAAAAAAACAACGTTTTTGTTAAACGACTAACAAATGAAAGAAGCCATCAATTACGCCACCGAAATAAGCCAACGCCTTCGTTAATCACCTAATTATTTTTAATTAGAATATGTCGAGACTGTTTATTACTTTACACGACGAAAGAGGGCGTGCGTTACCGATCCTTTGTTATACTCTTAATTTATTCCCTCAGGAAGAGTGCGGGGAACTTTAAAAAAACTAAATTTTACGTTTTGAAAAAGTAAAGTAAAATAAAAATACAAGTAGTATCCGATTTTAAATATGGATTGTGGGGAATAAGACGAAACATCCCCCGGGGGTTGACACCCTCAAAACGCGTCACGGACATGTATCCGAGCATACAAAGTTCCTTTTTTTCGCCAAAAACAAAACATTTGAAACTTTATGTAGTCTGAAAATCCCCTTTAGGGACCGACTGGCACGAACAAAAGAAGATTTTTCTATTGTTTCGGTATTTTTTTTTACTTGTCCTTCGTGAGAATAAAAGTCAGGGGACAAACGTTAGCAGCGCCATCAATGAGAAAATTCAGGTGCTTTTATAGTTCCTATTATTTGCCTTGTAAAATCTTTACACAATAAATGCCGTGTAAATATCGAAGTTAACGAGTATTGCGATTGACGATTTAATCTGATAATTCAACAATGGCTCTTAAAGAATTTCTTTAGTAGGAAGAATAAAGTAAATTAAATTTACATACGAAGTTCCTCGACAGAGGGCGGTAGTTAGGTTTGCTTTCCCGTGATTCTTCCAACTTAAAATACTTTGACAATGGTTTATTTTTGCAATCTGTTGAGCTCTTTTATAAAGTCAGATTTTCTGTGATGTCATTATCCACATCAAGGCTTATCTAACAAACATCCCCTAAAAAACTATCTATTGAAATTCTAAACCGTCCTTTGGCGCTTTATACAGACTTTAACTCATTTCTATAGATTTTCTATAGAGTAACCTTTTAAAGGAAGTCATTCCATAGTTAATACCTAAGTTACTCTAAAAAACACAATTGATCCAAAGGTATTCTAAAAAAAATACCTTCTGAAAAATAACCCGTGTATTTCTTAGTTATTTTATAGATTATGTCTATAGAAACCACTTAAAATATCTTTAGAAAATTCTAAGTTTTTCTCAGAATACTAAAGTAAAATACTTTTTACAAAATCAATTAGTCTTAAAATTCTATCTCTTTAAATCTATTTAAATCTACTCTAACAAGGAGACTACCAGAGGTGGTTATCTCCGATTTTGTTGAAACTCGGGGATTAGGTAGACCTTATGATAGAATGAAAATTGACAAAGGGAAAAGTTGCAATGGGCTTTAGTTTTCCCATGGCAACCGAAAATGTTATTGATCTCTCAAAACAAAAAAATCTCCCATGCTTTTTTAAATGGAGAGGTCAATAACATTTTCGGTTGCCATGGGAAAACTAAAGCTCATTGCAACTTTTCCCTTTGCAAATTTTCATACTACCATAAGGTCTACCTAACCCCCGAGTTTCAACAAAATCGGTGAAAACCCCCTCGGGTAGTCTCCTTGTAAGTACACGTTGAAAGATTGTAGAAGTATGCGCAATCTCTTTTTAGAAACCATCCAAAGGATCAAGTTGCAAATAATATAAATGCAATTTTAAAAGTCGTTTTAATATTTTTTCTTTAACAGTCGCTAACAATGTCTTTAAAAGTCGCTAACAATGTCTTCAAGAGTCGTTAAGAATTTCTTTACATTTTAATAGAAATCTTCCGATCTGAATAAAATAATTAAATAGATCATTAGTGAGATTTCGTATTTACGAGTCATCATTAAAAAGGCGTATTATTTAACAACAGATGTTAATTTCGGAAAATGAAAGCCTTCGAATCATTAGGACTAACAAAGAAACCTAGTTTTCCGGAGTTAAACAACGCTCCAACGAATTCACTTTCATAAATTTATCTTTACGCTCACATAAAAATTAAAATAATTTTTTTGGAATAAAAATAATACTAATCATAATAAGAGTTAGATGGAGCGAGTTTTGACACATTTTATCTTTTGATACGAGCCTTTTTCTGGACACCAACGAGCGGATAAGAACAAACAGCGCGACAGTAGAATGGATACAGTCTTTTAATTTTGAAATTTAGATGAGATACGTTAAGCGAGGATATTCCGTAGTTGATGAATCGGGCAGGTTAGAGGCGAGAATGATACCAAAAAATATCTCTTGAAGTATCGTCGCTATTCCGAAACGTGTACCTACTCGAACCTTTCTTTTCCGAGAAGAGTATAAGGTATGGAGTTGTAAAAGGCGCGCTCAACTTTGTCTTTATCTTTGCGGTACAACGAACACTGAACCAAACTCTTCTGCCGGTAATGACTGCACCTTAAAAGGTCATTTGGCGTCAGCGCATTAGTTTACGAAAAATCGGAAATCTATAGAAAAACTTTAAGTCTAAAATCGAAAGAGGGTTAATTCCAAGCCTAAAAATAAAGATTTAAGTTTCGTTCGTACTTATATTAAAATCGAGAATTGGAAAATTAATATCAGTGTGAACGGGACTTTATTCGATTTTTTAAACGAATGAATCGATTTCGGTTCTTATCAAAATAACTCGAATTTTGCTTATCTATCTACCTAAATATTTGTGTTGTTATTCGAATATTTTAAATAGGTATTACATTTTATTTATTTTTTAAATAGGTATTACATTTTATTTATTTTTAAAAATAATATATTTTATTTATTTTTATTTATACAATGCGTAGGAGGGTGATGGCAAGCCGTGCAAGCCGCGCGAGCCAACAGCTCCCTAAACTAACTATTACCGTTAACCTGTACAAGTTTTTATGGAAGTGAAACCGAAGAGCTCGAGGGAAAAACCCCTTAAACCAGCGGGGAGAAAACTTGCGAACTCAACACGGAAGGAGTAGTTCCGAGTTTTCACCCAGTGCCACAAGCTAGTATCGAACCCGGCTCCTCTTGCTGCGAGGCGAAAGGGCTAACCACTCCGCCACCCCACCACAGGTGACCTGTGTAAATTGGGTAGGAGGGAAGTGGAAAGTTCTTGATGCCACGCGAGCCAACAGCGCTCTACACTTAGTATTACCGTTAACATCTACAAGTTTTTATAAAACTATAATATGTTGCGTAAAATTTGGGCGATCCAACACCCTCTCCCACTCCCTCCTTACTGCGTTACGTAATCCCCCCCCCCCCTAGAGACGAGGTCATACCGAGGGTCATACTAATTTCCAAAATACTAGGAAGCTTGTATCTGATACGGCCATGTGGTCCATTTCAATTCCACTTTATGCAATTTTGGAAAAACGCAATATTCGAACCAAATCGGAAGATGATCAGATCGAACAAGAAAAGAAAAACAAGCCCGCCACGTCACTAAACTGTTTCGCAATGAACGCGTACCAAAAGTACCGAGGCTGGACCACGGCTGAGGCTTCCAATTCTCCCATTGGTCTATTTTTGGCCTACCAGCGCCTGTAGAAGTGTTTCACCCGCAGTACTCAGATGTACTAGGAAAAGTACCGAGGCTGGGCCACGGCTGAGGCTTCCACCCTGTATAATAAATCAATATAATATACTATCGACTAAATTGAATTCATAAAATGAACTCTCCCCTCTCCAATACGGCAATATGCAAAACATGGAGATTTCAAAGAGACATTTCGAATCGTCAGAATTAAGTATGATGTTGTTCATTTCTTAGAAATGTATTTCTATTTCGAGCTATATTTACCCCACCACCGAGACGAGTAAAATGCCATTTTCCGCAAATTATTCCAATTTCGAGCGAGGAGTTTTAAGGGAATTTTCCGCTAGAACTGGCTTTTCGAGTTTCAATAGCATTAGAAAAGATCTAAGTCGTGCCTCAGAGAGAGAATGAAGAATCTCGATTGAGGTAGAATGAGGTGGAGAGGTGAGATTGTTGAAGCCACTTACGAAATTAATTCGTTATCAATGCGTCAGATAATATAATGAAGGCAATTTCACACTAAGATTTAAAGGACTAATTTATAAGTGTCTGACGGACGCCTTCTGCGAAGGGGGGAAGTAAAACAGTGGGGGAGAGAACCGGGAACTTACGTAATTAAGTCGAGAGGGTAAAAATAAGAAGCTCTCCTTCTCGTCTTTATCATTAATTAACAGGGAATTTTTAATGGGCTTAAAATGCGAACTTGCTATAGAGATGGATTCGATGTGGAATTAATTAAGAAATCGGAATTTAAACGCACTCTCGCCAGCTGAATTTTCTCACATAGGTAGCTTTTAGTTCTTTGATGAAAAAGAGATGGCGATGGAGTCTATCGCGACGCGTGCTACGAGCTATTCCAATCTCACTTCAATCTTTATTGTAAAAGTCGAACCTTAGAGTCTCATTGTCGCTACTATCTAATTGAAAAAATTGAAAGAAAATAAGTAGTCCCGAACTCGACGCTAACACTAATTTTGAGCTTATGAGAGTGCGTTTAAGATAATGATACCGTTGTGAAAATCTTAATATACTTACGTATATCCTACAATTAAAAATGGTACTCGTAAGGTTTATTGAACTTAGTTATTATCCTTAATTATAAATAAATACATACTATGTTGAGCCGAACCCTTGGTACCATGGTCTAGTTTATAGCGGTCACGAAAGGGCAGAGGTGTACCGACACGGGTTAAGGGGGTGAATATTTAACCGGGTGCCAAGCTGGCTAGCATGTAGGGAGGCGCCAAAACACTCCTATCTTTAATGTCCAATTGTTCCTTCAACCAGTGATAATTCAGATTCTTCGTTCAGTGTAATTTTAAATTTTCAGTTGTTCTGATTTCTATCTAAAACACTTTCTAGTTTTTCCAAAATTTATCTATGATACATTCAGAACAAAATCGAATTCAAGAATGACGGACTAACGTTGTGGTTGGTTAATTAATCGGTAGGTTATATAAAATTTTAAGTAAGACCGTACCAACGACGATACCAAATTAACGGTGAAAGGTAGCATTGTCTAGACTAAAATCACAGTCTTTAATAAATAAAAATACCAAGCTATTTTAAATTTTTTTGTATATAGAGGGGCACCATTTTGAAAACCCTCGGTACGCCACTGTGAGAGGGGGGAAGGAAAACGTCACAGGTGTGTGCTTCAAGACGTTTTAGGGAATGCCTCTTAGATTAGCTTTTAAGGGAAGGAGAATACTGGACTGGAAGAAATTTAAGTGAGGTGTATTGAGGTAGAAATAAGTTAAATGTTTTGAGATTCACTGCCTCGCGCGTAGTCAATAGCGTTTACCCACTTCCTGCCAGAAATCCGAAAAAAATAACTCCGTGGTAACCATGGTAACCAACAACCTCTGCTTGTAATGCTTATCCTGCCGTATTTCGTATGGTAAGATCACTCTGACCACTTTGAAAAAATCCCCTCTGCGGGCGCTCCGCACTCACATTGTTGTTTGTTAAGTGGGGTGGCGGAGTGGTTAGCACTTTCGCCTCGCAGCGAAAGGAGCCGGGTTCGATCCCAGCTTGTGGCACTGGGTGAAAACTCGGAACAACTCCTTCTGCGTAGAGTTTGCAAGTTCTCTCCCCACTGGTTTAAGGGGTTTTCCCCCGAGGTCTTCGGTTTCCCCTTCCATAAAAACTTGTCGAGGTTAACGGTAATAGTTAATGTAGGGAGCTGTTGGCTCGTTCGCGTGGCATACAGGGCTTGCTACCACCCTCCTACGCATTGTAACCCGGCCACCTGAATTAATGGCTTCAAAAGTCACTTGATGACTTAGGCCTAAGGTATTAGCCTAGCTGATTATTATATTAAAGTTAACATTGTGACGTCAAAAAAACCGTCAGCCACATCGAGAAGATAATCTGCCGCGATAAGCATTCCGAGTAGAGGTATGAATTCCTAACCAACTATAGATAAGACCATGGCTGCTTGCGCAAAGGCGCGTCATCAAAGTTGGCCGTGATAAGACAATACAGCGACCGATGGAGGCTGATTTTTTGGAGGTCACGTGCCGAAAGTGGGTAAACGACTCGTTAGAAAACCGTCAAGCAGAAAGCTCTCAGAATTCGAATATAGAGTACGGCGTTCTATATTATCTTTGAATTACAGACCACCTAACCCCAGAAGGACTCGCATCAACCAGGAAAAAAGGTGTCTCAAAAGTGACGCGCCTTTTTTTTACCGCAAACAGAAAATAACGCGCGAAAATTCTTTATTTTTTTCGAAATTAAAATTAAAAAGTCAACTTCAAAAACGAGGGGTAAAACAGTCAAGAACTCAGGTGTGCATTTGCTATTGGAACTCTTATGAACTCCCGATAACTCCCGAGATTTCTCAAGAACTCTCCTCGAACTCTTACGAACTCTCTGGAACTCACCCTTGAACTCTCCCGAGCTCTCACGAACTCTCGAGAACTCTGCAGAGTTCAAACTCCCGGTGTACACAAAAATCATGAGTGTCTTACCCCTCGTTCAAAAATGCGCACTCTTAAAAAAAGCCGCATCAAATTCGAAATTAAAATAAAAAAGTCGTGCGCGAACCAGCTTCTACAGTACATTTTTTATTCTCGTGCGTTTAAAACAGCCTCTACTTGCCTTGAGATGGCGCGCTCTTAAAAAAGCCGCATCACATTCGAGACATAAAAAAATTACTACCAGTGATACGTGTCCCTCTAGGGGTATGTGGTCTGAGATTCAGGCTTACAGAAAATATATTCGTGATCCCCGGAAGAAAAACCACGCCCCTCGGGTAATCACAAACGCTCTCTAGCTCTCTCTCCTCGTACGAGGAGAATATCTTCCGCATATTCGGAAATAAATAAATCGATGCAATTAATTCTGAATAAATCCCACAATCACCACTAAAGTTTAATGAATTTAATTAATTAATTTAACGTTGCCATTGAATTTTCCGGAACAAGTCGGCAATAAGGTTGACAATTTTCCTATTTGACCAAGATTAATTAAAGCTCTTGGTAGAAGTGGCTTCTAAAAAAAGAGCGGAGAAACAAGGATGCGCGTGATGAATTAGGATTGGGGTCGAAGGTCGAGCCCGTCCGGTCCAATGGAAAAAAAAAACCCACTCGACGAAAAGGTAGAATAAACAATTAAAGGTCGCTCACGGATTCCCCGCCGGAGGCCCGCTAATTAGTTAGGAACAAGAGGTGAGATATGAGAAGGAGGAGGTGAAAAGAGAGGTATACAGGCCAATCCACGTGTTCGCCGAGATAGGCAAATCGCGGATGAGAGATGACCCCGCCCGGAATGTCCCAACTTCCTGATGGATAGGCGCATTTGCCTCGCTTTGGGAAAAGTTTCTTCTCAATCGAAGATACGTGACTTCTACCACACCAAAACTCGCGCAACTTTATATCTTTCGTTTTAATGGAGAAAATTTACGCAACTTCTAGCGTCTTCATTTAAGAGTTTCCTTTGCCCTGACTTCCAGATATTTTGTAAGCCTGGGGCACTATGTAATTTAGTGCTCTTTTAGGCATTTACGGTACTTGTGGCAGGGAGTACAGAACGGGAGATGAAAAGAGGGGGGTTTTTTGGTTCTGCTGCAATGACCTACACTTCAGCCGGCGCCTCTGCAAAATACGGGACACCTCGACTAAATAACGCCATCTATTATCAGCGGCCATGTGGTTTTTGTTAAGAAATTCAAATTTTACACACGTGGAGAAAATAAGCATGGACCATTGTTACATAAATCGACTTTCAAAAGTCAAAAGAAAACAAATTGTAATTATTTTAACAGATCTTATAATTATTTTATATAATTTTATACAATTTATTTTTCTATTTTAGGGAATGTGTTTAAAAAGGACATGTTAAAGGCAAAAATCTGAAATATATTAGCCAATCATTGCAAAGGCTTAAGGTTTGAAATATGATACAAAATTATATTTACATTGATTTAGTACTATGATTTCAGTTGTATTATATCCTAAAAATGATACGCTTTACTCAAGAAACTTGGAATATTGCCGGTCGTAAGATAATTTAAATATTTACAATTAGGATCTACGTTATCTAATGAAAAACGGCAGCATCGACTTCCTCCATAAACAACAAAGCCACAAAAATTAGGTAGATGGCGCAAAAAGCCGTATTTTGCCAACCTTCCACCCCCTTTCAACCCACCCAACCTCGATTCTCTGGCTTCTTAGTTGAGAACCCTAAAAAATCTGTCAAAACGACTCCCGTTCTGTACTCCCTGCTTGTGGGACCGTTAATCGGACCTAAAATTTTAGTTCTGGTGGATAATATGTTTTTGTAGTACTCGATACCAAATCAGTTGGCGCGATACTAATAATAATAACAAATAATAAAAATAAACTGAAACTCGGAACAACTCTTACTGCGTTGAGTTTGTAGGGTTCTTTCCCCACTGGTTTAAGGGGTTTACCCCCGAGCTCTTCGGTTTCCCCTTCCATAAAAACTTGTAGAGATTAACGGTAATAGTTAGTGAAGGGAGCTATTGGCTCGCGTGGCAATAGTTCTTTCTATAAAATATTTACGCTTGCCCAATTTGTTTGAGATGGGTCCCGCTACGTCACGAAAACGTCATTTTCTTAGGGAATGGGGGGAGATTTTTTGGCCTAGGGAAACACGTGTTAGCAGCCTTTAGTGGCTCGAGTAAGAGAGCTACACGTGTATCTGATTGCCATAATATTAATTAAAAATAAGTCAGTCGGTTATTTAATTAGAATTTTACCACTTAAAATAATGTGTTAATCTTAAAGATTTAACTTGATTATTTACATAAAAAATGTCATACACCATACAAAGAACGTCCACAGCGAAATAAAAATAAAATACCCCGCTAACCCACTTAGAAATTTCTTAAGAATTTCGTCAAAATTCACGGCACTTTCTAAATTTTGTAGTAAAAGCCCCAATGCAGTGGCGTAGCTGAGGGTCCGCGGGGCCCGCGGTGCGGGGGGCCTCGAGCTTCGGGGGGGGGGCGCTAACCATAAAAAAATAAAAAAGGGGGCCTCCTAGAGATTTTTGAGGGGGGGGCCTCTGAGTTCTCAGCTACGCCACTGCCCCAATGACGTAGTTCGTGACTCGGCGGGTACATGCTTTCGCTCACCCCATTTTCTTGCCCCCCGATTTTATAGAAAGAACTATTGAACCCGGCCACCTGAATTTATGGCTTTAAAAAAGTCGCTTGATGACTTAGGTCTAAGGTGGTTCCTTGGGTATTAACCTAGATGATTTATTATTTAGCAAACGCCACAGTGGTCGCTCATCTCAACTGAATACAGTTCCGAGTCCTTAAATATTCCCACTGATCCTTACAAGTACCCTCGTTCCAAGCCTCGCTGGTCGCCCCGACTGAGGAATCAAAGCGCTTATTCGTCGACGCGTCATATTACTGGCCAAGCATCTTTTACAAAGTTTATAAAGGGCTTTCTACGAAAGATGAAAGGATATCTCACGTTCGGGTTCTATTTTAACTATCGACGCGTGAGTTTTCCAAGCCTCCGCGTCCGGAAATCTCTTTTACAGCTGAACGAGGACTTGATCCGAAAGATTCTCTGTTCAGGCGGACAAAACAAATAAAATTGGACGGAAAAGACCACGACTTCAACAAAAAAATTGACAAATAATAATCGGCCTGGATAATACCCAAGGCACCACCGTAGGCACGAGTCATATATCAACTTTTAATTAAACTTTGTTAGTTAACTACAGCTAATTCTCTAATTAAAAGAAAACAAGACAATGATTTAAAAAAAAGTGCACAAGAAAAAATATTTATTTAAAATATAAATAACAATTTAGACCCGACTATAGTTCCGGTCGGAGGAGCGTAAAATCGTTGTCTTGTAAATTCTTTTAATTAGTATCGACTTTTAATTCTTTTAAATCAGGTGGCCGGGTTACAATGCGTAGGAGGGCGGCGGCAAGCCTTTCATGCCACGCGAGCCAACAACACTCCGTTAACCTCAATACGTTTTATGGGAAGGGGAAACCGAAAAACTCGAGGGAAAACCCCTTAACCAGTAGGAATGAGAACTTGCAAACTCCACTCAGTAGTAGTTCCGAGCTTTCACCCAGTGCCACAAGCTGGGATCGAACCCGGTTCCTCTTAAAGATCTATATAAGCCACGGTCACACTAGAGCTTAAAACCCAGTTTTGGGGAAACCGAAGAACTCGAGGGAAAACCTCCTTTAACTTAACGCTAAAGGGCCACAAGCTGGGATCAAACCTGGTTCCTCTTGATGCGAAGCGAAATAATTAACTATTTAAAATATAAATTTACAAATATCTGAAACTATGGTAGCTAAAGTAAGATGTTTTTGACCTCTCCATTTAAAAAAGCATGGCATTTTCTCGGTTACCCAAATTTTGTTAAAATTTAACCAAAATCCTTGATCAATTTTACCCAAAATAGGTCAAATTCATCTTTTTGGGTAATTTTTGAAAATTTAATTTAATGTTATTAAGTACCCCGTGAAACCGAGAAAATCTCATGCTTTTTTAAATGGAGATTATTTGTTTTGAGAGATCAAAAACATTTTCGGTTACCATGGGAAAACTAAAGCCCATTGCAACTTTTCCCTTTGGCAATTTTCATACTATCATAGGGTCTACCTAACCCCCGAGTTTCAACAAAATCGGTGATAACCACCTCGGGTAGTCTCCTTGTAAGATGTACGTAGTAAAGAGCACGTATTAATTCTAATAACTTCAGAAGATAGGCCACTAGCTTGCTTTTGTGAAACATAAAATACCAGTTTCCAGTCTTCGTCTATATTATGGCGTATGGGAAAATATCGCTAGGTTTACAATTTCACAACGCGATGCAGCGTATAATGGACTTTAAACGCTGTAAAAATCTAAGCTAATCCTTGTACATCCAGTAGGACATATTTTTGACGCTTCCGTTATAAAAAAAAACTTTTACATCAGCTAGTGAGGAAAAAAAACGGAATCGATTTTCTTCCAAAAATGAAAAACAAATAGAAGAGAAAGTGCCGTCAACGATGACGTTTGGAGGAGTGTCCCTATTTTTTAGACCCACAAACTGGTCCTGTTGTATCTTTCTCCTTTTACGGCAGACCGTACATAGTCTAGAAGTCAATATTTATTTTCTTCATGGATCAAGAAGAAAATATCAACCCTAAAACGGCTTTCTTTACGACGAGGAGGAGGTCAAAATCCAAAGTATCCCAGACTTTGCTATCAACTTCGTAAAGATATATATATACATATAGATATAAATACAGGATGGAAGCCTCAGCCGTGGTCCAGCCTCGGTACTTCTCCTAGTACACCAGAGTGCTGCGGGTCAAACACTTCTACAGGCGCTGGTATTCAACAAATAGACCAATGGGGTTACTATAAGCGCATGTTTATCCAATCGCCCGAAAAAGCATTTGTAAGATGCGCTTCTAATTCTCCCATTGGTCTACTTTTGGCCTACCAGCGCCTGTAGAAGTGTTCCACCCGCAGCACTCTGGTGTACTAGGAGAAGTACCGAGGCTGGACCACAGCTGAGGCTTCCACCCTGTATATATATGTATATATATATATGATTTTTCACGTTACTAAATTCCTTGGTCAAATCATGCGATTTTTACGGCAGAATAATCTACTCCGATACTCTAATATTAAGAAGGTCGAAACTATAATTAAAACATTTTCTTATATTTATAAAACTTTTAACACCCAGTACAGTATTATTATAATAATTTAAAATTGGCAATGTTAAACAATCACTATTCAAAATTGATATAAAATTTATCCACCGCATAATTAACCAGAAAACTATTTGTACATTGCTTTTACAATCTCTTAATTTTAATTGCAGCAGTTACTGCTCGAGAAAAAAATTATATTTTACATAGATTAATGAATAATTTTAATGTATATGGATATAAGAATGATTTGTTTAATAAAGCCGTACTTAGAAATAATCGAATTGTTTTAAAAAACCTCGGTTAAATTTTAAAATATATTTCAATTTTTCCATTTTATCTTTATGTATTTTTATGTTCCGTTTTATGTAGTTTAGATATATTAACGACATTACAAAAACAAGCATACCTAACTTAATTTCATTTAATGTTTTTGTATTGAGATTAACGAATGTGTTATAACTGGTTTTGTAAAACTGTTTTATTGCACAATAAAGATATATATATATATATATATATATATATATATCTCTCTCTCTCTCTCTCTCTCTCTCTCTCTCTCTTTCTCTCTCTCTCTCTCTCTCTCTCTCTCTCTCTCTTTCTCTCTCTCTCTCTCTCTCTCTCTCTCTCTCTCTTTACGTCTAAAGATTTTATAGGGCCAAGAAAGGACTTATATTTTTAAATAGATAAAAAATAGGCTTTGAAGCCTGTTGGATCTCAAAATAATAAAGAAAAATTTACTTCTGCCTTCGACCGATTTCACATCAGAGCTGAATCGGCAACTTTCTTGTCGAGTTCTTATTTTTTCTTCAATGAAATTTCGACATTGAAGAGATTGGCTGTCGAAATCAATTTCAAAATATTTCCCACATCAACCTAAGATTTCCAATTTATATTCCACCGTATGTTATCAACGTTTGATCAAAGCGAATAAATATTTAGCTTTTCTGGTTAAGTTATAAAAACACGGTATTGTATATATATTTTTTCTACAAAGAACCCACTTTGAAATTTTCCGCCGGTATTTCTACGATATTCGGTGTACGTGAAATATCAAATTCAAATAGTAATTTATACAGTGACTCGCGAAATATATCGATTATTTAATTAACATTAGCTATTTGCAAGTTTTGTAGAGAATCACTACTAACTAAATAACATTCCAAAGGGAATTAAAATTGCCAAAATCCGCGACAGATATCCATTACGTAAAATTGTTAATGTATTCGAAACAAATCCGAAATTAGAATGCTTTGAACATCAATAATTTTAAATTCCCAGAGTATTAAATTAAACAATTTTAAACATTTTTTAAATAGAAAGTTTCGTGGAAATTAAAGACGGTGGATCCAATGACGGATTATCGAAAAGGACCCTTAATAACACACGCGGATCAAAATTAGCGCGGAAACGGCAGTCTACGTATAAATTAATCACTATACCAAGGATTGCAAATTAAATTAAATGGAAGTTATCAAATTACAATCCAACAAGGTTGAGAACTTTGTCTCAATAAATTGGCGACAAAGGCAATTGGAAAAAAGGCTGATTTTATCAGAAGGAAAGTAGCGCATTCCTAAAAGTGGACGGAGAAATTGGAGCCGGATATTCTGGTCAATTTAACGAAGCGAAAACTATACGGTAAAAGAAAAGAAGCAAAAACTTTTAATTAAGTTCTCGCGCCATCAACTTAAGGGCAGACACGCAGCCGAGAATGAGAATGGTGATTTTGCAAAGAAAAGATAATAAGGAGCGAGAAAAATAACGGAGGAAAAGTTCCAAATCAGGAGCTTCATCGCGTTAGGGCGAAAAAGCAGCCAATTTATTCCTCCCATACCTTGTCGCTGAGCGGGAAGCCCATTTTCAATGAGTTAATCGCCCGGATCGGCTCTTTCTCGATGCCCCCACCGAGCTGATATCGCGGATTTGCAGGAAAAATCCTACAATTTTTGTTTTCTCTCCTATCTCTTAGGGAAAAATGTCAGCTTTGACTAACAACGATCTCTTACTTCAAACAGAGCTTCCAAATTACCTTCGTGGCTACAATATTCGCGATGTAAGGTAAGGTTGACCGAGATTTTAGTGGTTGTAATACGTACAGGAGCGAAATATTATCCCGCCTGATTTGCTTTACATACCGGATTGGTAAAGCAAATCACCGCGTTCAACACCAAAAACAATATATGAAAAGAATGCCAACGGATAAGCCGTAAGGTTGGGTGTTGTCCGGTACCCATTGGGAGGCAAGTGGGCCATATAAAGGGTCCTTTTCATCGACAATTTATCGCGGTAGTGAGTGCCAGAGTCCGGTACGCTTCATTTCACATCCCGAAGGGGAGACGAAGATGGGAATTGGCGAGGGGAAAAAACATCACGAAGAATTCCCTTTTCATTGTCTTCAAACTGGCCGGCAATCCCGTTCTTCTATTGTACCCTCGCGCGGAGGGGTACGGAGAAGGGATGACGTAATTACGTCGGCACACATCTAAGGAAAAACTCTGTCCCTTCGCTTATAATCCCTAGGAAGCAGACGACAAGAAAATCGGAAAATATCGACTGACGCGCCCTTGGAGAGAAATCGCCGATGACTAGCGAGTGCGGCCGGTAGACATGGAACAGAAAACCTAATAACTGAGCCAAAC
This sequence comes from Leiobunum rupestre, assembly GCF_980474605.1. Classification (NCBI taxonomy): domain Eukaryota; kingdom Metazoa; phylum Arthropoda; class Arachnida; order Opiliones; family Sclerosomatidae; genus Leiobunum; species Leiobunum rupestre. The sequence goes on from NC_143390.1 coordinate 17,045,805, forward strand.
CTAATAAAAGGGAAAGGCTCCATTATGCAACTTCACTGGAAGCCTTTGGATATCAGTATCGGACTCGTGGTTTCTTTCCTGGCCAATCAATAAAGAGCCGCGAATCCCAGAGTAACTCGAACGAAGAAAAGCCCGGTTTCTTGGCTAATTTATCCGGATATATTTCAATGGAGAAAGCCATTAGAGTTCCGACTATATTCTTTTGTTCCCACGAGAAGAACGGCCAATTGGTCCACAGCTCTGGGATTCACGATTGGAAATACTCTATCTAATAACGGCCAATTTTTCGCTGGATCGGAACGATAAAATTGGGGAGTTCGGATAGAAACGAATAAGATAGCGCATTAGGATATTTCCGTCAGATCGTATTATTCGTATACCGCGCTTTACTCTGAATCTCCTGTAAAGTGGTTGGCACTTTCGCCTAGCAGCGAGAGGAGCCGGGTTCGATCCCACATTGTGGTACTGGCTAAAACATAGGAACAACTCCTTCTGTGATAAGTTTGCAAGTTTTCTTCCAAGATATTCAGTCTCCCCTTTCCATAAAAACTTAACTTCGAGGTTAACGGTAATGTATAAGTGTAGGGAGCTGTTGGCTCGTGAAGGGCTTGCCAGCACCCTCCTACGCCCCAGAATTGGGCTATTTTAAGAAATTGAAGTATCGTGAAAAATTGACTGTTTATCCCCCCCCCTCTCCTCTTTATTAAACTGTGAACTATTTTGATGTAATACCTTCTTAAAAATTAAAAGTAAATTATTATAATAACTAACGATGTAACGTTATGATAAATTCAGACCACGGGAAATCTAGAATGCATACTTCAGCTCAATAGCACCCACACTAGAAATTAACTTGATGCTACCTTTAGCAGTGTTGTCATGCGGCAGCGCAATTCGAATGGACCCTTTACTTATCAACGATATAATTATTTAACCAAATTATTAAAATGCCCTCATTTGACCTTTTACTATTTTATGAGATTTAAATATAAAAAATAGTAAAAAGTCAAATGAAGAATATTTAGATAGTCTTTACTGGTAGATTAAATTTGTTTTTTCGTTAAATTGAATGTTTATACTAATATTAAGTATAGCAATAGACTCTTAATACAATAGTATTAATAAGTATATTTTTCTCCCTATATCTCTTTTGCTTAGGGTGCTCTTTACTTCTTCGCGTTATATTATCATTCTCCAGAGAAACGGTTCTTCTCAATTCTTCTATTGTATTTAAGCTAGGCTTCTGCCGATGTGTTTCGGTGGCCTGTTGAAAATCCGCATTGACCAAGTTCGACTTACGGCAATAGCCCACCTTTTTCTTAGTTTTTAGTGTTCGGAATTGTTTATTCATTATTCACAAATTTTCCGATTTATTTAAAAAACGTTGGTAAAAAGAATATCATTTTAACTTATTTAATTATGTTTTTTACGCAACCAAGCATTTATTTGAATAAAAGTGGCATTTATTTAAATAATTGTTTGTTTTATTTAAATAATAGGCTTATTCACTTTCGATTATTTAAAAAATTTACAATTTTATTCAACTATTGGTTATTTCAATAAATATTATTTAAATATAGCCGAGCTTATTTTATTCATGGATAAAAATTAATCGACGGCCGAGCACTAGTTTTAAATCGCTTTTGGAAACCTATTTTTAAGCCTTTAGGCTAGTTTCCACTAGTGTTGTTAATTTTCCGGAAAAATAAAATGCAGAAAATTTTCCGCAAATCGGAAAAATAAAAAAATTTACTTTTTAAGGGTTTTTAATGTTTTTAACTTTTTATCGATATAAAATGTCTAATATCAGTAACCATACTACAAAACATTGATATTGTTACATTGTTAATCAGTTTAAACTAGTCTAGAGGTTTAGTTTTACTTTCAGATTCCAAAAAATGAGGCGAAAATACCGCTTTATTTAAATTTGCAAACAATATATTAGACTAATCATGGAATGAAAACTTTTTTATTTTTTTCGGAAAAATACGGACAGAATCGCGAAACGTTTCCACCCAAATACAAAGATCGTCCGTAAAAACATTAAAGGGGGGTGGAGGGGGCGTTTTGAAAAGGCCCAAAATTATTCCATCTGTAAACGTTGCTTATATTCAAATGTTCGAATTAATGCCCGCGTAGAATTTAGTTTTTAAAGTTCTTAATGACAGTACACTCTCGTAGGTCGAACTCATTTGGATTTCGTTGGGAATTTAATCAGTAAATAAAATCAGTAGAACAGATACAACGACGTAATATGTAAGGGATAAATTAATATTTATTCCTAATTTATTTTATTAATGACATACATCGCAATTTCGAACCGGGCGCCACTACTAAATATATTAGGCCTATAACGTTTATTTCGAGCACGTGTTTGATAATTGGGTGGACATCTTTCCAATATCAGACATCGTGTCACTGCCATCTAGGAGCAACAAACACAAGGAGAACGCAGCTAGCCTTTAAACACTCTAACGAAGGGTTGTGTACGAATTTCATTGGATGAGCGTCACGAGCCTTTACACTGAACGTTTTACGGGCGGGGGGGGGGGGGAGACAATTTCCGAATTTTCCCCTTCCGACGGCAGCAGGCGCTAAGGCGTCTAGCCAATGAAAAATGTACACAAGAAAATCCACGACTCTTGACCGGTTGTGATCTCCTTGTGTGGGCCCGTGGGGTGTTGTGTTTGTTGCTCCTAGCTGCTACAAAAGTAATCAACAACGCAATCTAGATAAGGGTCCAGTAGTTTATGAGTCCAAGGCCTAACGTCGATTTTTAAAATATTATGCTTACAGCGTTCTTGAAAACTAGCCCTTAAATCAAGGTTTTAAAAATGGTGCATTCCCTTAAATGGAATTTCGGAAACAGGGCTTAATTTGATTGGTCAGGAAGACAGTTCGAAAGGGAAGAAGCCTAAACCAGTCTGTCACCTTTTAAGCGCTTTGGTAATAAACACACCTTAAATTTTGGATACATCCCAAATACAAAAATAACTTAGAAATTTTGGAACATTAAATCCTTTTCATTTGAAATAAAAACCTAGAAACGACAAACATTCATTTTTTATATTTTTTTATTATATCGCTAAACATTTACTATCATAAGCAAACGTAGAAAAATACCGCTATTTAAACTCTCGGTACATTAAACAAAGTGAGCGAAAAAACTAAGCTATTTGTCCCATTCGTTGTAAAACCCGATCTAAAGGGTGACAAAAAGAAACCGTTGACATTCTTTAATGTTCGAAAATACTCCCTTATTAACGCTATGAAAAAAAGTGATGAATTTTTTTTACTGATTACTAGCACCGCGGTCTCATCAAGGCTCGTAAAACTAATATTGTGCCAGAGAAAAGCGATAGAAATAGGTCAAAGTGTTTAAGGGAAGGGGGCTTGACAAATAAATGAAGAACGAAAAAATGAGCAAATAAAAACGATGCCAGGATAAAAGAAGGAATTATGAGGTGGCTAACTTGAAATTTTTTTCCCGTCAGGCCACAAACAGCCGCTTATAGTCGGAGCAAATCGCCTCGGGTGGCCAAAGCCGCTTATCGGTGGAGGGCGAGGTTTCTGTTTTTAAAACCGCAGCCATTCGGTGCACCAGCGCGATATCTTGTCCCGGGTGAGATTAATGTCAGCGTGTATAGACTGTACACTACTCATTTTTAGAGGATGAACGAGATGAGGACGGGCCAAAAGAAAGGTGGCAACTGTTGAAATGGATGATGCGAGTGCTTAAGAGGATGACGACGCGTGCTGGATAGCATCTCCGTATTGCTTCTATTTTCCAGGAATAGGATTAACAAAGGAAATGATGATGTGGAAGCCCAAGTATTAAACTTAAATAAAAACGTATAAGCCGTTCAAATTTGATCACTAGAGTACTAGCTTTTCTTAGCTTGTACCATAAGGTCGCCATTTTAGGCTCATTTTTTATCTATGGGGAAAAGCATGGATGACGTCGTAATATAAGGATGATAAAAATAGCGAATAAGTAGATTTACAATGCAGTCCATAGGTGGTTCCTTTTAACTTAACACTACTCTATAGCCATGTTCATACTTACCCCTAAAATCGCTTCGTTTTAGATAATTAGTTTTAAAAACCAGCGTGAGAAATCGCTTCGTGTTGGTTCTGGAAGCAACTCGTCCAAGTCCGTTCGATTAAAATCGCTTTTCAAAACGACAAGGCAAGGAAGTAAAATTGCTCGTATTTTCCAAAATAATGGGAATAAAATTCTAAATAATGTCAAATAATATTACTGTATGTATACTAAACATGATTAACTAGTTGTTTTGGGATACATTTTAGTATTTTTAAAATTCTGGTCATAATTTGAAATGACGGTAACCCTTGGCTATAAGCGAACCGGGGTGAAGCGATTTCACACGTGTGAACCAAGAATTATCGTCGGTGGTCAAAACTGGAAAAATTAGGCCCGAATTTAGCACCTGATAGCTAATACGACCAATCCTATTCTGGAAACGAGCGCGTGAAACAGGTCAAATTCAAACGCCGGTGTGGCCCTTGAACTCCGCTCACCCCAATACGTAAGTAATTCAAGCTGTTACGAATCTTGAATTATTCGTTCCTTAACGAGCTAAACTTGCAATTGTTAGTTTTGTGGTGAAACGGGGTTTACGGGCTGTTCGTGCCTGCCTTATTAAAACGTGATATTCTCTTTAAATCGTCCGAGAACGAACCAGCGCGACCTCTCTCGCGGGTAACGGTCTGGAAAATTAAAAGTTTCCCCAAATATAGTAAAAAGAAACGCCGAAAGAGGCGCTCGTGTTGACTTTGGAAAAATATGAATAAAAATATCTCTCTTCAGACTTTCAAAAATTAGGGGGAGGGGGAGGGGGTAGCGCGGAAGCCGGTTACGCCGCGGCGCTAGTAAACACACTCAAACGCCGTTGACAAGATGGTTCTTTTAGTCAAAGTTTCCTCGGGGAAACTTTTACGGCTTTCCAGGACAGATATTATTAATAGGAAATTCATGGTCTCAAAGCGGAAGCCAAAGGGAGGTATATTTCAATTTCACGCCGAAAATATCGAGTACGACCCGCGTCTCTGGTTTAGCGTAGAAGCCCTGGTTAAAACCGATATCCTTACAAGGACGAGAGGCTTAAAAAACGTGTCAGGCGGCACGAGAGTCAAATTTATTTTCGTTGAGAAAAGATTTTTGCTATTTGGATACGTTTCGAAAAATCGCCGGAGAAGTTTAGACGTGTTTGTTATCTTTTCTGATTTTATCTTGTCAAATAGCGACGCCGGTCGAGGTTTTGAAGCCCTGATTTGTATCTAATAAGGGTTTAACTTCCAAAATATGTAAACAAGATGGCAAACTAAAAATAATATTTCATTAATAGACGGGTTAGAATCGTAGGAATGGAGCCTTTGGTAATGCTAAATCCGTTATCAGTTTAAACAGGGTTCGTACAAAATTTCCGGAACGAAATTCCCTGACATTTCCAGGTTTTCCCTGACGAAATTTCCAAATTTTCCCTGACCATTTTTGTAGAATAAATGAATGATTTAAGGTAAAATCTTGAAAAATATTTGATGTTTTTTTAATACATCTTTCAAAAAGTTATTTGACTGATTTTTTTTGGGGTCATTTAAAAAAAATCCCTTTGGACCATTTTAAAGTTCCCTTACTTTTTGGACCATTTTAAAATTCCCTTACTTTTTTGGACCATTTTAAAATTATCTTACTTTTTTGGACCATTTTAAAATTCCTTGACTTTTCCCTGTCCTTTATTTTGGAATAATTTTCAAATTCCCCGACTTTTTCTCTGATCATTTAGAAACATTTTCAAATTCCCTGACTTTTCCCTGATCTTTTAGAAACATTTTCAAATTCCCTGACTTTTCCCTGATCTTTTAGAAACATTTTCAAATTCCCTGACTTTTCCAGGTTTTCCAGGTCGTGTCATCAGTTACTCACGGTTAAAGCTACAGATTTTCACACCTATAACGAGTTGTTATATATTTTCAGGTAGGCCAATGGGTAGGCCAAATTTCATTTTATTTATTTTGCTTCCCTTAGAAAGATTTTTGGGGTTCTTATTTTATTTCACAAAGTTAGCGTAATATCGAGATTTATCCTCAAAAATTCAACTTCTATACTCCATTTACTAAATTAAAGAATTTAAAAGCTAACCCACAAAACGTTTCGATTATTTTAAATCCTTTGAGCCCCTTGGTAGAATTTGGGGTAACTTCAAAATATCAAGGTGGGCCTAACCATGGCCTACTCCCTGCCGTATGTACAGTAGCTCTAATAATAACAATCTAGGCTAATACTTAATGCACCACCTTACGCCCAAGTCAGCTACAAACTTCTTAATGACTTTAAATCAGGTGGCTTGGTTATGACGCGTTGGAGGGTGGTGGCAAGCCCTTCATGCCACGCGAGCCAACAGCTCCCTACACTCACTATTAGTATTACCGTGAACATCAAAAAAATTTAAGGAAAGGGGTAACCGAAGAACTCGGCGGAAAACCTCTTTAACCAGTGGGGAGCGATTTTGCAAACTCAACGCGGCAAGACTAGTTCCGAGTTTTCACCCAGTGCCACAAGTTGGGATCAATCTCGTCTCCTCTCGCTGTGAAGCGAAAGTGCTGATCACCAGTGCCGTATTTCCGCCTAGGCCAACCTAGGCCGTGGCCTAGGGGCCCATCCTTGGAAGGGGCCCTCCAGTGACCGTAATTACTTTATTCGAAGACATAAATCTATAATATCAATCGAAATTTATATTGGAGAAATTCCTAGGTAGAAGATTTTGTTTTAAAATTACCAAAATTTCTGCCTGGCAGTTTACGGACGCAGCCTTAAATCGAAATGTTGCATAATTATCGCGTATTTAGTCGATGATTGTTAAGAGCTTTCATTTAGTAATATAACCGTGGAGCTCAGACTTCTACGCTGAATCAGGGAAATTCAGGCACAGCCTAGTTCAATTGATAAGAGTAAATGCAGCGCGTGAAAAGGGGGCCCAGACTCCTAATCTGCCTATGGACCCAGGATCTCTAAGTCCGGCCCTGCTGATCCGCGTTATGTCAAATATTGCACCCTTTTACTAAAATATAAACTCATCTATTTCAAGGTTTCAATTTTTCCCCCAATCATTCACTAACTATTACCGTTAACCTCAACAAGTTTCTATAGGAGGGGAAATTTAATTTAACGCGGAAGGAGTTGTTCCGAGTTTTCACCCAGTGCCACAAGTTGGGATCAAACCCGGCTCCTCTCGCTGCGAAGCGAAAGTACTGATAGCGCTTTTGTCGAATATTGCACCCTTTTACCCAAATTTTAAACTCATCTATTTCAAGGTTTCAATACTTCCCACAATCATTCCCCGTTAGAGAGCTGTTAATATCGTATACAGTATCGCAAGCGTTCTCTCATAATTCTGGCAACCCTTCCGGCAAATTAGATTTTCGCCTAAGCTAAGGTGATGCTAAGTTCCCGGAACTATAATAAAGTTAACCCAAGGTAACTCAAAGAGTCGGGTAAAATGGGTGGGATTAGAATAAGTCCTAACCCTTTGACGATATAAATCCGTCTTTACATTTCATTAGACAATGAGAAATAAGACATAGCCTTACCTGTCTTTTCTGTATCCATAAATTAGCGAATAACGGTGATAAAATTTTCGGAGGACGTAGCGAAAAGTTAACTTTTGTCACTATTATAATCCCTTTTAAAGTTTTAATACGATTCCCTTTAGAAAATTTATCCGCCATTCCATTAAACTATGGATAATTTAATGAAGCTGCTAATGCGCGCTTGGTAGTTAAATCCGTTTAGGTATTTACTATAACCCCTTAAAATTGAATTTCCACTAACCTCTTTATACAGGGTGTCTTTATTTGATCGGCTCGGGCATTTTTCTCAAAAACTATACTTTCTAGAAATTTTTATTATGTACTCTCTCGGAAGAGATCCTTGTTATTTGTAAATTTCAGGAAAATCATGATAATTTTCACGGTTTTAGAAGTGTTAGTTTTGGAACGCTACGTGGCAGACGAAAAGTTTCAATAAGCAAGTTGTAGAGCATAGTCTAAAACCGTTAATGGAATTGGTAGGGTGGAAATCGGACATTTCGTCACTGAAATAATTCGTCATGAAAAACAAACAAAATTGAAACTTTTCGTCTACCACGTAGCGTTCAAAAACGAACACTTCTAAAACCGTGAAAAATTTCATGATTTTTCAGAAATTTACAAACAACAACGATCCCCCCCGAGAGAGTACATACTGAAAATTTCACATTTCTAGAAAGTATAGTTTTTGAGAAAAATGCTTGAGCCGATCAAACGTAGACACCCTGTATATACGAAGATTAGGAAAGGAAAATTTTAAATAAAATTCCAGGTATAAAGTTGATAGGATTAGGGACTTTTTCCCATCGGGCGAAAGGCTAAAATTAGGATCGACATGAAAATTAAAAGTTTCAATATTATTATTTACTAGCGCGTTCGTTCGGGGCTTCTAGCGGTCCTTCGTCCTTTCAATGGGAAATCGCTTTTAAAAATTTCCAAAAGTTGAGCCAGACAATTCTAAGCCGATATGGGCGAAGGTGAAATGCCTCCCTTGAGAATACCGGGGAAGCGGAGGGAAATGAAAGTGGTGCATTATCTCCATGTTTCTGAAAAATCGGTAAGCCTACTACTCTAAAATTCATGAGCTTTTCGGATTTACGTATAGCGTGCGATAGACGAAAGGGTCGGGAATGTTGAATCTTTTGAGAAACTCTTATACGCGTTACGAATACAAAAATTGATGGTTTCACCACTACCTACGTAATTAATCAAGGCCGGTGCATACTCGAAAAATAAAATATTTTCTGGTCCTTCGAATTCGCCGCGAGTTCCCGCTAGGTGCGCGTGTCGAATTTACTGCTCAGGCCTTGTCTATAGCATTATGTGGTTGCATCGTAGCTTAAAGTGTTGGTTGCACGAAAAATCGATAGTAATAAAATCGAATGAAATGGGGCTTGTTTAGAAGCCCTGGAAGTTTTCTTTCCAAAAATGTCATTGTCAAAACAAATTTCCAAGCCTAAGTTTACTCATTTTGCGTCCGAAACTGACCTTTTTCGCTCCCCAAAATCCCGAAAGGTTTTCGCGAATTTTTATCACGAGCAAATCGAAGCTGTAGTTTTATTTCTAAAGTAGAAGGAACTGAATTGGAGGGATTCTGTTTATTTGTATAAGTTTACAAACCCGAGATTTTTTATTATAATTTTAGGCTTATTAACGAAATAAAAATATAAATTTTTTACGCACGCGCTTGGTGACGCGTGCGACACGACGTTTTTATGAGCGATGAACCTTCATATCATTTTCTACTGCGTAGCCTTGTGTATGCCTAATTCAATTACGACTGCGTAGGGTTTTTTCCTGGGTGTTAAATCAATAGCTGAAAACTATTCGTGAGTTCTGAACCGTTCAACCAGTCCCCATGCGCACTATTCGGCAAAAAAATTCTAGAACTACCCAAATTCAAACTATTCGCAGACAAGAACCTCTTGTTGAACCGTTCGGAACCGTTCTAAATGGTACCTGCTCAAGAGCAAGTACTGGTCGGAACTCAAGGTTGAAATCTTTAAAATTCGTCTGCACATCGGGCTGCGTACGTCAAATAGTACGAATCACAACTATTCGTACAAAAGTTCTGAACTATCCAGAACTTTTGTGTGACGTCACAGCTCAGTCCTAGGCCGTTCTCTTAACGGTTCAGAACTCACGAATAGTTTTCAGCTAATGCTTTTAATCCCAGATGTAGACAAATGTATTACAAACAATTAGCCAATGATACGCTTCGCATTTTCTGACGTCACGGGGGCCGAAATAAATTTTAGAAACCTGGAAATTCGCCGAAAAACTCGATTTCTACCATTTTGACTTCTTTTTATAATAATTCAAAGATCGCTTAACCGATTTTGATGAAATTTTCTGTACTTGCTATAAAATGTTTGCTCTTTCTGATGAATCATTGATTATCCATAGCTAAAATTTCGTGCAACCAACACTATTGTTTAAAGTTGTATATTTTGGAAATTTTCACAAGTAAAACATTTCGAAATTTTTAGCCAAGGCTTAAGAAAATCTTAATTTTTAATGTCATATTTATATTATCATTTTAAATAGATAATAGTTTTATTTGTGAAAATTTACAAAATAGACAACTTTAAACAATAGATATAGGTTAACTAATATTTCGATTTTAAAATAATGTAATATAAATATTGAGATTTATAAAAAAAATACTTGCTAATTAGTTTTATTCTTCAAACGCTGTCCTAAAAAGCGGCGTTGCAGCCACTACTGGCCGTAGCCTACGTGATTTAATCACCATGGCCTATGCTATAGACAAGGTCTGAGCAGTAGGTTCAATTTACACGCGCACCTAGCGGGAATTTGCGGTGAATTCGAAGGACTAGGAAATATTTTATTTTTTGAGCATGCACGGGCCTTGATTAATTACGTAGGTAGTGGCCTCACATTATTTACTATCGTACGAAACTGCAAAGTACAAGATCGAATAATTAATCTTATTTCTTCGACCAATAGTCGAGCAACTTTCCAACTACTTCTTAATGGAGAATTCGAAGAAAGCGTATTCATTTACTAGAACTTAGTTCTATTCAGATTTTCGGAAGTGCTTGATTTCTCTTGGTAAAAGTGCTCTTAAAAGTTTTGGGATACGAAGCTTAATGGATTTTAATTTAACGGAGCTCTTCCTATACGTGGAGTAGACACGCGCCGATTCTCTTCCAGATTGCTGAAGATACGGTGGCCATGCATCAAATAAAAACTTCGATTTACCATTTCTATCTGTTAAGTAATAGAGAGGTTAAGCCTGAAATCGTGTAGGTGGAACTTGTAGGCGTGTGGACGGCCCTAAATGGGTTAGAGTGTGCAATAACTGGTGGCTTTACCGGGAAGTCGGGGTCCGGTTCTTGTAACCCATAAGGGCGGTGGCGCACTAGGAGATGTTAGCTCTGATCAAATGGTCCTACCTCCACCTCCGACTTCGGTCAGGCTGGATACTGACCTTCGGTTCAGGCTAACGGAGAGGGTCCAGGCAAACTGGCCGCCTCGGCGGATTGGGTAGCCTGCTGTGGGGCGGTGGGCCTCCATATGCGGTCCTGTTTCCCGGCCTTTTGGGGCCCACCGGGATCTCCGGTGCCAGCTGTGCCGGGTTACTTGGGCTGCTGTGTGCTCGTCGTTCCCCTTTAGGAGCTCTCTCCAAAGGGTTTGGCTCCTTACCTTCGTAGGTAGGGTGTCGGCGGGAGATGCTATAGCATCCACTCTTAATCCCACTGCTGTGTGCGAAGTGGGGATTGGTCCACCCATTGCTGCACCTTCTGCTGGGTTGAGTGGCTTGCGTCAAAGGTGAGCTAGACCATCAGTAGTAGGGTTCTGCTACCCATGCTGGCTTTGTCACCTGTCCGGGCTAGGTGGACGCTGGCGTAGGGCACTATGAGGATAGGCCTGCGGTGGTATGGTCTCTGTTACTAGGTACACCGGGCTATAAATTCTGACACACTGTAAGCGTGTGGACGTGCCTTTGTGTGTACAGCCTGCACCTCCTACAAGTTTCCCTATACACGTTTTCGGGCGTTGGCTTAACCTAATGTCCCTATCTGCTTCTCTTGTTTTGTTCACGTAACATAGCGGAGAAAACGCGTTCACAGGGTGACCACAGGAAATCTCAAATAACATATATATATATATATATATATATATAGGAAAAATTGGAAATTTGTAGTCGATTTATAGGATTTTATTGATATTTTTGGAAAAATAATGGTAAATATAGGACTCAAATATTAATGAACTGAAACCAATGGTTTTTTAAAGAGAATTTTGTTTAAAAATTAGCTCAGCGAGCAGCGATTTATTATAGGTTGGAAAACATTTGGTCTTTCAAACTTTCTAATTTTGTAGTTTTTATTGCCAGCTTTATCAATACAAGCACATGTAACATAATACTTCATAAGTATGCCTCTATACAACATTTCCATAGAAAAAATTTCAATGAGACCTTGTTTCACACGGAACGTACAATAAGCGGACACAAAAATGCAAAAATTATTATAATCCTTGGGCTATTGGTAACGAAATCACGTGATCGTGAGGCACGAGCTAAACTGTAGATTACCAAAGCCAGAAACGCGCGAGGGATTCAAAATCCACTTCACTATCTTCCGTTTACCATCAGTACAGCTGATGACGCGTTATTCGTCACGGAGTTGGAAGTAACGTAAATTACGTCATATCTCGTGAACAAGGTTTCATTAAAGAAAATGATTTTTCGGCATACTTATGAGTAATTATGTTACATAATACATATGATACAAGTAATTGCAACGGGTCAGGTACGATAAAGTCCTAAGAAAAACAGGAAAATATTGTAATTATAGGAAGTTACAGCTAGGAGTAACAAACACAGCAACCCACACAAGGATAACGCAACCCGTCAAAAGTCGTGCATTTTCTTGTGTACATTTTTCATTGGGTAGACGCTTTAGCGCCGGCAGCCGTCGGAAGGGGAAATTTCGGAAATTGTCTTCCCCCTTTCCTTAAAACGCTCAGCGTAAGGGCTGGTCCAATGAAATTAGTACACAACACTGCGTTAGCGTGTTTAAAGGCTAGCTGCGTTCTCTTTGTGTTTGTTGCTCCTAGGTCACAGGAAGAAATTGAAATTAAAGGAAAAGTTTTAAAATATAGGAGGTATGGTCACTCTGCGCTCACTGCAATTTATCTTATCTGATCAGAAAAAAATTTTAGCCTTATCTAAATAAATTTTTGGTCGTTAGTTAACGAAATACAAAGGGTAAATTTAAAATAATAATAATCAGCTAGGCTAATACCCTAGAAGGATGATCAAATACGCGAAAAAGTAGATTAGTCCATAATAAAAGGGGAAAATATAGCTAAATCTCGAAGATCTATTTGATCCGAGTTTCGCGTTTTTTGTTTGCTCGAAGTACTATTGGTACAAGTAATTAGTAAGTTTTTTTAATTTCTTCAAATTTGTTAAGGATTTAGCTATATTTTCCCCTTTTATTATGGACTAATCTACTTTTTCGCGTATTTGAACATCCTTCTCACAGTCCATAGGTGGTTTCTTCCAACTTAACTTATCGTATATACTATTCTCCACCACCCTCCCCCCTTTTCGGCTTTCCGTTGCTATATGCAACGCGTTTTGAAATTTTTAATGTTTAGGCTTAGTTTCTCTTTTCGATTTGACAGTCGCCAGCCACATTTCCCGCACGGTACTGATGAGTTCCAACTAGAACGAAACCGGTCTACCGTTGGAATTTCTGGCTATATTTATTTTTAATTATTACTCGAAGATCTATTTGATCCGAGTTTCGCGTTTTTTGTTTGCTCGAAGTACTATTGGTACGAGTAATTAGTAAGTTTTTTTAATTTCTTCAAATTTGTTTAGGATTTAGCTATATTTTCCCCTTTTATTATGGACTAATCTACTTTTTCGCGTATTTGAACATCCTTCTCACAGTCCATAGGTGGTTTCTTCCAACTTAATACCCTAGAAGCCTACTGTGGCTTAGTGGTCTTTGTAAAAAATATTTCCAAAGTGACATAATCTTATGCTAATTTTGGGTTTTATGAAAAACTCTAGCAATAAAACTAAACTATTAAAGTTTAGTCATTAAACCCGGAATAAATTAATAAGATAAATCAGTGAAAAAACACCCTCTGGTGATAGAAAGTAACGCTGAGATGGAAAGAGAGGGGAACAAAATAGCCCCTCCCTTCTGTATAGATCATTCACGAAACTTAATTGAGTTTGAAAAGAAAAAGCGTTCAGCTGTGAACAAAAAAAACCATCTGGTTTTACTCGCTTCAAGCTAGCTCCATTTTCTTCTATACTGTAGCGAATCCATTATTAATTGGAAGAAGAGCGATATGAGAAAATGTGATGTAGGATAGAAGATGGCGATAGTTCTCATCAGGTATACTACGCTATATTATCCCTTAAACAGAAAATATTTATCTTATTAAAGGTCTTTTGTTGTTGGATATACGCGCTGCAAACGACAAAGAAAGGACAGGTTTATTTTACAAAAGCAAAAGTAGACATATTTTGGTCATTGTTACCTCTAGCCGCCTTAGGCAACGACAGACGCCAGCGACGCGTAACGGCGTGAAGCGTTACCATTAGAAATTAATTTGCCGTATGTCAACTCAGTCTACAAGGTGTGACACTTTTTCCGAGTTTCTTCGTGGTTTATGGTATAAAACAATATGATACCACTAGGCTTTGGTCTTCTTTATCTAACCCAAATCTTCTTCTAGGACTGTACCCAAGCGACATAAGGGACAACTTTGATATAAACCTTTGAATGTTATGAAATGCTTTTTTTTTCCAGTGGGTAAAAATTGCCTATATTGTGTTGCAATTTATTATCCCGTAACACCGTAAGTGTATAATATTGTTACATAAGTGTCACACTTCCTATTCTTCACATGCAAAAGTTTTACTAAGAGCTATTCACAAGACGGACTGCATAACGGGCTTCGTGGCCGTTTTGCGTCCGCTTGCTAACGCGTTACACGTAGCCTTTGACAGCGCCTCGCTAGGGGGAGATTTTCTTCTTGTGATGACATCACTCCGTTACTAGCTCTCACAATTTGTCAGTAAAATATTCCCCAAACATTATAGACTTATGGTAACACTAACCTTTGTGATTCAGAGTTGATTGAAATTAACGTACAAAATGTGCAATGGACCAATTTTAATTCATTTCGCAAGGTATAATTTTAACCCTAATACAAATTAATTTTGAATGCGCAAATCTAAAGGGCTGGCATTACTGATCTCCCGAAGGTTGGGCTTGTCTTCGAGACGTAATGTAACGGCTATTCTGTAACGGTATGTTTTCAGGTCCGTACGTTGAGGCGGTATTTGCCCGGTAAGTTGGTGGAACTACCGGAGCAACTCGAGGTGCGCTTAGGGAAGATCGTGGTGAAGATCGTACGGCAGATCGGGGGGTTACTGGTGCTCCGAAATGTTGCGGAGGTAAAGATCGTGATGGTTGTCGTATTCGGGAAACATTTGGAGTAGCGGGGCGTTGAGTACCAGTCAAAAGTCGACGATTTCTGGTAGATGGAGTTGTCGCTACACTCGGCACATTGGTAGCGGGTCTTTTTCGGGAATATCTACTTGGGGCTTGTACAGGAGATGCCGAATAAGTTCCTGATGCTTGGTCGTATCTTCTTGAAGCGTCGTAACGTCTGTTACGTCGCGGGTTGGTGTGCGATCCGTATGTTGAGCCAGTATGTTGACCACTTTCTGGCGAAGTAACACGAGAAGCAGATCGTGGTGGTACCGTGAGTCGCGGAACTTTGGGAGAGGATGTTGTCAAAGGTTCTCGACGTCCGGTGGATGTCGGCGTCGATACATTTGGATCATTTGCAGCTACCCTTTTTCTTAAAACTCTAGTTGGAGAGGCCGAAGATGTTATAGTGGTCTTCTTGGCTTTAGGTCCCGATGACAGACTATCCCGCTGACTTTCAGGGTTAGTGGCCGACGTAAGTGGATGCGGGATCAGGCCAGAGTTACTGGCTTCAGAAACACTTGACAAGTCTTTATTTATCAAAGGAGGTCC
Organism: Leiobunum rupestre; assembly: GCF_980474605.1. Classification (NCBI taxonomy): domain Eukaryota; kingdom Metazoa; phylum Arthropoda; class Arachnida; order Opiliones; family Sclerosomatidae; genus Leiobunum; species Leiobunum rupestre. The sequence goes on from NC_143390.1 coordinate 17,061,458, forward strand.
TAAGCTTGTCTCTTTTGCTTTTGCGATCTGTCCGATCACCGTATTAGACACGTTCGTTGAGTCAAGCTGAGGACTCATCTCGCTAGTGGATGTTTGGGATGTTTCTGCTTCTGTGGTGATTGTCATCTCGCTTTCTGGAGCTTCCTCGATCTGGACGATCACCGCCTTAGAAACGTTCGTTGAGTCAACCTGAGGACTCGTCTCCCTAGTGGATATTTCTGCTTTTGGAACCTCCTTGGTCCGGCCGATCACCACATTAGTCAAATTTGTTGTCGGAATACGCCCAATCTGATGGATTTCCGATGTATTGTCTGAAGAAACGTTGGATTCGTCGAATGGAGTTTCGGCAATTTGACTACCCATCGCTTTAATTTCCGAAAATGTCCTTGAGGGTTCCAATTTGTCTTTCGCATTTGGGTCAGTCCCCACAGTCGTTGAATTGGCCACGGATGAAGATGCGCTGAGTCCATCTGATTCCATTCGTTGAGAACTTGTCCCGTTAGTGAGCATTCGAGATGATTCGGTATTTCTGGATATCGTAATCTTTCTTTCTGGAATTTTCTCAATAACTGAATCCATGTTCATTCCAGATCTTTTCCAGCCAGAAAATAAAACCTTGACCGATGGGGCGTCGTAGTTAAGCCTACTTTTAAGTTTTAAAACAAGACGAAATATCACGCGGCAGCAGGTTGGATAATGTTTTTGGTCTCGCGAAATAAATCGCATTTGGAATCCAAATAACTGTGACGTCTGAAGTTCTACAGCCCACGCGCGAATTTACGTTAATTTGAATTTAAATAATTAAATAATTTTATAATATTATCTTCTATAGTTACGTATTTTGTATATAGGTAGCGCTTTATACGTTGACAAAGAAAGAACATGTAAGTATACCGAAATATCTGAAAGATTAAATAGGATTTTTCTTTTCTGACTTGTTGATTGCTTGACACAGAAAGAATCTAAGTTAAATTATTATTATTATTATTTAAATTAAATTCGTCCCTTCTAATCCATTATGAAATAAACGTTAAAATTTTCTTTTATGTCCAAATAAAAAGAAATATTTTGTTACTTTCGGCCAGTTTGTAGCAGCTAGAAAAACGGTCCCGTTTTTTTGAAAGTCCATTCGCAACGCCCTCTCGTTACTGAAGCGCGAACTATAAACTAATCCTAAAATATTCTCACACTTTTTTTCGGACACTGGACGCTTAAATTGTAAAGTCTTTTTTGTCACATTCCAAAAAGTGTTGACAGGACGACAGTGTCCCGAAAATTAGGCCATCATTTCGAGTTGCGCGTAGATTAAGAGCTGCTTGGACTAAGAGCTTTTTAAGCGGCGGGCCAGAGAGGAGAGAACTTTCTCTAAATCCCATTAGAGAAAGGTGGGGGGGACCAGGACATCTTTTCATAATCTCCCCTCTCTCGCGCAAGCCGGCTCGAAAAGTGTCACCCTTACGTTTCCAAAGTTCTCGTATTTCATTGGAATCACAATAGAAAGAGATAAGTGCGAGGGAAGCCGGACCGAGCAGAGAAAAACCCTATTACTTCAACTCCTGCGCGTAACTTGGGATATTGGCGTTTTCTTTTTTCCCCGCTACCATAGTCCATTCATTTTTTAGCTTCTCCAACCCGATCCGTTAATCGTACCGCGAAACGTTATGGAATTGTACCTCGTTTTAGTAGTCGCGTCGTCTAAAGAAGTTAGGGTTACGAGGGTGGAAATTTAAATAATGGGTCCCGACCAAACTTGTTCTCTTCCACATTTTTTGCCGCGGCCCGCGAAGCTATTCCGATTATCAACTGAAAAAAAACTGGTAAAAAGCTCTACTCGGTAAGTATAGAATTAAGTATGATAAAAGGGCAAACAGACTGTACCCATTTACGTACTTTAGGAGAAACTAGAAGGTAACCGTACATCTTCGCGCGAACTCCGAAAGCTATTTGAAAAGGGAAAAAATATGTATGGAAAAAAACGTAGATGACCAAAACGGGCTGGACGGTATGCGCAACTATATTTATACATTTTTTACGCTCAAGTATAAGGCGCCACCTTTCGCCTTATAAATATATATCTAAGAAATGGTAGAAATTGCTGCTTGGTAACAGTTTAAACTTTCTTTCACGATGCTAAAAATACTTGCTCTCGAGACAGGAATTTTAAAAACCTACTGAAAATTTGGGTTCGAAATTAAAACTCCGTCTTACGAAAGTTAATCCTTTACACTATTTTAATTAAAGAATTTTTTAATTAGCAATTAAAAAGTACCATTAAGTCTTGTTGATTCGTTCGAGTAAAGTTAAATATGCAAACGCATATTTAAAATTTTATAAAATGACTACGTTGAGACGATGCAATCCACTTAATTTAGGCTCGACGCCAACTGGCTCTCCGTTTCGTATCCTTCCACAATGCATTGTCTCCTTTACGAAGAGCGGTCTTTCAGTATGCTCTTCCCTCTAATGCCTACATTACTCTTTCTACGTGTAGGCGGATAATATCCTCAAGGAATCGTGAAATCAGAGGCTATATTCAGTTGCGGGTTAAGAAAGGCAAATTTAATATCTAGTACATTTGGCGGAAAGATACTAGCACGCCTTTCCGGTAAATCGAGTACCCGACATATTTTTAGGTCGGGTACCCGAACTCGTAACTCGATTAAGAAAAATGCAATACTATTGAAAATTTACATATTCGGGTACTCAAATGCTCGAATAAGCTGCCTTGCTGAATTCATTGGGTTATTTTTCACATCATGTTCGGGTACTCAACTATTCGACGATTATTTTATTAAATTTTGTGTTTCCACCGCAATAATGTCAACGAGACGTTCTGATATTACTATATGGCTTTTCTGCTTCTTGAGTTCGGATGGCGCTTTGGCGGTTACGGCGCCGTTAGGCTTAGGTCACTTAGGTATCAATTTAGTAGTTTAAGGGGGAAGACTACAGTGGAAATTGTCTACTTTCGCGCTATTTCAAGCTGAACTCTTTTAATTTTGTATTTTAACTTATAAAATTAATATTTAAGTGTAGAACAGCCTCTTGTTTAGTGCTTAAAATAATTTTGACAATTTTAAATTTTAAAGTAATTAAATTATTACGTTTTAATTCGGACCCCCGGAGCTAAACAAGTTGGGCAAGCGCCCTAACTACCCTTTAGTTAGGACCTTATATCTCGTTAACTATTAATATTAGAATTATCAAAATTATTTTAAGCACTAGAGGAAGGTTCAGTCTAATAAGAAACATATAATTCAATTATGTAATTGTTAACACAGAAACGTTCAGCTTGAACGAAAAAGAGGCTTTTACTGTATTATTCCCCCTTAAATGTTTAATAATACGGCAGTTAACTCATCTATGAATTGTTAAGTTTTAAATCGTTAATTCATTATGAATTATCATATATCAAGTTTAATTCAGCTATGAATAATCACGAATACCGTTATGAATATTTAAAGGGAATTACCTGAAAAAAACTCGATCGAATACCCGAACGTTTTTCTTAACTACTCGACTACTCGAATAAAGAATTTTTTGGCTTAATCTAGTACTCGATTACCCGACTCGACAAAAATACTATCCGACTCGGTACTCAACGAAATAATTTTCAGATACTCGGTACCCGACTCGATTGCCTAAAAACACAACTCGCACAGGCCTAGAATTTTGAATTTGCACTGCCTACGATTGAATTTTAAAGGATACCGGCGCGCGTTATATAATTTTGGATTGCTTTATATTTCAAAGTGATAATTAATTAACATAAATAAGATTTTAAAACAGATGTAATAATTCAATTTTAGTACTACAAGCGAGGCATACCTAAATAAAAATCCGTTTGGTGACTCCAGGGTAAGTATAGATTCTATACTTACCCTGGACTCGCCAAAAGGAATTTGGCTATAGAACAGGTAATTACGAGATTACCACGTGCGTTTTTAGGATTGCTTAGGAGCTTAATACTAAAAATACACTATAGTGAAACTTAAAAATTATAATCTACATTAAATATTTATTGATCAGTTTTAAATTTACTCAATAGCAGTACCGGATTTACTGAAAGTGTGGCCCTAGCCAGATTTTGGTGGGGGGCCTTTTCGGCTTTCCGTTGCTATGCAACGCGTTTTGAAATTTTTAATGTTTAGGCTTAGTTTCTCTTTTGTATATAACAGTCGCCAGCCAGATTTCCCGCACGGTACTGATGAGTTCCAAATAGAACGAAACCGGTCTACCGTTGGAATTTCTGGCTATTTTATTTAGTTTTTATGTAGTTTTTTACTCGAAGATCTCTTTGATCCGAGTTTCGCGTCTTTTTGTTTGCTCGAAGACCTATTGGTACGAGTTATTAGTAGGTTTTTTAATTTCTTAAAATTTGTTTAGGCTTTAGCTTAGCTATATTATCCCTTTTAATGATGGACTAATCTACTTTTTCGCGTATTTTATCATAAAAACGCAAAACTCGTGTGTTTCGAAGAAAAATTTATTGATTTCATCAGTGGTGGGGGCCCAGGCGAAAATTGCCCACGAGGGACTGGTAGGGGGCCCGTGGCTGTAGGGTCCATCGAAGAAGCTCAAGGGGGGTTGCAAATCAAGATAACCTGGGAAACGTTTTCAGGGCTCGAGGGGGGTGTAAATCATGATAACTGGAGAAAGGTTTTCAGGGCTCGAGAGGGGTGCAATTCGAAGGGGCCCGCGAGTAAGTTTGAACCCGGGCCCCAGGATACCTCTGCACGGCCCTGCCTAGTAAGCCTAGTCCTTAATCCGGCACTGCTCAATAGACATTCGTAAAATGGATTAATATAACACGCGTAGGCCCCTTTAGGAATTCAACAGAAAATAGGCGAAATTCGAAATTCCCGCCGCCGATTTACCGAAACTTGGTGCTTGTATCTTTCCGCCAATGTACTAGATATTTTGCCTTACTTAACCCGCTGCAAGCCAACATATTATCTTTTAACCAAAGTACATTTTTGGTATAATAATATGACAATAATCATCATTTTATCTTCTAATCCTCAAATATCGCGGGAAAATAGATTGAGAACGTTAAATATTCGGGATGAAAATATTGATTTTTTTTTATCCCATTGAGCGCGAGTATAATTAAATTGCGCCAATGGGGAGAAGAAAGAATTCGGAAGAGCCAGATTGGAATGGGCGGCTTGCTTCCAACGATTTGGTGTCCTTGGGCGTCATTAAAAAAAAAACTAATTTGCTATTGAGCAAAAGAACAGCGCAAGCTGTCCGCAACAGACATAAACTTTCTCATTTATCCCGAAGTTAAAAGCCTTAAAGGGGAATTGTCACCAAAACCAAAATTTACGAGGTTTTTTTACAGAATGATAGAAAATATATTAATGATCATGTCTATTAAATTTTATAGTTTTTGGGGAAGTATTTAAAAAGTGACGCTACTTTTTCCGCAGCCTACATCGAACGGCTCCAAAATTTCGGAAATCGCGGTTGAACCTACGTGCAGCGCCAAAAGAATGAAGCGGCAAAAATTTGAGAAAGAGTGGCGTGTAAAGCATTTTAAAAACACGATAAACTACAATCTACGAATATAACTGGTTAAAAAGCCAAGGAGAATGTCGTAGCAGACGACAGTTCCGACCGAAAAACGATAAAAACGGGGAAAATAATATTTCGTTCACGAGATGGCGCTGCAAGTAGGTTCAACCAAGTGGTTCCGAGATTCTCGAGTTGGGGGGATAAAACACGAAATTTGATTGCTAATAATAAATCAAATACTAGAAATATTAACATGAAATTTTTTGTATAACCATTTTCGGACGTTCTCTATCCATTTAAATGGTTTTTAACCAATTTTAGGGTGGCTACCATTCCCCTTTAAGCCAAATAACTCCCAAATCCCGGCCTACAACGGATAAAAACAAATTTGCAGCTTTCATTCGGTCATAGATTTGCAGTGACGCTTTGAAAATGTTAATCCTAAGCCTAACTGGTCCGACGCCGCGAAATTTTGATCGGCGGCGGCGCGATCGGCGTGCGTCGGGGAACCAAAATTTAACGGCAGCGGCGGTGTGGCGCGGCGTTTATATGAAATTTCGTTTTCATTGTAGGAAGTTTTAGCAATCCCTTTTCTAGGAGTTTAAGGCGTTCATTAAAATGTGATAAACGAAGAACTACATTTTTCTTAAAGCTGCAAAGAGACAGATATCAACGGAAAATCTGTAGCCCTGTAAAAAAATATTATAAACCGTCGGCGGCACGCCGAGAAAACAGCGGCGGCGGCACAAAAAAAACGATCGGCGTCAGCGGCGCGCCGGCGCTTACATCGGCGGCGTCGGGGTCTGCCAAGAGATAAACAAAAACGTCCACCATTTATGGTTTGGAAAAACAGCGTTGCCAGATAAACGTTTCTCAGTCTGCCAAAAAATACTTATATAGCAGTGCTGTCAGATTACTTTGTTTAAAATTCACAGAAAATGGCAGACTTTCGTTTTCCCGCCAAATTAATATTTAGTGGCATAGTATCGACTAGGACTATTATGAAATTTAAACAAAAAACTTCGGCCAATCATATGGTTGCATTAAATTACGTAATGGAAATTTCTAGTTTATATTCTACATTTTTGTTATTTTTTCTTTAACGTAACTAGCTTCCTTTAAAGCCTGGTTTTCACTTGGCGGTTTTTGGGCGAAAAAGCCCGGCGTCGACGGAAAATGGGCGAAAATTTCCGTCGACGCCGGGCGGAAATTCCGTCGGTTTTCGGTTTTGTGTGGCGATTTTCATTTCTATTTTTTTCGCTCAGTTGGGCGATTTCGCTCTTTTTCAACCAATCAAAAACCATTTTCGAAAGGTGACTGTGACGTCAGGGGGGATGGTTAATGCTTTTCTGTTAATTTTTTTAACGTGTTTTTTTTCATGATACCCTTGTTGCCTTCTTTTTCACACAAACCGATCTTTCATAACTCATATTTCTTTGAACACGATAGATCATGTAAAATAACATTAAATTTAAAATGCTTACATGAGCTTTAATCAATAGTTCACTATTATGATCAGATAAATCATCCATTTTTAGGCCTAGGCTTAAATCTCCACAATCAGACGAAAACCGACGAACTCGCTGGCAGAAACAAAATCGCTTTATTTCCGCCCAAAAAAAAACGACAAGTGAAAATGCTAAAACGCCGACAGTGAGCGAAACGTCGAAAATCATATCGCCGACGTTGAACTTTCTGTCGGTGATTTTCCGCCAAGTGAAAACCAGGCTTTTAAACCTAGTGGAGAAATTCGTTAGTCGATCATAAAAATGGAACTTCATGCTGTCATTTGTCAGTAGAGAAGATCATATCACAGTGGTAACGCCATAAGAGGGCAATTTTTAAATACTCGAAGTCCTACCAGATGGCGCCAACAGTTTGAAACGTTAAATTTTTACTTAGCTAAAAAGCGCGAAAAATATTAATTATTTAGTTTGATTTTCTTCCTGGTTTATAGTTGTTATAAATTAAATTAATACGCTTCCCGATAAAAGGATTTAGATTGGCGACATCTAGTATAAAAATAATCATTAAAATCGAACTAAGGGCTTCACTCTAAGCGGTTTATTCCCTGTCAGTAATTTTCTGAATCAGACTATTACGTTACTTATGATACTACGCAGGAATCCATATCTCTACTTGGAATGCTTATCGCGGCAGATTTTCGTCTCGATGTGGCTGGCGGTTTTTTTGACGTCACGTTAGCTTCACAAACAACTAAGTAATAGGGGAGCGCGTGCAAATAGGATTTTTTCTCTCGTAGGCGGGGCCAAAGCCGTCAGAGGATAAGCATTCCAAGTAGAGGTATGGATTCCTAGACTCCGTTATTTATAAGATAATTTAAAAACCCGAAGCCAAACCAATGTAAACATAACCTCCCTTCACAGTTAGAAAAAAGGGTTCGATTATAAACCCCCAAGGTTCTTAAAAAAAAATCCCCAAATTCAAACCCTCCAAAACCCTTTAACGGAAATTTTCAAACCCACAAGGCTTCAAAATGAGCACTTTTATGATTATAAATTGAACCATTAGAAACCCTTTGAAAACTTCCTAGGGTTTGCAACAAAACCCCGTAAATACAGACAATCGACACAACTCGGTTTATATTTAAACTCTTTTCAAACCCTTTAAACACTTCCTAGGGTTTTGTATTTATAGATTAAATTAAAATTAATTAATTTAATTCACGACTTCATAACAAATTTTGGCGATTGCAACGGGTGGGTTTCGAACCCAAGCCATCTAGAACGACAGGCGGGCGAATACCACAGAACCACCGAAAGATGTATGATTGCAACGATGTTTAGAGAAACCATTTTGGGGAAAGTCCGTCTTCCTTTACGCTTTATGAAATTATTATACGGCTTGATATCAAATTTCGGCGTAGATGGCGTGAGATAGTTTAAAACGTGCAGGGTTTGAAAAGGATTTTAAAAAGGGATAAATTATTATTTTTTTTTCTATAGGTTCTTAAATTGGAATCCTAAGGGTTTTCCATTGACCTATAGGGGTTTCCTTTAAACATTTAAACCCTTTTCAAACCGTGCAAGTTGCCAAAACAAACCTTAAGGGTTTATAATTTTTTCTTAAACCTTTTTTAAACCCAAAGCACACTCGCTTAAGATGCCTCGCTCGAAAGTGAGTACTCGAATAAACGAGCTCGAAAAATTTAAATGTTCGGGTGGTGAGCAGTGGTAGGTGGGCACACTCGCTTAAGATGCCTCGCTCGAAAGTGAGTACTCGAATAAACGAGCTTGGAAATTTTAAATGTTCGGGTGGTGAGCAGTGGTAGGTGGGCACGCTCGCTTAAGATGCCTCGCTCGAAAGTGAGTACTCGAATAAACGAGCTCTAAAATTTTAAATGCCCCATATGTACTTATAAATGCTCTAAAAGCCCCCCAATGAGATACTTATTTTCTTATTTAAATAAATCAACAAGAGACATTAAAAAACTTCATCACTCGTTACACCAAACAAAAGGTTCAAGACAAACTACGAGTTCAATCCACACTGACGAACTTCCTTTTTGGGTGATAAAAGCAATAGAACCATAGAGAAACAATTATAAATTGAAGTCACTATCGGGAGAAGGTATTATATTATTAAGAACACGCGTACGCTTAAAAAGTTAAAGCATTGAAGACTCTATTTCCCTTCACACACTTACGTACCGCCATTATTAATTATTGGACTCCCATACGCATCCAAAAACTAGGGGCAGGGGCATATGTAGCTTTATATCTATGAAGGTAAATCACTATCGGGAGAAGGTATTATATTATTGAGAACACGCGTACGCTTAAAAAGTTAAAGCATTGAAGACTCTATTTCCCTTCACACACTTACGTACCGCCATTATTAATTATTGGACTCCCATACGCATCCAAAAACTAGGGGCATTCGGGCATATGTAGTTTTATATCTATGAAAGTAAATCACTATCGGGAGAAGGTATTATATTATTGAGAACACGCGTACGCTTAAAAAGTTAAAGCATTGAAGACTCTATTTCCCTTCACACACTTACGTACCGCCATTATTAATTATTGGACTCCCATACGCATCCAAAAACTAGGGGCAGGGGCATATGTAGCTTTATATCTATGAAGGTAAATCACTATCGGGAGAAGGTATTATATTATTGAGAACACGCGTACGCTTAAAAAGTTAAAGCATTGAAGACTCTATTTCCCTTCACACACTTACGTACCGCCATTATTAATTATTGGACTCCCATACGCATCCAAAAACTTGGGGCATTCGGGCATATGTAGTTTTATATCTATGAAAGTAAATTTTTATTACGATAATCTTTGCCGTATACCATTCGCAAAACTTAGGTATATTAACTTACAAGTTCACGTAAAGACTACCCGTTTATAGCTCTACCACAAATAGATCGAAATTTAAAATATAGCTTTTTGTCAAATTACCTTGCAAGTTAAGTCAAAACCAATATGCATTAATCAAGAATGAATTTATGTACTTAGAATATGGGAGACCAAAAAATCCAAAGCAGTCGGACTTAAGCTTAATTACATTCAAGGGTATCTTTTTTTTGAATTTGTGCAATAATAGGAATTTTGGTGTTTGAACCATACCCAAATGTTTGACATAAATTTCCTAAAATAAACATATTTGAATCCCAGTTTCAGAATTTCTTTAAATCCTTTTTCCACTAATTTCAATAAGTTAAAAAAATTATGTTTGTCGTGTTTTGCTTACCTATTTCACCTTTGATACTTTACGTCTATCTAACGATAGGAAATCAAATGACCTCAACAGCTTATGAATTGGTTTGCCCACCCGTGTATCCTGAGGGTGGGCGGTGGCCTCTCTTTAACATAGGATGGTAAATAGTATATCTAACTATAGGACATCACATGGGCTCAACAGTTTTTATATTAGTTTGCCCACCCGGGTCTCCTGATGGTGGGCGGCATCCACCCTTTCACTTAGGGTGGCAATTTATATATCCAACGATAAGAAATCACAAAGCCTTAAAAGCTTTGTATTAGTTTGCCTACCTGTGTCTACTAAGGGTGTATGGCTTTGCCCATTCGAATACACTGATGTGGAACTAATATTACGGCCTGGGCCGACTTGTTTCTAACTGTGTTGAATTCGAAATTTCCGGTCGTCTACTCAAAAATAATACCATAGAATCGCGTCATCTTAGTAGTTGAGGCAGTAACGATGTAAATCGTCCACATCGCGTTTCTTAGGCCACGGCCAACTTTGATCACGCGCTGTTCGCGCTACAGCGGCCAACACATTCGTCGAAATTCCGCGAGCAAGGATTTTCCCCCTATAAACTGTACTATAACGTGTAGGAGCTCAGCGCCACGCTCAGTTTTTATATTGGCTTCAATGTAAAAGCTATTCTAAAAATAATAATCCGCTAGGGGCGCTCACGTCATACACATCTTTCGCTCATAGGTTAACACAGAAACGTCAACGAATGAGATGGCCGCTGTAGCGCGAGCGATGCGCGTGGGATCAAAGTTGGCCGTGCTTAGGCGGCCGTCACCACCCGCGCGTAAATAAACGCTGCGATTTAAAAACAGTGACTTTGGGAGGTCTCTGCCAGTCGATCCTATCATATCCGGGGTGGGCTTAGTTGGATATTTAATTGACGTAGCTAACACGTCGTCAGCGTCTTAGAGAACCAGGAGGAATTGAACGCGAAGGAAATGGGGCGAAACTTAACGACTTCAAGATGCGGCGACGAGTCAGTGACACGAAGAAGATTCCAATCGACTCGGTGGAGCTATTTAACGAACAGTCGCGGAAGTTGTCTAAGAGAGCCAACGCCTCGAAACACCCCAGATAAGAAAGGGTATACATCGACTCGATGATAGTTAAGCCGAACCGCTTTGGATTTTCCGCCGAGGATAGTTTGAAACATCGCAGACTCGACCCAATCGTTACCTTACGAGGTAACGTCAACAAACCAGGGATGCTAGTTACGGGAAGGAAGCGATAACGAGTCCCGTAACTTCCGGATGTTATCGAGAATAAAAGTCCTAGAAGAAAGGGGTATCCTACTTCGCCTTCCGTACAGTTATTAGGCGAGAATTTGACGCGACGATATGGCGATTCGTATCAAGCTTCGATTGCTAAGAAGGGGAAGTTTAACGGAGATTGTAAAGGGCTGCTATCAGCCTTTTGAAATAGGCTAGAGAGGCCCGTAAAGATACCACCAATATATAATTACAAAAGAAACTTTTATTTCTGGGGTGCAAAAAAGAGCTAGATAAGGCTGCGAGGTACGGCTATCAAGGTATTATAGGAGAGACATGCCCTAGAGTCGGGAATATCATGGCGGGACAGACCCGTTCGAAAGAGCGCTCGTAAACGTCGAGGGTAATAAAACACGCTAAATCTTTATGAGAAATAAATTAAGAGCGGGGTTGGCGGTGTACCGTCTATTACGGAGCCATTTTGGGGGTATTCGCCGGCTAGTGCCTCGCACTGGACGTACGCTCCCGAGTTAGTTGGACAGTAAATTTCGGAGTTAACGGTGCTCTACACGTACGCCACCGACTGTACGTAATTTAAGAAATATTTTCAACCCGGTCTATCCCGCCACGCTCTATAAAAGCGATTATACAACGGGAATGTAATGTACGTCCAAATGCGTCAAGGCCGTTGTCAGCACGACGTTTTTTCACTGCTGAAACGTAATTGAGCCTAAGTAAGCAGTCCATAATTTACGAGGTCGTTGTTATACAAAATTTTAACAAAACCAAATTCATACCTTTTCAAAAACTTAAATAGAATTTATTTAAAGGCCTAGGTTTTCCTCTGCCTGTCCCCCTTTAAATTAGGCCAACATGTTCAGTGGTTGGCCCACCACCAGGGTATTTGTGCTCCACTAAAGGCCTTTTCACACGAGCCAACTTTTTGATCCAACTAGATGAGTCAACTTGAGTTGAGTCAACTAGTTGGTTCTTGTGAATAAAAGTTCGATGAGTTGATCCACCAAAAAAGTAAGCGAGAAAAAAATGGATCACTGATCCATTTTTGCTGACTCAGCATTTTGATTTGAAAAGTTGGCTCGTGTGAAAAGGTCTTAAGTTAATTTAAAGGGTGACAGGCAGAAAAAAACCTAGGTCTTTAAGGACTACCTTCGCAACCAACCACTATACAGCGCCTACAATTTCAAAAGTCATAGGAGGAAGCGGCCAACATCGGAACCTTTTGGGAGCGACTGAAATACTAGAGGTTATAATAATAATTAAAGCTAGCGTTTTTTAATGCTATTAATTCAGGTGGCCGGGTTATATTGCGTAGGAGGGTGGTGGAAAGCCCTTCATTTCACGCGAGCCAACAGCTGCTCCCTACACTCACTATTACCGTTAACCTCAACGAGTTTTATGGGAAGGGGAACCAATTAAACAGTGAGGAGATAACTTGCAAACTCTACTAACAAGGACTCAAGGAATGTACTCGAGGTGTTTATTGCCGATTTTGTTCAAAGTCGGGCGTAATGTAGATTCGATTTGCCATGGCCACCGAAAACGTTTTTGACCACTTAAAACAAAAATAAGATTTTTTCCTTATTTTACCCAAACATTGTTACAATTTTACCCCAAAAATGTTCCAATTTACCCAAACTTGATGAAATTTACTTAAATGTGGTCCAAATTACCCATTTCGTGATTTTAAAATCCCATGCTTTTTTAAAATTGAGATTTTTTTGTTTTAAGTGGTCAAAAACATTTTCGGTTGCCATGGCAAATCGAATGGATAGTGCAACGTCTCCTTTTAGGAAATTTCATATCTCATACAGGTCTACATTACGCCCGCCTTTGAACAAAATCGGCAATAAGAAGAAATGGTGGAAATAGGTGTCAGCTAGGCTGGGGAGTCTCTAAGGGCGGTGTCACCCTTTGGAGCATTCGTACCAGACCATAAAGCAACATTAATCGTTTGTAAGGTTACTTGTAATTTGAAAATAATGCGTTTCGGACTATTCCAGTCGATATATCACTGAATAATCACTGCTTTACTTTTTAGTATAGTACTAGCGTAAGTAACATAATAGTCGTAAGTATGACATTGAAAGATTTCTGTTAATTATAGGGATTGCGTAATCGGAAGTTTCGGAAAAGGAAACAGGCTATTTTCTGGTGCCTTCGTTTTAAATTTTTTTAGTTTTAATAGAGTTGAATTTTTCACTAAGCCTTGGCGGGTTCGTTAAAAAGGCCATCGTTATCTAAAATAGCAGCGGTCTGTTAGTCCTTAACGGCGTTATGATTTAAGAGCTCACTGGCGAAACAGACTATCATTAAAGAAATTAACGCTTGGAGAATAGGAAGTGTCATACTTGTTTTTATTATGTTCCTTACGGTTCTAGCAGGTAAGCGCCTCTAGCGAGGAAAATTCGCAACCTCAAAAACAAATTATCTGGTGCCTATGCCACGCCTCGGCGTGTCATTTTGCACGCGCTCGCTATGACGACAAAACAAAGAGTGAGTATTAGGCCTAATGACTTTATTCTAAAGGACACCGGAAAGAGTAGCTTCGTTATTATAAAGGCCAGTTAAATGGAAATTTCTATTAATTTCTATCATTTTAATTCGACCATTTTGGCCACTAGGTTCTCTCGTATCTGGACCCCGTTTCCTAGGCAACAGCGAGATTTCAACTTTCAAAAGTGAAGAAATATGGCGTTCCAAAGTGCAAACTTTGGCATTATAACAAATTTGGGATGTCGTATAATTTTTTCCAGCTTCTTTAAAAAAGTGAAAATATAAGAAAAATAAATGTGTGTTTAATTGATTAAGTTTTTTTAATTTAAATCATTGTTTCGTTTTATTTGAAAAGGTTTAAACGCCCTCTCGCAAGCTCAAAATTTGTGTTAGCGTCGAGTTCGGGACTACTTATTTTTTTAATTTTTGTCCATTAGATAGTAGCGGCAATGAGAGTAGCGGAGGTTTCTCTAACTACGCTGTACAGCCAAAGGTAGCGGAGAGAGGATTTTCAGCCCCCTGGAGTGACTGATTTCTAACTCTTTGGGGCATATAGTTCATTCCTTCCCACATATACTTTTACTCTAAGGTTCGACTTTCGCAATAAAGATTGAAGTGAGATTTGAATAGCTCGTAGCATGCGCCATCTCTTTTTAATAAAAGAACTAAAAGCTACCTATGTGAGAAAACTCAGCTGGCGAGAGTGCGTTTAAGCTAGGAGCAAGAAACACAACCCCCCACACAAGGAGAACGCAACCCGTCGAAAGTCGTGGATTTTCTTGTGTACATTTTTTATTGGCTAGACGCTTTAGCGCCTGCTACCGTCGGAAGGGGAAAATTCGGAAATTGTCTTCCCCCCCGCCCGTAAAACGTTCAGCGTAAAGGCTCGTGACGCTCGTCCAATGAAATTCGTACACAACCCTTCGTTAGCGTGTTTAAAGGCTAGCTGCGTTCTCCTTATGTTTGTTGCTCCTAGGTTTAAGTATCTATTGGAAAACTCGTTATTAGATGCAAATCAGAGCGCCATCTTTCGTGAATAAGAAGTATATAATCTTCGTGTCGTTAAAGTGTACGTAACAAGATGGTAGAGCCAAAATAGTAGCCTCTTCCTCCTAGCACTCTTAATTTTACCCCTTTGATTAAAAACCGCGGCTCAGCACTGGCATAGTTAGATAGAGAGAACTGTACCAATCGAATGACGCCTGAATTAAATTTATATCGAGTGCCGTTGAAGAGAATTCGTCAATTCCCGGGGACCTACACGGAGCTATAGACTATAAATAATAATAATAATAATAATAATCAGCTAGGCTAATACCCAAGGCACCACCTTAGGCCTAAGTCATCAAAAGACTTTTAAAGCTGTTAATTCAGTTAGCCGGGTTACAATGCGTAGGATGACCTATAGCTTCCACTGGATTATTAAATGACAGCCTCTTTCCTCTATACTAGAGGAACAGGCTAAAAATCATAACTTTATCACCTTTACCACTCGAGTTATAACCATTAATCCACATTTTAAGCGTTGCTGAGATGCGGTGTATATGAGAAAACAAATTTAAAATGGCAATAAAATCAAATGTTGATAAAATTAGTTAATAAGTAGATTAGTCTATTATGAAAAGGGATAAAAAAGCTAAACCCTAATAAAATTTGAAGAAATTTAAAAACTTACAAATAGCTCGTACCGATAGGTCTTCGAGCAAACAAAATGACGCGAAACTCGGACCAATAGATCTACGAGTGAAAAACTAAATTAAATTAAATAAAATAGCCTGAATTTCCAACGGTAGACCGGTTTCATCCTATTTGGTTTAAATCTCAAATAAAATCTTAATAACTAAGATTTTTAGAAAGATGTGTGTCCAGTATCTAAGAGTATAGTTCAAGGTATGTGTATACCAATTTTTAAAGCTGTATGACAATTCCGAACCAATTATGTTAATGATAACGTATTCAAGAGCTATCTTTCAAGAAATGGCTCTAAGTAAGCCATTTACACTCGAAAACAGACGCACTTGCGTGAAACAAAATTTGAAACTTATGGTTATGGCGTGTCAGGTTGAAACACTGAGATATATTGGCCATTTGCAGAAAGAACCGTGTTATTTAAAGATAGTCAACCGTGAGAGAATTATCGATCCTGACCTTCTAAAAATAACAAGTTCCGTCCTACTAAAGAGGAATATAAACAAATGATGTCCAAAAGTAGGCCAAAGTCGCGACAAGATGTTCCTCGGGAACAAAGAAAGACGGAAACATCAAGGCGTGAATTCGGCGGCGTCGAGGTACTAGAATAATACCCTTACTAGGGTCTCCCAAATAATACCCTTACTAGGGTCTCACAAATAATACCCTTACTAGGGTCTCACAAATAATACCCTTACTAGGGTCTCACGAATAATACCCTTACTAGGGTCTCCCAAATAATACCCTTACTAGGGTCTCCCAAATAATACCCTTACTAGGGTCTCACAAATAATACCCTTACTAGGGTCTCCCAAATAATACCCTTACTAGGGTCTCCCAAATAATACCCTTACTAGGGTCTCCCAAATAATACCCTTACTAGGGTCTCACAAATAATACCCTTACTAGGGTCTCACGAATAATACCCTTACTAGGGTCTCACGAATAATACCCTTACTAGGGTCTCACAAATAATACACTTACCGATAAACGAGAAAACGGAGAAAACATTTTTGAAATATCTCTACTTTATTTTTAGGCACTTTGAGCCCGACCAATCAGCGAGCGTTACACTGTCACGTGATATAAAGAGCGAATTTGAAAGTAGGCCTAAAAGCAGGCTTACGAATTTTTTCGTCTATCACGTGACGGCATAACGCTCGCTGAATGGTCGAGCCCAACGCGCCTCATAAAAAGGTCATCAGTTTTCTCTTTTACCAACAGCGCTTGCGGCGGTAAAATCAGGAAAAAAATATTTCCGTGTGCACAACAACGGGAAAAGGCGGTAAAAATAGAAAATAGAGAAAACCAGGAGAACACTACATTGAGTTGGAAATATTAATCTAGAGATCCAATCAAATCTGCTCCCCGCGAAACAAGTTTTTGAAAAATACGAATGTGCCGTCTGCTCTAAAATGACGAGCAAACGTTATCATATGACCCGTGGCGCCATCCATTATTTTGAAGAAAAAAATATTTTTGCTTGAAAACGCGTCTTATTTGAAGGAACCATTGAGAGATAGATGGCGCCACGGGTAGAATGATAACGTTTTCTCGTTATTTGGGACGCCGAAATCCGACGTTTTGATTGGACCTCAAGATTAATATTCCCAACTCAATGGAACACTACCCGTGTGAACGAGCATTTACCCTACTTCGAAATCCCAGAACAAGCGAAAAGAAACCATCTAATAACGAAGATTTTTACTCGGGCACGTTTCAATTGGCACGTGCCATCGAGCATGCCTCTCGCGCCGTTATTAAATAGAAGCTAGAAAACCTCCTTGCGCTGTGTAGCGCCATCTACATCACAGTCTTCGTCATTGTAGTTTGTTAGTAGTATATTTATCTTGAATCTAGGGGTAAGACATTTACCGGAAAACAATCAAATTATTGGAAAGTACCAAAAGGATTACGTAGGAATACGGAAGGGTGTTTGCAAAATCGCATCTTTCAATCACTACAGTCACTTTCTACTCTAAAAATAGCTCAAGTAGATCCTCGCGTAAAATTATACGTATCATTATCACTCATAAGTATGCCATAAAAGAATTTTCTTTAATGAAACCTTTAATAATTAATAACGAGACATACGCGTACGAAATTCGTTAAGCCTAACCGCCGTTAATTTCAAAAATCCCGATCGCAAGAGCAGAACCCGTAACAAACGGAAACGGATTTCAAACGACTTCCGTCCAAAACACATCGTCGCGTTCGCAATGCACGCGTTACTGTAGAGTGATATATCCAGGTAACACCATAAGTATATAATATTGTTCCATAGGTTTGTCACTTTGGGAAATATTTTACTGAGAGCTAGTAACGGAGTGACGTGATCGCAAGAAGAAAATCTCCCCCTAGCGAGGCGCCGTCAAAGGCTTCGTGTGACGCGTTAGCGAGCGGACCCAAAACTGCGACGAAGCCCGTAATGTCTTGTGAATAGCTCTCAGTAAAACTTTTGCATGTGAAGAATAGGAAGTGTCCCACTTATGTAACAATATTATACACTTATATTATACAATTATGGTAACACTAATATTAATACAAGCTCTAATTAACTCGTTCGGGCTGTAGATGATGAGATTTTATTTCTATGGTAACCTTTTCGATAGAACAAGGATTATAAGAATTTTGGCTATTTTTGTGTCCACTTATTATATGTTTTGTGTGAAACAAGGTAATAATAATAATAATAATCAGCTAGGCTAATACCCAAGGCACCACCGTTGAGTCATCAAGCGACTTTTAAAGCCATTAATTCAGGTGGCCGGGTTACAATGCGTAGGAGGGTGGTGGCAAGCCCTTCATGCCACGCTAGCCAACAGCTACCTACACTCACTATTACCGTTAACGTCAACAAGTTTTTATGGAAGGGGAAACCGAAGGACTCGGGGAAAAACCCCTTAAACCAGTGGGAAGAGAACTTGCAAACTCCACGCGGAAGGAGTTGTTCCGAGTTTTCACCCAGTGCTATAAGCTTTAATCGAACCCGGCTCCTGTTGCTGCGAGGCAAAAGTGCGAACCACTCCGCCACTCCACCACTTAAAATACTTTTTTATTAATGTATTAATGTTATACCGAGGCATACTTACGAGTTATTTACATATGGTAAAATGCATACTAGCGTAATAACCGCTTAAAAGTGTTACAGTTCAGAAAAAATTTACATGAGCTACGAAAGTGTATGAAATACTCGTTTAACAAGAGGATCAGTAAAAGCACGTAACGCGCTATGGTAAAACGGAACCCAAGGGTGCATTATCAAAAGGGACTAAGGATTAAACGCGTATTTGGAGGGCATTTCCCCCCCATTGGGCTTAAGAACGGGGTCTGGAGAACTTAAAACGTCGTTGGCTTCCCAGCGTGTTTCGCTTGGCTAGTCTCAGCCAAATTGCTTCACGTCTGGTCATTAGCCTCGCCAGCCAGTACAGATTCACTCAGTTCGCGCTGAGATATTATTCTCCGCCACTCAGTCTGCCGAGAGAAAGACAGTGAGCGAAACTCGCAAATGATGAAACTGAACCGCGGAGCCGACCCTTAAACAAAGCCCGCCTAAATATCAATAAAAGGGACTTAAATTATTATTTATCGTGGTCATTTTTGCACGCCATTACCAAACGTCCGCTCGCCTCCAAAGTTCGCGTTATAAAATTCCCGAAGTTCACGCTTATTGTAATTAATATTCAAATATTCTCCGTCATCGTTACGCTACGCTTTCAGCCTTTATCTACAGGGTGTTTCAAAAGGGTTTGCAAAAATTTGAAGGAGTTGTAGGGGGTGAGTTGAGAATTATGCCTGTTTTTTCCCATTTTCCTACGATGAGTCAAAAGAGCGCCAGAGAGCTTCAAAGTGTGGCCTATAATCCTCTGGAAGTAGGCTGCAACAAGAGCAAAACTAACTAAACATTGCGGGCAACCAGGCCCATCTTTCCCACAGGGCTTTCTGCGCAAGGCCGTCTTAAGGCATGGGCTAAATGGGCTACAGCCCAGGGCCCCCAGCCAGTTTTGGGGCCCCGGAAAGGCCAGCCATACAGCCTCTACTCTAGGGATGAGGGTTTAGTTGGATAAATATTATTTATGCTCATTTAATGTTATGTATCTTTTAGTTACGTCTAAAGTAGTTTGACTCTTCGCCACATCGCGTATCATACGGTACCAACAATTTCAGCGAGTCACTGTCAGTAAAAATCTTATTTTCAGTAGGCCTATGTTATACTTTTGAAATGAAAAGTTTTGGTTTGATTTTTGTGTAGTTGAATTTAGACAACGGACATACAAAGGCTGACCGTTGGGGATCGCGAAGGTCTTAAGAAATAATTTAGCCCAAGGCCCCAAAAGGTCTTAAGACGGCCCTGGAGACCATTCGGGTACCTTTCCTGGTAGAGACGTTGAGCAGCCAAAGCATTGCAATCCGCTATTCCGTACACGAAATGAATATCCGCCAGTTGTTAAGAAGTGAACTCCATTGTTGCAGTTGGAAAGTGATGAGAAATCGCGGTCCATCACGACTTTAAATAATGTTTAAGTTTTCTTTTCTACACTGGTTACCTCGATTTGCTTACAAAGTCCTTTTTTACCTATCACACGAACCCAAACCTTAATGTTCCCATTTCCCTGCTGCTTGGTTTGGTGCTCGTTGCAGCCTACTTCCAGGGGCTAGTAGGCCACACTTTGAAGCTCTCTGGCGCTCTTTTCACTCATCGTAGGAAAATGGGGAAAAAACAGGCATACTTCTCAACTCACGCCCTACAACTCCTTCAAATTTTTGAATAATCTTTTGAAACACCCTGTATAGCGGACTAACATCGAACGCTGGATAAAATCAAACTCCATCTACCATCGCTAAAAAACGATTGCAGTTCGTACGCCCGACAGGTCGAACGACCGAAAAACACATTCTTAAACCCACTCTTTATTTGAAGGGTGAATTTCGATGGTAATTTCAGAGCGATCGAGAAGGCAAGCCCTGAACGTCAATAAGAAAACGAGTGACGGTTACTATACCCAAGACATCTATAAGTCCGTTTACTTATCAGATCAACCGTCAGATCGAAACCGCTAATACCGATATATATTTAGTTTCAAACGCGTTTTTCGATGGCTACTTGTCCATACTTGAACCAAAATAATATCGTTATTTTTTCTTCACGTATGTTAGCGTGAATAAAGTCACAGAACCGATAGTTCTCGGCAGAATCCCGATAGATTTTATATCGATTTTGGGAAACTTTCGCGACTTTATCGCGAATACGGGCAATACTAGTGGCAGTTTAAAGATTGAGTTGGACCTCTGAGCCACTTCTTTTTCTAATTTGGCCCGCCAGAACCCATTTCAGACATTTTCTCGCAAAAACAACTATTTTATAACGCGTAAAGAGATATTATTTTCTACGCCTCTTTGCTTGCTTTTTAAATGTAATTTAATCGCGAGTTTAATGGTCCTGTTGAAATTATGGGGTAAAAACAGGATTTATAGAATAGAATGGTTCGCCGGCTTCACGAAATTTCCCCTTTGTAAAATAAGGGTAAGCTTTCCCGCAAGACCGATGGTTAGTAAGATCATCGCCATTGTGTATTCAGAATTGTAACTAAGCTACGGCCTCCTGCACGCGCTTGCTTCAAAACGCGTTGGCTTTACGTTGCTACGCAACGCGTTTTGAATTTTTAAATGTTTTAGCTTAGTTTCAACTAGCACGCGTAAAATTTTTACGCGCCTAAAGGAAAATACATTATGACAGCTAGGAGCAACAAACACAAGGAGAACGCAGCTAGCCTTTAAACACGCTAACGACAGGGGCTAGTGGAAACTAAGCCAATCTATTCTATAAACCCTGGGTAAAACTATTTGTTTGCGGAATATGATGTAAATTACGTCACTTCCAACTCGGTGACGAAAAACGCGTCATCAACTTTACGGAATTTAGTATTACGATTTTGAAAACGTCCATAATTCCTCGCACGTTTCTGGCTTTTACAATGTACAGCTTTTCTCGTGTCTCGCGCTATTCGTAGCTTGCTCGTGGTTGTGACCTGTTTCTAAGGTAACGAGTTTAAGTCGGCCATAGCATTAAGACGCCCATGGTGGTGACGTGATTATTTGTATCTCAAGATCATGCGGTATTTTCCCTCGTTATTTGTAATGTTACAATAGTGTCATGGCGGCAGTTTCAAAAGCCAATAGATATTTTATTTCATTATTCGTGACACGAAACGAGTGTAGGTGGCGTAACGGCGCTACCTTATCCGAGGTCAGCCTATGATCTAGCGTCTGCTACAGACAAATTAAAAGGTCATATGTTTTGCTTAAATAAACTTATCAAAATATAAGCAAACGATGTAAAAATTATTTTAAAATGCAAGTATCTTTATTTATGAAGTCAAATGAGGAAAAACTAATAGTGTCTGCTTTAGCAGCTACCTATCTAGGTTTCAAAGGCGAAACAAAGGGGGCGTAGCGATAGTTTTCGGTCGCGAATACACTTTTGAGAACGGTCCTTTACGAATTAACTGAGAGCCAACATGGTGCAAGTCTAAACTAACCCAATTTTAAAACCAAATTAATAGAGACTTGGCACTCCGTAGCTTTGGCCATGGCCGCCATTGTGGTAACATCTTTCTCCCCACGATAAAAACTATTGAAAAAAAAACTGTGACGTAGTACTGCCAAGTCCCTATTTAGCATAATAATAATAATAATAATAATAATAATAATAATAATAATAATAATAATAATAATAATAATAATAATAATAATAATAATAATAATAATAATAATAATAATAATAATAATAATAATAATAATAATAATAATAATAATAATAATTTTAAAAAATCAGTAATGAGTCAGTTTAAGGGGGAAGACTACAGTGACCATTGTCTACTTTCGCGCTATTTCAAGCTGAACTCTTTTAATTTTGTATTTTAAATTATAAAATTAATATTTAAATGTAGAACAGCCTCTTGTTTAGTGCCTAAAATAATTTTGACAATTTTAAATTTAAAAGTAATTAAATTATTACGTTTTTATTCGGACCCCCGGAGCTAAACAAGTTGGGCAAGCGCCCAAACTACCCTTTAGTTAGGACCTTATATCTCGTTAACTATTAATATTAGAATTATCAAAAATATTTTAAGCACTAGAGGAAGGTTAAGCTTAATAACAAAAATATAATTCAATTGTGTAATTGTTAAAACAGAAACGTTCAGCTTGAACGAAAAAGAGGCTTTTACTGTATTCTTCCCCCTTAAAATAAAAAACTAGCTGAGTTTTTATTTCGAATATCTTTCAAATGTTACGTATCTTGACTAGCGTGACTTTTGCTTTTAGTTAACGTTTCCAAGCCAGAGAAAGAGGAGCCGTTTGTCTCGAATAAGCCTAATAAGGCTTTAATCTTCGCTTCGTACGGGCCAGTTTAATAATTACTTTGTGTTGGTAAACTGATTAAAAGCCTGGCTAGAAAACCCGTACAAAGACTGTTTACCCCACACGCTCCTCATAAGGGTTTTCTATGACAATCTTATCCTGTCCAAACAATTGAGCTCTTAAAAATGCTACTGCACCAGAAACCAATAGGGGCTTAAGTAAAAGATCTTCTCCTACATGGCGAAAAGAGGATCTCTGAATGAAATATTTTCGGTTGGTTGGTTACCATATTCGGTTCACTAACCAAAGAAGCCAACTATAATCCATTTTCAAGTTACACCAAGTCAATTACGCTCGTCGTTCATTTTAAAAACGCCAAAAATCACGGTTAGGCTTAAGACCATTGTTTTTGACGCAAAAATTATCCGTTAGGCCTAACAGGAGTTTTTCCCATCGACGCTCACCATCGCGGCATTTTTCCATTTTACACGGACATTATGAAGAGTTGCATCACGGCCAACTTTGATCTCTCGCGCTACAGCGGCCATCTCATTCGTTGACGTTTCTGTGTTAACCTATGAGCAAAAGATGTGTATGACGTGGGCGCCCCTAACGGATTATTATTTTTAGAATAGTTTTTACATGGAAGTCAATATAAAAACCGAGCGTGGCGCTGAACTCCTACACGTTATAGTACAGTTTATAGGGGGAAAATCCTTGCTAGCGGAATTTTGACGAATGTGTTGGCCGCTGTAGCGCGAACAGCGCGTGATCAAAGTTGGCCGTGGTAGCATGCATGTCCATGCTCTATGTATTATCAGTTCCTAGCGAATAGCAGAATGGGCATCCAAATAAAATAAAATCTTCATTGTACAGAAGCTACTTAATCGAACGTTTACAAAACATTGACGACACCTAATAAATATGATACTCCCACTGAAGGCTTAACATTTATAATTAGTGCTCGGCATTCGATTAATTTTTATCCATGAATAAAATAAGCTCGGCGATATTTAAATAATATTCATTTAAATAAACAAAAGTTGAATAAAACTTGTAAAATGTTTAAATAATCGAAAGTGAATAAGCCTATTATTTAAATAAAACAAACGAAAACTATCGCTACGCCCCCTTTAGTTCGCCTTTGAAACCTAGATAGTTAGCCGCTAAAGCAGACGCTATTAGTTTTTCCTTATCGTCATTCGTAAATTTGACTTTATAAATAATGATACTGGAATTTTTATAAAATTTTGAATCGATTGCTTATATTTTGATAAGTTTATTTAAGAATAAACGTTCTTATTACTTTTTAATTTTTGGATCCCCTTACTGTACCCTACGCACCCTAGATTCGAAATTACGGCGTTTCTCGATAGCGCGTTTTCTCGTGAGGCTTTTACTGAGTTCGCGCCGGAAGTCGGGCTCCATGGCAAGGTGAGAAATAAGGAGTTTCAATAGATAATCCAAGATTATATTACTCACCTTTAGTTTTCTTTCGTTTAGAAACCTTTTTAGAGCTACAGGCATGATCCATTATTGTTTTAAAACAATATAACGCAAAAATATCTGGTATCTTGAAAACCGCGAGTCAAAAACCACGGCGCAATTTTCACTAAAACTTTACGTTTTAACTATATGTCGGTAGCCCTGCCAGCTCCATGGAGGCAGTTTTTTCCGACTTCCGCCGGGAACTCAGTTTACGTGCAAGGAGATTGATTTCGAATCTAGGGTACGTAGTTATATTATATTTGTTGTATGTTCCGTATGACACAAGTCACACTATTTTTTATGGAAATGTTATACGGAGGCATACTTATGATAAATAATGTAAAAACTTCGCGCGTAGTTTAAAAATTGGTCAGAAGTATCGCCGCCTACCGACTGAGTTTTAAATCGAATGTGTGAAAGCTGTCTGCGTATTCAAAATTATCTCGATATAAAAGCGGAACGTTTCAGTTTATGAACATTCATATTAAAAAGTCGTCTGCTATTTCTTCACACATTTAGTTGACAGGTATTAAAGTAGATGGCTCTATCTTTTCTAAGCTCGAGTGAGATATAACAGTGGCTCTTGCTAGTTTTTATTTTAACTTTGTATTAATTTTCATTGCGGTCATACGTTTTAGTTTCACCTTTGCCTTAGTGCCTTAGTAAAGAATGAATTAAAAAAAAATTAGCTTCACAGAAATTGAAACAGGTTCCAAAATGCAATTGGTGAGCTCCCTGTTACACCTGTTATTGTTAGGGACATTTCATTTAATAATTTAAATTCAATAAGTTCAAATATTCATTTATCTCATAGTGTAGCAATTTATAAATAAATTTATGGTGTGCTCATTATCGTTAACTAGAATCTAAGAAAAGTTCTAATTAGCTGCTCTACTAAGTAATAAAGAAGTGAAACAGTGATTTAAATAAATCGGATTAAAAATAGACGAAAAAATAAAAATATTAAAACCATTGCGATTCTACGATTGTCTTAAAACAAGAAGAATAAATAACTTCTTTTATCTGATGAAACTAAAAAATATCTATTTCTTCTGATTGAAAAAGTTTGACTTTAATTAAATATTCTTTCTTATTTTATTATTTTTTTCAATTCCCACGAAAAGGGATCCAATTAACGTCTTCGATCAGATAAAGAAACTAATTTAAAAAAGGTTTGTTTTGAGAAATAAATTTAGAAATCTGTCTTGTGAAATTTTCAATATTTTTTTCTCATTACACAGAGCATTAGTATTTACTTTCTTTTTTATATGTAATCGTAAATCAGTAAAGTTTATCTTTAAATTCAACTTAATGCATAGTCCACATGAAAAATAATACAATCAAACCCTCTGAAAATTAAATTTACAGATAGTATATGAAAAACTTTACGTTTAAATTAAAAATGAATACTTTATAAGTGTAAAAATTCTCGATAAACCGTAAAACGAATAAATACAATTTTCAGATCGTATAAAAAAAGACTTTCTTCATATTAAAAATTAATATTTCATTAGATAAAAAAATCGAAACCCCACGTATTACAAATAAATAAATTAAATTTACAGATAGTATTAGAAAAAAATACAACGAATTAAAAATTAATACTTCGTAAAATGACTAAGAATAAAATTTAATGAATTAATAATGAATCTCACCTTCGAGGCTGGTCATTTTCGGCGTTGGTCACTAAACAGAGAAGGGACGCGAGCAGAAGCAGCAAAGTCCGGCCTGCGATCATTTTAGGTCTTCCGAAGCAAAACCGATCAGGAACTAAAACTCCCCTTGACCACGTCGTTTAAATAAAATGCTTTTACTGCCCCATACGAACTCCAACCAAAAAAAAAACAACTTTAAAACATTTAACTGTTTCTTGGAAATGTCAGAAAATTGAAATCGACTCCAAAAATGAAATAAAAACTTGTTTTATCGTTCGCGGGACAGCCTGCCAAGTCCGAGCCCACGAGCTACAATGCCAGAAACTTTGGTCGCGAGCCACGCTTAAAAGTGGCTTTTTATATACGTCCGAATGCTCTCTCCCATCCCATCGTGTCCAGGGCGCATGCGCGGAAGAGGCTGAGCCGTTTCCCTCTCTCTCTCTCTCTCTCTCTCTCTCTCTCTGTGTGTATCTCCGTCTC
This sequence comes from Leiobunum rupestre, assembly GCF_980474605.1. Classification (NCBI taxonomy): domain Eukaryota; kingdom Metazoa; phylum Arthropoda; class Arachnida; order Opiliones; family Sclerosomatidae; genus Leiobunum; species Leiobunum rupestre. Next base: position 17,088,126 of record NC_143390.1, read on the forward strand.
ATCCCGGATCTCTTACGCCGACGGTCGTCTTACGAGAAGCACTCGGTTATAAAGTTACATTTAGGCGGATCACCGGCTGGTCGGCTGACGCGAATGGAAGGTGGGCTGATAATTTAGTAGTACGCTTTATAGTTTAACATACGCCCATAAATTTGCATGATAAGACGACGGGGAAAAATGCATTCTACGCGTTATCTTAATTATAAGGCTATTCTACGTAAGTTCTTTCGGGAAGAAAATTAATCGTTCACGCTCGGACAAACCTTAAACCCCAAGCGTTAAATTTAATTAACACGCGGTTAATTTTGCCTATACGCTTAGTCTACTAATTAAGACAATTTATCACTTCCAGCCTGGGATGCGATCGTCAAACAGGTGGCGAAATTTTACATGTTGATATTGGAAATTCAAAGTTTTAATTGGAATAACACGCCTACTAAACAAGGAGCAGGCCGGTAAAATCTCACGGGGAAGGCAGTGGTTTGTATGATAGTGGTTTGGCGCCTTGAGGCTATGATGACCACCCGAAGGAGTATTTAACCGCGGGGGTTTCAGCCCCAAATCGATCAAGGGGAGGATGCGCAGATTACCCCCCCCCAAATACATTTTCAATACACCCTTGTGCTCACCTTTAACGTTTGTGGGTCAACTTGCCTAACCTTTAGTGTGGGCACGAAAGTTGACCACCTCTTTGTCACTGCGTGCAATGAAATTACTTGAAATGAAACTTTTATAGTGTGTCTATGTCTCTTGACCATAGACAATTAATTTTTCCTCGACAATTGGCGTCCATTATTAAAATTCCAGATATGACGTTACGTAATGTGATAAATGTCAACGTAGCTTTTTACACTTCACATTGGTTTTCACGTGGAAAAATAACTATTAAGTTAGTTCTGTGGTAACTTCCTAGGATGGTCATCTCTCACAAGAGACTTAAAAGTAAATCTTTTCTGAAAATACAAAGTTATATCCAACAGAGATAACGAAAAGAGAGGTTGTACCTTGGGATTGTCCCATGGATGAATGAACTACGTGCTTTGCCAAATGTTAAGTTTAGATAAGATTTCAAGGTTACACGTACAATCCTTCTATAATAGTAGAATTTTTATTTCTAACAAAACATATAATATATAATGATTAGCCATGCTAATACCCAAGTCAGCTAGCGACTTATAATGCCTTTAAACAGGTGGCCGGGTTACAATGCGTAGGAGGGTGGTGGCAAGCCCTTCATGCTACGCGAGCCCAAGGCTCTTACAAGCGGCACATATACAAGCGGCACTTACAAGCGGCACATATACAAGCGGCACTTACAAGCGGCACATATACAAGCGGCACTTACAAGCGGCACATATGACGCGAGCCAACAGCCCCCTACACTCACTATAACCGTTAACCCTTGGAGGAGATAAGGGGTTCCTGGAGGGGAAAATATAATACCAAGAGCATAGGCGATAGGTACCCGAGCGCGGGACAGGGGGAAGGCAGGGGGTGGCAATTTTTGGTCGAACCCTAGGACTTTAGTAGCATCTAGCGGTGGATAAATTTATTAAAAAATTCGAATTAGTTGTGTGCACATTTGGAAGACGTTTAGGAATGCCCAACGGTCTTTTATACGTTAGTTTAAATATTATAACTTTTACAATTAATTCATTATTATGGGAAAGTACTGTTGTTATATAGATTGTAGAAGTGATTCAAGATTTCACAAGAATATAAATTTGTATCCAGTACCTAAACCTGGAAAGAGAAATTATTTTTGTAGTTTGCATTTCATTGATAAACGAGCCCCAACCCAAGAAAACCCATATCCATATCCATCTCAAAAACCAATTAAGGCTCTTGATGTTACGCGTGATGAGCGACCATTTTTTTTTGAATTTTAAGTAAACAGAAATGGAAATACAGGTGTAATTATGCTCTTGATAAACAACCGACTTTAAAAATATTTCATCTTCCATTTTAAGTTTATAACGTTATCAAAAACTGTATAAAACCTTGGAGGAATAAAACAAGTATACAGGAGTTGCGGAGAGCTGCGAAATCGGTTTCGTCAGTGACCGTGAACTCGTGCGAGACGGAGGGGTTCAAACGCGACTAGCGCCAACTGTATACGGAATTTTGCAACTATTATCGTTTTATATCATTGTTTTCGCGTCGTCTGGTTTGTTTTATTCCTCCAAACAAATACGAGTCATTTTGGAAAAAAGCGCAAAGAATTTAGAAATGTTTCAAAACAAACCAGACGACGTGAAAACAATGCTGTAAAATGATAATAGTTGCAAAATTCCGTATGCAGTTGGCGCTAGTCGCGTTTGAACCCCTCCGTCTCGCGCGAGTTCACGGTCACTGACGTAACCGATTTCGCAGCTCTCCGCAACTCCTGTATACTTGTTTTATTCCTCCAAGATAAAACATTCCGATCAACACCCTAAAAAGCTTGCTAATCGCGATCTGTGCTGTCGGTCAAGGTCAAATAGGAAAAAAATAATAAAATATAGTTCCAAATTCCTCTCAATGGTGGCAGCATTTAACGAGAGTCCGACCAAAAAAAAAACGTCCCGAGCTATGGTTTTCATATTTTCCCCTCCAGGAACCCCTTCTCCCCTCCAAGGTTAACCTCTCCACGGTTTTCTTTTCGCGTTTATACTTCGAAGTCGGAACCTTTAACAACTCGAAGACGCCGCCATATATCTGTCTAGCTAATGTGACAGAAATATAGCGTTTCAATAAAAATACTTTCCTGCTCAACAAATCGATAATTAATTGTGGCTGGTGGTTTATTTTCTAGCAACGTGCGTTTTACCAATCTTAAATACCGATTATAAATTTAAATGTTCCTAAGTCTAGTATAGGCGAAATCGGAGACACATTTAGAGTAAAACAAGGTACACGAAAACAATCGTTTGTGTTTAGACAATGCTAACAGCCATACATAAGGCGGTTTCAGTGTTGGTTAAACACTTTGTATTTTCTTCATGTACGCGGGTTTAGCAAATATTTCTCAAATATGTGTTAAAACTCTATTGTAACTATAAATGCAGGGCGCTCAATTTTTTGGGGGGAGCAACAATGCCTTGATACTAAAAATTGTAATTTTTAACTCCCACTCCTGAAATTAGTAGGCCTAAGTATACCGAAATTGACTTAATTTTGCTATTTTTGAAACTATGAATTTCGACTTCATTGAAAAAAGAATATTGTATTAAAATTACAGATAACCGATGTAAGTTGGTCGTTGGGCAATCCATTTTTTTTGGGTTGTCGGGTTGGTGATGCTCAAGTATTCATTTGGGGACGCTAAGCATCCCCTGGTGCCCCACCCCCATATACGGGCCTGTATTAATGTTTTCTTTAGCAGTCAGAGTGAAAGTGAAAGCACGCTTAACAGATTTTAAAGCAATTAAATTCACGACATTGTCGTTGAAACTTCCAGAGCATCCTGCTTAACCTCTTTTAGATATACTTCTGTAGCTATCTAGGTCGTGGGGGTTGCGCAACAGTTTAGAAATCTTGTCCGTGGGGAGAATGAATGGATTTTCGATCGATTTGGAATTTTTAGATCTAGTTATCAAGCAGTCCCTCTTCGCGGATCGCATTGAAAACCTTATACCGGAAACTCGTGACGACGGACAATCTATAAGACAGAATCTTAGAGAGAATAGGCTTACATTCACATTCCTTCGTCTAAACAAATAGAAGCTGATAACGTTTGCTGGAAAGGGCCAGAGTTTCAACATTTTGGCCCGCCTATATCGAAGGTCTAGATCGAAGATAGACATCTAATGATATACGCTACCTTGTTTAATGTCGTATCTTTCGCGCGACATATCCTTAATGGAAATTGCTAAGCCTAATTCAAATAAACCGACCGATAGCACCTATTGAAATTGGTCAAATTAGTATTTGCCAAAATGGAAAACAATTGAAAGAGTTTCTCCACCTTTAATGGAACAAAATGTAAATTTTGAGATACGCGTTACTCGTAAATTAGCAGGAGGCTTCGAGCTTAGAATAGCGCCCTCTGCTTTAATACTTGTCAACTAAATGTGTGGGGAAATATGTTTGGATTTTAATATTTTAAAGATGAGACCTGCTGTTTTTAATTTCAAATGTATAACACATTGAGTTGGGAATATTATTCTAGAGATCCAATCAAATCTGCTCCCCGCGAAACCAGTTTTTGGAAATTACGAATGTGTCGTAGCCTCTAAAATGACGAGAAAACGTTATCATATGACCCGTGGCGCCATCCATTATTTTTGAAAAAAAAAACTTTTTGGTGGAAAACGCGTCTTATTTGAACGAACCAGTGAGAGATAGACGGCGCCACGGGTAGAATGATAAAGTTTTCTCGTTATTTGGGAGCAGACGGCAGTATTCTTATTTTTTAAAACTTGTTTCGCGAAATACTGAAATCCGACGTTTTGATTGGACCTCTAGATTAATATTCCCAACTCAATGGTATAACATAGGCCTACTGAAAATAATATTTTTACTGACAGTGACTCGCTGAAATTGTTGGTACCGTATGAAACGCGATGTGGCGATGAGTCAAATTACTTTAGACGTAACTAAAAGATACGTAATATTAAATGAGCATAAATAATATTTAACCAATTAAACCCTTATCCCTAGGGTAGAGGCTGTATGGCGGGCCTTTCTGGGGCCCCAAAACTGGCTGGGGGTCCTTGGCTGTAGCCCATTTCTAAGTGCTTCCATAATATCCCCATCAAAGTAAAATATACATTCCGCGAATCGAGTTACATTTTTCGTTATACTGCCAAAGCTGTCATCAAAGTTTTGGCAGCAATGTACGGCAGGTAAGGCAAGACAGTTAAGGATGATTTAATAGGAAGAAGTATTGCCTGGCTAACTTCTGTTAAATGTGGTGACAGAAATGCATAATCCCTTTAAACTAAGCGAGAGACATACATCGTCACGGACCAAACTATCGAGTTTGTCAAGTCGTACTTCGACCACCGGAATAATCCTACTTTATATGCCATACCGTTTCATTTGGCTTAAAACGAACATCAACCTTACATTCTAGAATAGTAGAATAGCCGTTTAATTAACTGATATCGGGAAGGTGATAGCGGTAAATTAGAACGGATTCGATTTACGGCATATCCTTCGTCTTTACTACACCTTAAACCTTTCAACGCCGAAACTCAGGATGGACTATCCAAACCAGGACGATTCGGAGAAAATGACTTATAAAAAAAGTACGATTAGTTCTAAGCGCGTCCATTTATCTCGGGAACTACACGAATGATGCTTTAAGGTTAAATTTAAAGTTAGGCGCTTATTTTTCGTTAAAAGGATTTTTCTTAACGGCCACCCTAATTAAAATTCTCATTAAAATACAACAAGTAAACAAATCTTGAGATTAGTCGTACAAAACATTGAAATTTAAACTAAGAGCTTTATCGCCCGGTTCTATTCAAAGATTAATTACGCGAAGCAAGTTTGAATACAAGCGTGACTAAACGTTCGGTAACAAGTTATATTTTAATACCTGAACCTACATTTTGATAAGAAATATATTTCCATTGACTAGCCTAGTTTATACATCTCGAAATAAGCGAGTTACAATATTATATGACACAGGCGCAGTTAGACCAAAGGTCCTATATGTTAGAAGGATATGAGGCGAGGGACGAAAAATGGCAGCGCCGTCGGTGGGTCATGCGCGATAGAAAAACCGTCTTTAGATTCCGTCGAGGACAAAACATGGAGGAAGCACCGCCAAAATTTGTCCTTGAGGGAATAGAAACAAGAAGTTACACGTTTAGAGGCTCTCTTAATATCAACGGCGTTTTGAAAACACGGGCTGGCTGGAGGGCTACCTATCCTTCTAACATATAGGATCCTTGGTTAGACGAAAAAGCCGACGAGGATGGTACCTTGGATTAATAATAGTAGTTCCTACCTGGATATATCACTTGGGAAAAACCTGACCAGCAAATGGCTTTTGCGACAGCAGCGCCGCTTCGGCGAAGTTAACGGAGAATTTCCGAAACTCCCGTAACACGGAGCCTTCTACAAGGCAGAACCCGTAACAAACACCATGCAAATGCACGCGGAACGCTAGAGTGATATATCCAGGTAGGAACTACTATTATCTATCCAAGATGGTACTTTGACGTCATACCTCAGAGGGACCTCAGTGATCTATGACGTCAGTTCAGTCTTCTCTTTGTTAGGAAAAAGTACCATTCTAATAGTTATTTTAAAGCCAATAGAAGGCGGTATTGTTATTGGATCGAAATTTTACGAAATAGGCGCTTAAATAAACCCCTCTCTGACTGTCTTGCCCCCCTGTTGGAAAATGCTGCCAGATCTATGCATAGAAAATTCTCAGCCTTGGCAGTATGAAGAGAAACCATAGACCAAACCAGTTACATGTCCAGTCGTAGCAGCACAAACTCTATAATCGGCTATGAATGATCTTTAATTTAGAGGACTATTAAGGGTAGCATTGTCTTCGTACTGGGGTATCTAAAAATGTTTTGAAAGCTGACCGTAGTAATTGCAAATGATACATGTTTCAGACCATAAGTAAAATACCATTCATAAGTATAACACTGAACGATTTGTGTTAATGACAGTCGGTCACAAAGTGATTTCGTAATTGGAAGTTTTCGCACAGGAAATACGTCACTCATTGTCCTAGAATTTATTCTGTTCGAAATTAGATTTTTTACGAAACTAAGTGTAGCATAGCCTTTATACGAAGGTATGTTTTAAACATTGGCCCATTGGGGGTAGTAATTGTGGAGGGCGATTGTAGATTAGTGTCAAGGAATCTTAATTGAACGAATTATCTTCCACTGGGCTATAGGAACAATGAATTATATTCCAACCTTGAATGCCAAACGAATTGAAATTTTGCATAATGGGGCAATAGACTTTTCACCATGGTTGGCAAAAACCGGCTTTTTTTAAATTAAAAAATCCAGTATGGTTAAACGCACTCTCCCCAGCTGAATTTTCTCACATAGGTAGCTTTTAGTTGTTTGATTAAAAAGAGATGGCGATGGAGTCTATCGCGACGCGTGCTACGAGCTATTCCAATCTCACTTCAATCTTTATTGTGAAAGTCGAACCTTAGAGTAAATGTATACGTGGGAAGGAATGAACTATATGCCCCAAAGAGTTAGAAATCAGTCACTCCAGGGGGCTGAAAATCCTCTCTCCGCTACCTTTGGCTGTACAGCATAGTTAGAGAAACCTCCGCTACTCTCATTGCCGCTACTATCTAATGGACAAAAATTGAAAGAAAATAAGTAGTCCCGAACTCGACGCTAACACTAATTTTGAGCTTGCGAGAGTGCGTTTAAAACCACTAATAAAAAATGCTCAAATTGCTTATATCTAGTCCTCATTACTTCGAAAATGCTCAAATTAACCGATTTCAAAATTACGTTGCTTTTATACCCTAACACGGCGGCGTATTTTGATGTGCAAAATGATTTTTAAAATCCCCCAATTGCTTATATCTAGCCCTCATTACTTCGTGAGACGACGTAGCAGACGATAAAAAGTGAAGGTTAAGTTTTAGTTTCTTTTTGGAAAAAAAAATGCAAAATATTCTATTCTGGATTTTTATTTGAAATAAATTGTATTTAAATTTTTAATATTTCTAATTCATTTTTCAATATTTTGTTTAATAAAAAAAGTGGTTTAACCATGGATTTTTTTAAACCAGGGTTTAAACCAGTCTGACTGGTTCTTGCCAACCCTGCTTTTCACTGCACCATCTTATGTTCTAATCCCTTTAAGCATTTAAGTAAAAGTATGGAGGCCAATGTGGACATTGAAATTCTCATTAAAAATGGTTTAGATTTAAGATTTTTCAAAGTCTATATTATCAAACCTGTTGTACATTATATAATATTCTTAGTATAATATGTCATGTACCTGTATATCGGTTTGTTATATATCGCCAGAGGGCGCCTCATTCTATAATCAAGGTCATTGACCTCCCAGCAACAAAAGTAAAACTAAAACTTAGTAGAACAGGGAGATAGAGACCAAGGATCCTATATGTTAGAAGGATATGAGGCGAGGGACGAAAAATGGCAGCGCCGTCGGTGAGTCATGCGCGATAGAGAATCCGTCTTTAGATTCCGTCAAGGACAAAACATGGAGGAAGCACCGCCAAAATTTGTCCTTGAGGGAATAGAAACAAGACGTCCTACGTTTAGAGGCTCTCTTAATATCGACGGTGCTGCCGGCGTTTGGAAACACGGGCTGGCCGGAGGGCTACCTATCCTTCTAACATATAGGATCCTTGGAGAGACCAAGCGAGATAGACTTTTCTTTTAGCGTATCAATTTTAACCTTTATAATAAATAGTTATATTATTATTGCGATCACTCTATCATTCTTACAACGTCCCACAAATACAACAAAACCTAAAAACGTTTATCGTTCCGTCGTGTTTAGCAATGTAAATTGGTTTACGTAGCGCTGTTTCCCTGGCTGTAGAAACTACTAGGTGCTTTGGTCTTCAGAGAGAGCATGCGAACTACTCTAGTTCTATCGTAATCGCTAGAACAGGTAGCAGTTAAATTTAATTTAAGTAAGAGCTTAAATAAAACATCTTCAAGTAAATCAACAAGAAGTTATATTTCTGAGAGCCAGGATCTGGGGTCTGCATATTACTGTTTAAATAGTGCTTGTTGAAATAATCGAAACTTTTCATCGGTAAATAGAACGTCATGTTTTTGCTAAGCCTTATTATGTCAAAAAAAACTACGTACACGTTAAAAGTTCCCATCAGGGGCGCGTTTAGGTAAATTGTGGCACTAGGCGCAGTTTGATTTTGGGGCCCCTTTTTTCACAAGGTCATTTAAGTCAAGGGCGTATCCAGGATTCCATTTCGGGAATTTTCAGATAACGTATTGAGTAGCTTAGTATCGGTTGAAAATTTTATTTCATGTTGAGACAAGTGTTGTATGTAAATAAATAATTATTTATTTTTATAAATTTAATTTTGTTTAAAATATTTATTACGAAAAATAAAGCTACTTAGGCACACTTAAACATTTCTAATGGATTTCGGTTTTTTGGCTAAAATGGGGCCCCTAGAAATCGGGGGCCCTAGGGCACGAGCCTTGTGCGCCTGTGGGGAAAATCGCCACTGGTTACCATTACTTCAACAAGCACTATATAAACAGTATCATTACTTCTAAACAATTTCCTTTGAGATGTTTTATAGAAGCGTCAAAACACAAGTAATTTGTTAGAAAAATTTAATGAAATTTTTCTCTTTGTTCTACCCGACTGCTCCCGGGGTGCTCAGAAAACCATTGTGTCCCTCTTTTCACGGAGAGAATTGAGAAGGTAGTTAATACCTTGCTCCCAGCTATGAGCAACAAACACAAGGAGAACGCAGCTAGCCTTTAAACACGCTAACGAAGGGTTGTGTACGAATTTCATTGGACGAGCGTCACGAGCCTTTACGCTGAACGTTTTACGGACGGGGGGGGAAGACAATTTCCGAATGTTTCCCTACCGACGGCAGCAGGCGCTAAAGTGTCTAGCCAATGAAAGATGTACACAAGAAAATCCACGACTTTTGACGGGTTGCGTTCTCCTTGTGTGGGGTATTGTGTTTGTTGCTCCTAGCTCCCAGTCAGTTCAAGGTCAGTGACGGAGCAACGGAACAGTGCTTCCACTTGGACTATTTCATTTCTCCCTCTGGTGGTTCTAATAAATCCCTTTTTATCCCTTTCACAAAGAAAAATCATTTTCTTTCTCCCAATTAAATAATTTTTTAAACTAAATCTCTTTTAAAACGGCTGTTTACATATTCTCTGCTCATCAGCGTGTATTCTTGATTTGGATAGCAGAGATCTCATACGGGCAAGAACGCATAAACGTATGTACCATAACATTATCCCATGCTGCCATCTAGGAGCCACAAACCCAGCAACAACCACCAGGAGAACGCAACCCGTTAAAAGTCGTGCATTTTCTTGCGTACAGTTTTCATTGGTTAGACGAATTAGCGCCGGCTGCCGTCGGAAGGGGGAAATTCGGAAATTGTCTTCCCCCGCCCGTAAAACGTTCAGTGTAAAGGCTCGTCCAATGAAATTTTTACACAACACTGCGTTAGCGTGTTTAAAGGCTAGCTGCTTTCTCCTTGTGTTTGTTGCTCCTAGCTAGCAGAATGGCGCGCTCGGAGAGCAAGTGCTAGTGCGCCTCCGCCTGCGATTCCGAAATCCCAGTTTATTGGAACCATGGATTAAATAACTTGACAGGGATAGTTCTCTCTAATACATTTGACTATACTACGAGTTGAAGATGTTTGTTTCAAACGAGGCTGCCAGATATTTTTGCCGTCCCCTCAATTTTACCCCTTTTACCGATACAAATCCGGAATAAGATTTCTTGACACGTCGCCATCTCGCGGCGGCTTTTGGCGAATTTAATATTTTTCCAACGGTTTGTTTTATTACATTTGAAATTGAAATATTCAATCGTGGTCAGTACCTCAGTGGCTCTGGAGCTTCCTGGTTAAATGTGGGAAATAATAAGTACCGTAAGCGACCTTTTTCATATTGTTTTTTAGCCATTTATGTATATCACTTAATTTTTCGTTAAATTTTTTATAGGCTTTCAAACTGTAAACAAGTTTTCAATAGATAGGCCTTGGCCTACAAAAATAATAATTTCATCAATCGCGATTGCACCCCCTTTGCAATTTTTCCCCCGTGTATCGGTAAAATCGAGACTTCCGGTCGTCGACAATTCTGGCCACCAGGGTACGTCTAGAGCAAATATTGTACCGCAGAGAACTATCCCTGTAAGCAAAAGTGGATATATTTAATCCATGTTGGAACCCACGAATGAAATGAAGGTTGACGCGTGGTATTTGAAGCACTAGACCAAAATATTTCTGGGGAAATTTAGGAAAATTCCCAAAATCGGGCCGTTCAACATTCTTGAAAATGGGTGTATTTTTAAAAAAAAGTTTATAGATTTTCTGACCAAGAAAAATATCTTGTTTAATCAGTAATGAAATATTGTAAAATCTGTATTTAAAATGTATCTTAAATTGCCCCCCCCCCCCGAAACCCTGCTCCAAAAAAATATCGAAGAGGAATTTTATAATTGCGCACTACCGGAAGTTGAAGTACCTCACGACGTAAAATCTATCGCGTTGCTATTCCATTTCTATATTTTCTATGGAAATCTGGTATTAGCCTCAGAGGCATATAAATACCTCGATTTTTCCTTCAATAAAAATACGGTCTTATATTTTATTCATAATATTATGACCGTACGTGGTTTCTTCTCCTCGAATAATATGGATGCAAACTGCGTTGTCTTTGCGATGGGTTGAATACCGAAGCTGGATTAACACTAGGCGGAAAATATGACGGAATCAAGTCGGTAAAGTGGGTAAACGACGAGTGGAAATTGGTTTCTTACTCGATTTAGCATTGACGTCCAACTTCAAACAAATAATTTTCCGTCCAGTGTGAATTAGCGTTTAAGCGCTTCAATAAAACCCATTATCTATTAATACATAGAGCATGGACGTGCAATCTACTTTTTATATAGTCCTTGTAAAAGGGCAAATCGACGCTATAGTGAGTGTCCACCAAAAAAAAATGGAGAATAGTCCTAGTCGACACTACGACACCTAATATTAATTTTATCGGGAAAACGAAAGTTAAACATTTTCGTTAGGGCAAAAACACAGCATCGATGCAATAAATGTATGAAGGATAGTTTTAATCATTCCGGCCAAAATGCCGTGACGGCGAGCGTCGACGTAAAAGTAAAATTGTAGTGAGACTGGTTACTACCCCACAAAAGCGCTGCGTCGGCAAAAATATATTAAAGGGCCCCATAATTACCAAAAGTGTGACAATACTTTCGTATGCTAAAGGTTTAATGAATACTCGACTCGAGATCGACCACATAAAAGACTATTTATTGTCGCCTTTCTGGATCTTTTTTAGTCTATGGTATTAAATCGTTGGTAGATGTCGATAGCATCTAAACAGAACGACGAAAGAAATTCACTAACTTTGACCAGTGCTACTTACGTTAGTTCCTCCGTTCCTCGCTACGAGGCGTTAGTTGTTGGTTCTAACTTCCTTCCCTCATCAAGGCAAAGAGTATAAAAACTACGTAACCTAGAGATATAATGACGGTCGAAAGCAGTAAAGGAAGTTGTAGCGACCGGGGGGGAAGTCACTCAGTGAATTTGCACTTCAAATTTCGGTACCGCAGCGCCACTACGGCAGTTTTAAGTGGCAATCATTTTGATTTAGTTCAACATTCTTGAAAATTCCTTAAGGAATTGGTTACCTTTAAGACTTGGCAACGTTAGAGAACAAACGCCTTATTCTTCACTTTTTGAAAATAAACACCGAAACAACGAATCCACAAATTCTAACTAAAAAAATCACGAAACAGTAACCAATTACTGTCAATTTTGAATTGACAGATATTAGACAATTAAATATCCAAAATGCCAAATTTAGCATCTCCGCAACACCGTAACTGCCATTTGTCTCCGGTTTTATTATTTATTGTACTAAATACTGCCGTAGTGGCGCTGCGGTACCGAAATTTGAAGTGCAAATTCACTGAGACCCTTCCCCCCCGGTCGCTACAACTTCCTTTACTGCTTTCGACCGTCATTATATCTCTAGGTTACGTAGTTTTTATACTCTTTGATCAAGGCATACTTTCCCTTCTCCCTTCCCAACTTGTATTTCGCTCGTATCATTCATTACGAAATAGGTCAGATTGACTCACTTTTGGTAATTATGTCACTTTTGAGTATATGAATACTTCGGATGAAACTTTATTTGGTGTTTTTGAAAACTTAATAATAATAGTAATAATAATCAGCTAGGCTAATACCCAAGGCACCACCTTAGGCCTAAGTCATCAAGCGACTTTTGAAGCCTTTAATTCAGGTGGCCGGGTTACACTGCGTAGGAGGGTGGTACCAATCCCAGACCTTCATTTGACAATTGCAATTTAGACCACCCAAAAGAAAGGGCGTAGGTAAGCTTGTATCGGAGGCTTCTCTCACCCGTCTCAAGTGTACCTCGGTAAACGTGACTTAAACTACTTAATCCTGATATAGTGTAGGGTTATTATCGGAGGAAACAAGAGGTCTAAAGCTAGGGACCGTCGTAAATAAGACCAGGGCTCCAATTCCCAGAGATACAACTACCATCGGAGTACATGTAGCATGGCTCGTATAGTAGGAGTCCTTATTTATAATGATGCCCGTTTTGAGATTTCGGTTCTACGAAATAGGTGTATTAATTTATCAAATTAACTATATTAGCGAGAGGAGCCAATCTGGAATTGGAGAACGCGGGTCTTGAATATCTAATTTACTATAGTTGAGCTTCGTACGAGTTCAATGAAGCTTCGCGGACTTGATAGAGATGCTTTAAAGGGAAACCCGGGCCTTGGCTCGATTAAGAGATATCAACGGTATATTTCAATACCTATAGTGAACGTGGCAGTTAAATGATTGGCCCGCATAGGCGTGCGCAGGGAGTGGCCAGGTCGGGCCATGGCCTCATCTGAAACTTTCCTAAGGGGCGCAAACATCAGGAAAATTGGGGCGCAAACATTGAGAAAATAAGGACTTTAAATTGAAAAAGTGTGGAAAGCAAAAGTCGTAAAATTAATAGAAATAGAGGGGCTGCAATATTGTCCAAACATTTTTTTAATAATCGTCGTGTGTTCTTTTTCACTTTGAAAATATAAAATATACATAAAACCGAGAAAGAAACCAGTCGGACCGTCACTGCGGCTACGCGTCGCACGATTATCCATTTATCACGAAGTAGGCAGTGGCACTAGGCTGTATGACTGTGAGTGTTAGTGAATAGTGATTCAGTCTGTGAGACACTGTAAGGGTTATGAACATAGTTTAGTATTTAAATAATGTTTAGGCCAAAGCGTAAGTCGGGTGCCGAATGTAGAAAGGAGCGCCAAAATAGACTAAAAGCAGAAAACCAGCTTTTGAACAATCTCCTCCGAGACCATTCGGTTCTCGTTTAAGGAACTTCCAAAGTTCTTGGTATAACCATTGAATTGGGAATAATACTGCTAGAATTACAATTACGATTTCGGTTGCCATGGTTACGCGGGACCTGTTCTGAAAAGACTGTACGAAATTCATCTTTATAATTAGGCGGTAGCGCCATCTATATTATGTAAAGTTATATGATTCGCGCAAAAATTCAATTGCAATATAGTTGCCACCACTAGAGACAGATGCCGCCACGGTTGAACGATATAGTTGAAAAAGTCTCCATATTGAACGAAATTGGTCCCGCGCCAGCCAGATTTAGTTGTACCTCTATTCATTCCCAACTCAATGGGTATAACCGTTTCACTTGGCTCGAGTACAGCTCCGTCAAAGATGCCGCGTTCTGTTTCATGTGTCGTTGCTTCCCATCAACAATTTCAGATCCAAATCATTTGACTTTCGCACAAACAGGGTTTACAAACTGGAAGAATGCAACGCGTTCCTTTAATTCGCATCAACAAAGTGAACATCATTTACAACGCAAAGATTCATATCAGATCTATAAAAAGGGAAAACCTATTGAAGAACAACTAGATAATCAAATTGCGAAGGCATTAACTATTAGGGAGACTAAGAGACTCCGAAACCGTGATATCCTGCATCGCTTTATTGATTTAACCATTTACTTGCTAAATGTGGTAAACCCTTTAGAGGACACTTGGAATCAAAATTAAGACCAGATCGCGGTCTTTTTTTTTAAATAGCTGAATTACTCGGTAGGTACGACCCCCTAAGGAAATCGCACTTACAAAACGGTCCAAAAAACGCAACGTACACCAGTAATCACATTCAAAATGATTAGATTTCGTCGGTTCATAATGTAATGATAGAAGGTATAAAAGAGGCTCTTGTAGGGAAGAAAATATCAATAATGTGCGACGAAACAAGCGACTGCGGACATCATGAACAAATGCCGTGTGTTATTCGATATTTTAACGATAATGAAAATAAACCCGTTGAAATATTTTTATCAATGGAAAGGCTTTTATCTACTAAGGCTCAAACTATTTTCAATGCAATAGATGAACTAGTTCATAAATTTGGATTACTTTAGGAAAATGTAATGTCTGAATGTTTTGATGGGGCTTCAACAATGGCGGGATAATTAAGCGGTGTGCAAGCCCATTGCAAAGAAAGAAATAAAAAAATTATAAATGTTCATTGCTACGCGCATTGCCTTAACTTGGTTCTCGTGTCCGCGTGCATATCCCGTAAGGAAAATTGTATCCTTTTCGATTTTTTTGGAACCCTTCAAATGCTTCACAATTTTATTGAAGCTAGTCCTGTTCGCCATGCCGTTTTTGAAGCGATTAGAAATGAAATGGGAATTGCGTTAAAAAGTCTTAAATCTGTATCAACAACAAGATGGGCGTACAGAGCTGAAGCTGCCACGTCGGTTAGAGAACAATACCCAGCAATCGTTTTGATTTTGTTTGTTGCTTAGAGGTTGTTCATCCTATTCTTCAGTTAATAGTGAAAGTGAGCAGAATTTTACAAGACCGAAAAATTAACATTCTAATTGCGTTTAATGAGGTAAATTATCTAAAATCAACTCTGCAAGGAATACGAAGTGATCCCGAAGTTTTCCGTAAAAGTTTTAAGGAAGTCACTGAAAAATGTGAAGCGAACGGAATAGAAATCCCCCAACCAAAGAAACGAAGAGTTTCACGACGGTTAGATGAACACTACAAAAACCAATATCATGCGCAAACGAAAGAAGAAGAATTAAGGTGCAATTTGTTCCACCCGATGCTTGTTTTTGAAATTTCGAAAAATTATATTTTAAATATCTTTCCTCCTGTTAGTTGGATTTTCTTCCACAATATCTCGAATGAAAGATATGTTTTAGTTATATTTGTCAATGGACACGAATATTTTATTTCTTATGTGGGTTTTGTATAATATTCAAAATTGTCAAAAGAAAAGTGGGTGGGTCAATTTAAAAAGCGTGGAATTTACAAAATGGCTACAGATAGCTAATATCATTATACCAAATGAAATATAGTGCATGGTTGTAGCTTTCAATTGATGTATAGTACGAATCATACCGACAATTAAAACCGAAGTTATAGGCAATAAAGTAAATTGCGCGTCGGCCATCTTGAATGGCCGCCATCTTGGAACGCAAGCGTCCGTCAGCTTGGGACTTTCAGTATATTGTTTCTAATGGTTAGTACTATTTCTACTCCAAAATCCAACCTTTACCTAAAATTCCCCGTATACGGCCCATTTTTATTTTATCTGTCCTGGCCTATATGTGATTGGGCGAAATTCCCTAACGATCAGCAATGACGTTAGTAAGATAATTTAGAGAAATATGGAAATTTTTTATGAGTATCTACAAAATAAATCTACGTTTCTGGTATGTTCATCAAATATTAATTTTTAGGCTGGGGATCATTAGAGACCGACCCTTAATCGATTAAAAGTAATGGCTGTTTTATCGACTATTCAATTTTACTACAAATAGAGATTTCAACTCGTGAACGTACTAAGATAATTTTATAAGGCCATTTTTACATAGCGCGGTGTAGGTACATTGAAAAGTGGAATTACCAAATAATTGTTATCAGTTACTGGAACTTTATTTTTTTACAACAATAATAATAATAATAAATTTTAAAAGTTTCCGTTTCCACAAGTTTTGTCAGGTGTTCATCAAGATAAGAGCTATGATAATCAACTGCCATTTTGGTGTAAACAAACACAAGCAGACACGCTTCGTTATGTCCGACGTGATATCTGTTGCAAATTTGCAATTCCTGTGAAGCTATCTCGCGCTACCAATCGATCAAAGGCGAAACTAAATTAAGATCAACAGGGTATAGAACAGGCTGAGAAATAAGGAATTTTTTTAAACTGGACCTGTGGTCAGTAGAGCCTAGGTAGTTTAATTAAAAAACTGGCCATTGGCCACTTACCATTTTTAACCTTCAAAATCAGGCTTTCATAATTTATGGTCAAATTATCTTGACGATATGTGCTAGGGCATAGGCTTAGTAGGTTAGTTATTATTGGTATTTCAAAATTTTAGAGTGTTAAATAAAGAACTATAAATCTTGAAGGGAAAAAACTTTGAATTAATTAGGTTGTCACCAGGGCCACTAACACCCCAATCATTTAATTTTTAAACTGGCGATTGACCTGTGATAGTGCCTTATTTCTCACACTGGTATAGAAACGACGCCGGTTGGTCGCTTTTGATTCGTCATCCAATTATTTACATATTTTTAATTTTTAACCATTAAAATGTCGAGTTTGATCAATGAGGTAGAATATAAACTACCTCATTGGGTTCGATAGACGCCGTTCAAGCTTGAACACCTATATATTATTATAACTTCAACTAGTGTATTTTAGTGTTCTCTCCCCCCACCCGAAACGAAATGGTATTTAAAAATAATTTCATCGTTTCAGTTGTACAAGACAGTGACTTTTTAAATAATCAAAAGTTTTTAGCGCTATAGAATTTTTAATTATTTAAAAAGTTGCGTTATAGGTTTCGCCACTGGGCGAGTACGCCGCTGTTCACGAACGCGTAAAAACCAATCTAACTATTAGAATATTCTGACAATGACGTAAAAACGGCACATATGCCTTCTCAGGTTCGTTGTAATTTATCCTGCTTAATGGTGAAAATGTAAAAACTAGACTAACTAAAAATATTTACTGATTTATAAAATCATATCATTAGACTATCAAGACCTAAGTTTGAAACGAATGTGATTTCAACGTTAGGCTAATGACTGGCCAAACTGGCTACATGAATCCACGTGGTGTTGAAAAACCATAACTTATGGACTAATCCCCCAATGCATGCTACCGGAAACTGCTTCGTAGATAGCATGACTGCCCTACGTTTCCGAAACGCACTATCTCCAAAAATGGCATTTCGAGACCAATCGATTTTTGTAATTCTTATGAAAAATAACAATACTACAGTATTTAGGTAACTTAAAACTAGTTGTTTCTTTTAGTCCGAAATCTAAATATGACAACGATTATCGCCAAAATTAAGTAAATCTCAGAATAATTTGACATAATACGTTTTTGGCTAAAACTCTGGGCAGAAACGCATTATTTCGTATAATAATACTGAGTAACGACCATTGTGGCTGTTACCCTGGGAATGCGGCTGAAGAAATTAAGAGCGGACGAAATTATACGAAATGAAGACTCTTCTTGGTTAATAACGACATCAGACTTGGAAATAAGGTTTATTTCTAAACTGGTCTATTTGGCCAGTGACTCCCAACTATTGAATTATTTAAGTGGTCACGTAGACCAGTTGGTTAATAATACGGTAGATAATTTTGAATTAATAAACTGGACACTGCGTTTTTGCAGTTTCACATCTCGAAAACGTAGGGCAGAACAGGACGGTAGTATAGGTGGTGGGGTGACAGGGATTGGAAGGATTTGCTCTTTTTCTCCGCCAGGTAGCGTAGATCCTAGTTTTGATTTATCCCACACCTGTTTAGTGCTGAATACATGGGCTCTTATGCCCAATTCAAACTTAATGGGGGCTTTGATAGTCTTATGATTATATTAATATCAATAGTAAGAACAATTAACTACCAAATTTTTAACATTCAATTCCAGGAAAATGTAGCTTGAAATTGGCCTTGCACTATTTTTTCTTCCGAAGTATTTTGAAAATTCAGAGAATGACGTTAGCGTTAAATTTCTATCGTTCGTAAGAGTTATATATTAAATACTTCTGGAACTAAAGTGGTATTAATTATAAGCAAAAGTGAGATAATTACCATTATTTATTATTTATTTATAAATTACGTCATTTTTGTTATAAGGAAAATATTATGCGGGATGTCGGTGGGGGGGGAGTCCCCAAAATTTACCGCAATCTTGGAAAATAGCGTTTCATCTTTCTTATGAACCCGTACTAGTGTTGTAAGTTGGAAAATTTCCCGCTTGGTAAATTTTCCGGAAAATGACCGAGGCCTTTTTTTTCCGAAAAAAATAAAAAAAAGTTTTCATTCCATGATTAGTCTAATATATTGTTTGCAAATTTAAATAAAGCGGTATTTTCGCCTCATTTTTTGGAATCTGAAAGTAAAACTAAACCTCTAGACTAGCTTTAAACTGATTAACAATGTAACACTATTAATGTTTTGTAGTATGTTTACTGATATTTGACATTTTATATCGATCAAAAGTTAAAAACATTAAAAACCCTTAAAAAGTAATGTATGTTTCTTTTTTTCTTTTTCCGATTTGCGGAAAATTTTCCGCAATTCGGAAAATTTTCCGGACAATTTTCTAGCAAGTTTTCCGCATTTTATTTTTCCGGAAAATTAACAACCCTAACCCGTACGATTATCTAATGGCTTTTGATTCCACTCTCTATTTCCGTTTCAAAAGTTATGTGCATTATCTCGTCAAGGAAAATTAGTTTATGTAAATTTTGACTATGTCGATTTTGGGGTGCCTTTTCGCATTGTGTAACCATCCTAGGAATCATCCCAATAAATTCATCCACTATCTCTAACTTTTGGTAAATACCATAAGTTTTGACAATGCACGAAAATATTTAGTAAAACCCAATAATACTCGTTAAAACGCGATAACACTTTGTAAAATGCGAGAATACTCGCTAAAACGCAAGGGGTAAGACACTCTGCGAACTCGGTGTACACTGCCGTACTTTTGACAGTGCTAAATGGAACTCGCGAACTCTTGAAAATATGTACCTTTAACAGTGCTAAATGCACGAACTCGGTGTACAGATTATCTGAGACTGTCTTACCCCTCGGTAAAAAGCGAAAATTCTCGGTAATAAATAGTATTTAGTAATACCACCCAGGCCCAAAGGCTTGAGCTTCATTGCCCCTCGCCCCTGACCTTTTTCGGGCTTCAACCAGGTCCCCCCATACTTGCAAAGTTGCTTAAGCAGGGCCGGATTAACCAATAGGCCGAATAGGCCTGGGCCTAGGGCACCAAGCCGACAAGGGGCACCAAGAGGGTTCGAAAAAAATAGAAGTACAAAACTTTAATCATTTGCTTTTCACAAAATATTTTCTGGAGTAATTTTAGTAAATGCGTCCCCCCCTATGAACCAAAAACGTTTGATTGTCACATTCTCTGACGGACTTCCGTCTAGCCCCTGACGACATACTAAATCTGGCAGCAAAATGAATTTTCCTTCCATTTCTCAATTATAAATTGAGGAAGCGCCTAGCTCGCTTCGCTCGCTATTGAAAGGGGGCGCCAAAATTAACTTGGGCCTAGGGCCCCATAAAGTCTTAATCCGGCCCTGTGCTTAAGCCTACTCAGTTAATCTGCAGCTCAGCTGATGTCCTCAAGCGGTGATTACTCCTTTTTTAGAGTCTTTACAGCACCAGTTAATTTCTCCATGGAATAAATATGGGGGGCTTAAAAGGGGTAAACACTGGCCTTATGGTGACGCGTCAAAATCGTTTTACAAACGACATCAGACAGACATACTTGGGGTACGTTCAGCAGCAGTCAACGGAAAAAAACCCGATGGATTTGATATTTTCCACCGATGAGCTTTTTCGTCACAATGACGTCGTAAGTTGCTGAACGCTTTTATTCAGTCATCGGTGTTTTTTAAAATGGCGTAGCTTTTATAGTAGTTTTACGTCAGTAATGACGTCAGTCATCGGAAAAACCGACTCTTCCAGCCGATGACTTCGGTGAGTAACCGATGACTATCGTGACGTCAAAACCGGAAACGCGAAAAAGCGTACAGTAGGAAACCGATGTCACCGATTAGTAATCGGTGAGTCCGATGAGCTCTGCTGAACGTAGCCTTGATGAGAGCAAAATTTTTAGGCAAGAAAAACGGGGATTACCCTAACAGCCAATCACAACCCTCAGGCATTCTGAGCTCAGAGTTAAAATTTTCAAGGCCTTTTACGTACGTCCCTCGACTTCCTCCCCCATAAATCCCGGCTCTGGCCGACCGCCGTTATCGGTAGCGTCTATTAGCTGTCTGCATCGCCGAATTTTAAAGTGGTGATATATTTATTGATAATATTAGATCAAATTTACGAAATCATAAGGCAGCTTGCGTAAAAATGGGAGTTGAAGTAGAAACCATAAGCCCGGGTGATGGTAAAAATCTTTTAAAACATTTAACGCTTTCAATGCATACATACAAGGCTTAAGCATTTGTGTGTGTTTTTTTTTTGTTCTTTTCCAAGAAAAGCCACGCCTAGCATTCGTTTAAAACTGTTCATAGTTGAGATATTAGGCATATCCCCTTTTAAATCTAAAATTGGCGTATCTTGCATGACTGTGAAAACTTCCAGGTTTCTATTAAACTCGTAACTCTGTGATTTTTACCCCTAGGACAAACCTTCCCAAAAACTGGTCAAACTGTTGTTGTCCACTACACAGGTGATCTTCATTACATAATTTTACTTTTGTAACTGATTTTAAATGTTACCTCTTTTTTGGTCCAGGAACGTTGGAAAATGGAGATAAATTTGATTCTTCCAGAGATAGGGGAAAGCCATTTACGTTTCGTATTGGCAGAGGCGAAGTGATTAAAGGTTGGGTCATTTTCACATTAAATTCATCTGGTAATGCGTTAATTTTAAAATCATTTTAAAGGTTGGGATGTTGGTGTAGCTCAAATGAGTGTAGGACAGCGAGCGAAACTTATTTGTTCTCCAGATTATGCGTATGGCGCAATCGGACATCCTGGAATATATCCTTATAATTAACTAGCGTAGTTTACACTCCAACACAAATTATTTTCACTAAACAATTTTCCTTAATTCTTTCACACTATACCTCCAAATGCGCAATTAACGTTTGATGTTGAACTCCTGAGACTGGAATAAAGTCATCCCACCGCCATATGTAAAAGTGCTACTTTTCACCAAAATCAGATTTAGAGCATCAGTCAAAGAACCCTCCTCCTTCTAAACCTAAAAAAATCTCCTAATTTTAATTTTTACTTTTAAATTACTGGATCATGTTTTAAATTGATTGAATCCTTTAAGATTTAAAAAAAAAATTACTTTTCTCTTCAGCGAAACATTGCCGTAGGGTTATATTGTTATCTTTTTCTTTAATAATGAAGGGGCCCATTATAATTTTTTGTACATTTAAATTTTCATCCTTTTTACAGAAAATTGGCACATTGATGTTCCTTTAACTTTCCCCTATGTGATAAATGTTAAAAAATGAGTTCTTCCTTTAATAACAAAATTTAAGAGGGCAATTTATTATTCTCCGAGTGAAAAAAGCTCGAAGTGTAAGGCAATACTTGTTGTTTAAAACATTTTTTGTCCCAACGTAATCAGAATAAAAGCTGTAAATAAACACTTAAATATTTGAGTATTGGGATGATGTTTGAAACTTAATGTAATTTTAACCCTTTATAATTTGCTCTCCCCGCATCTGAATCAAGTAATTCTGTGTTAAAATAAACGTGACTTTCCTTTCTATGTTTACAGCTTATCTTTTAAATGTATCTTAAGTTAGGTTCGTAGATTACCAAAATTAAGATTTTCTTGTATCCCAATTTCAAAGAATATACCGCAAACATTTTGTAATATGTTCTATACTATGCAGCATTTTAAAAATAAAAATCCCACATAAACAGTATCATACAGGAATAATTTTTATTATTAAGGGTATTTTTTTGTAGCAAATACAATTTTTTCCCCCATTTCTGGTGTCTTACTTCCCTTTCTATTAACTCCGTAGTCCCTATTACATTTCCTAAGAATATTTCAACCATGTCTCACTCTCCTACATATCTGTTCTTTTAGAAACTGAATTTTTTGAAACCCCAGTAGGATTTTTAATTTTTAACCCTTTTAAAGAACTACAAAAAACTTTCGCATAAAAAGGAAATTTTCATTAACATTTTTTTACACAGGGTAAAGGGAAGATATTTTTTGAATCCCTATATTACTTTTTCTTATTATATCCCAATTTCCATAAAACTGTGTAGTATTTTCGTAATATTTTATCTTTTTTACATTGAAAAACAGCTGCGAAAAATGACACCCACTTAAATGTTGTATTTGCTGGATTATGCGTGAAATATTAAAAACAAAAAGTGATTCTCTTGAAAAATAAACTTAAATATAACCGGGCTGATCAAAAAATAAAAATTACTTTAAAAAATATTTTAAAAGGATTGGGAACGTTACTCAATACACTCGACGGATACATTGTTCAACTTTCTTTTTTGATAACGTACTGAGGACTTCTTTAAACCCTGTTTTAAACGTAGAAACAAATCTCTAATATTTAAATTCTGGCAGCGAGTTGAGCCTTTTTCTTTTGTAAATGTATTCGTAGCCACATGAAGATTTTTTAAATATAACTCTGCCAGCACCAGAGTTTTTATAAGGCTTTTGGAAGTCTACAAATTCTAGATTGAGTCGTAAAAACAATGACATTTCTTTTAAAAAGTTGTTTTTTTGACACTGCCACAATATAAAATCATTTCCTAAACTGGGTTTGATCAGAAACAAAAAAAACGCCTCTGACAAATATAAAAACTTTGATTTAAAAAAATTATAGAGGAGTGAATACAGCTGGAATTCTTTAAGCGTTTTAAAAGCTTGTCTTCTAAATTTTATACATAGCTGCTTCGTATTAAAACGCTTTTTATAAGTCTTATATTTCCTAACTTTTATATTTAAACATTTTTTTGCTGCGTATACTTTTTATGGTTTTTGATAAAAACAAAGCTGCGCTGTAATTAGTTGGGCACTCAAATATACACACAAATGGAAAGAAAGCCGATGTGAGAAAGACGGAGCCACTGATATGAATCTGAGCAAAAATAAGTAAAATGTCTTTCATTGATACAAAAGCTTTAATAATATTTATGACTATTTCAAAAATTTAAGTTGGCACATACCTTTTTTCGTTCATATATGGATTTGTCTCCCAATTAACAAAAAAAAATGGAAGGGTGAAGGATTTGGATTATGGGTTATCACTGCGCCGTTGACTGCTGTTGAATCTCGATTTTCTCTACCGTCATGTCAGGGTTCATTTTTGTCGCTTCTTGAATAGCTTCAGCTAATGCCAAGTCATGATCAATCGGGTCTCCGTCACTCTGAATCGTTATTTTCTGTTCAACTCGTGTCTCGACTAATCCATCATTTTCAATTTTATACTGCATTTAAAGAAAAGTTTATTAGTAGGGGGAAAGATAAATAACTGATTACGGATCTTACCGTTATTGTTTCAACGGTTCGTGTTTTACTGGAGACAGTTTGAGAACTGACCATTTCCTCCCGAGGACCATAGTTGTAACCAGGCGGCGGTGGTGGTGGCGGCGGTGGAGGAGGAGGAGCCGGGTGCTTTGAGGATGCAGAACCACTGCTGGGAATGCCTCCTGATGAAGAATCAACGGGATAGTTCACTTTTCGTGTCTCAGTGGGAACCACTGGAACTGATGTCGTACTTGTATGTGGGGAAGTGTTCATGGAATTTGCATCATACTTGATAGACTCTGTTTTGATAATTGCTGGCTGAAATTTCAATTAAAGGGTTGAAAGAAACCTATAACAAATGGGATAGAGTATAGAAGTGTATATTACCTGAATAAGATCATCAATAGGTCCAGCGATAACTCTGGTGCTCTTAGATACCTGTTGGGTCATCGTTTTCTGCTCACTCAGTGTGGTACTTGTGGTTTTTGTTGAAGTTACACCCTTGGCTGGTGTTGTCACTTCTTGGCCGTGTGTCTGTTCAGTTTTAACAGATGATACTGTTGATGATGCCGTAGTATTGGATTCCGAAACTAGCGGAGTTATAGTAGGCAGAACAAAACCTCCCCTGCTTCCAGTACTGATACCACTATCAGCCTATGGTTAAAAAAGAATTAATCAAGCTCTTGTACCCTGTAGGTAAACATAAAATTAATTTTTAGAATAGAAAAGTAGAGCAACAGAATACCAAAGCCAAGCCAAAATTTGCATTCAAAAAATAAAACAAAAAAAATATGAGATTAAAATTATTATTTAGAAGGTGAAATGTGAAATAAATCCTTCAGGATTATTGTTTTACTACAGCCGATTTAGAGCGAGAAAGTGTAAAGCAAAAACCTTTGGAGAAGCCTGACTCTCGCTAGTGGTCGAAGCGGGCACAACGCCAATGATTACTGGTTTAGTAGGCACTGTTACGTCTCTAGGAGAGCTCGAAGGTGAAGCTTCGAAAACCTCCTCAACCTCTTCAACGGAACCATCAGGACCTCTTACAACTGTGCGTTTTGTAACAGTTGTATAAGTTCCAAGTGGTACACCGGGAGCTGCTTGGCCTACTTTTAAAGCTGCTTCCTTGACTTGGGTTTCTTTAGCATAAGCGTCCAAACTGTTTGTTGATGAACTGGTCTCCGAGGAAGAGCTTGATATGGAACTAACTCTTCTCTTAGGATCCTTTTTAGGAGCTCCTTTGACAATTTGGGCAGGTACATCTTTGATGTCCTCTGATTTTTTACTAACACTGTCTTTAAGAGATTCTTTATCCTTGCCACCTTTCTTGCTATCCTTAGCTCCTTTATCTTTAGATTTTTTTTCTTTCTTGTCCTTATCTTTCTCCTTTCCTTTCCCTTCTTTTCCTGGTTCTTCCGGAGATTTTGACCCTCTACTATCCTTATCCTTGTCCTTAGTCTTTCCATCTTCCTTCTCTTTCTTAGATTTCTTTTCCTTGCCCTTGTCAGGGCTAATTGCGGCTGCCATTCTAGCTCCAATCCCCTTCTTTTCCTTAACTTCACCTTTTTTCTCTTTGTCATCATCCTTTGAAGGACTAGCTTCCTCACTCTGATGTTTAGAACTACCTTTCTTGTCCTCATCAACTCCTTTCTTACTCTTCTTATCCTTGTCTTTTTTACCCTTTTCCTTAGAATCTTTGACTTCTTTATCTTTTGGGTCGCTTTTCTTGTCTTTAGCATCGCCCTTTTTACTTTTTTCCTTCTCAGAATCTTTTTTCTTTTTCTCAGATTTTTTATCCTCCTGAGTAGTTACTCTAGGGCTAGAAGCAGCTGCAGGTGCGGCAATTGTTTTGAGCTTACTCGGAGATGGAGATCGATCCTCAGAGTCCTTTGAGGTATTAACATCTGAAGGGAGATGTCTGGATGGAGTAGGAGGGGACGGAGATGCTTCTTGAGGAGGACTGTAAGTGAATGCCAATCCTTTTGCCTTTCTGCTTGATGGCGACAAATCATAATTTTCAATCATAGAATCGTTGCCACCCTTAGGCTCTTGCGTATATGAAAACCCATACTCTTTGGGGCTGTATGGGCGTTGTTTATTGTCATCCATTTCGTAAGTATATTCCTTGGTGTAAATAGGCAAGGGTTGCGGATAAGTTTTCCCAGGTTTGGGGCTACCACCGTCATTAGTTTCCTTCGCTGCCAAAGGAGCTGTCTTAGATAGTCCACCTTTTATGGGTGTGCTCGTTCTAGTTGGTTTGTTAGAATGTTTCCCCGATTCCTCTCCTGACTGGCTATCAGGAGTCTTAGCTCGGTCATTTGTCGGTTGACCATAAACACTACTGGGTGCGGAAGAGGCGATAGACTGTGCATGTTTGGTAATCCAGAAGTTTGCAACATTTGTTTGATATTTCAGTTTATAAAGGCAAACAAACAAAATCCATGCAAAAAAAAAGATAAAAACCAAATCAGAAAAAGCATTCACTTTAGGTTTATCAGTGCATTTTTCAAAAATAATTTTTACCAAGCATTCTCTGAATGCAAAAATCTTATAGCGTTCAAATTAGAAATAACATTTTAATAAAATCACCATTCAAAAAAATTAACAAGTAACAAAACTACATAACCATATCCTATTCAAACAATAGGGAAAGGGGAGTTAATTACAAAAAGGACTGACCTCATCAGGTGTTCTTCTATTTGATGGATGTTCACCTTTTCTGAAACCTTTGGAATCTCTCTTGGACTCTTCAGGGCCGGAACCAGGTTGTTGTTCAATGTAGCTTTGCCTTTCCCCCGCTTTCTTCATTTCCATAGGTGGTAGAACTGCAACCCCTCCGATAGGTTTCTAATTATTAAACCAATGGTAAAAATGAAAATTTTCCAAGAATTCTCCATAAAAGGCGTCTCATACTCTGCTCTCTCTTTTCCTCTCCGGATCAGATTCCAATTCCCTTATTTTCTCTGGAGGTTCAGGAGTGGTTGCTCCACCTGTTGAGGGTGTTTTTGTTCTCAAATACTCCGCACTTCCGGGAGATCGATCATGGAGTCCTCCCATGGGACTTCTCTGTTGGCGGGAAGCAGCGGGCAGACCTGCAAGAGTGTGTCGTTTGCTGCTTTCATCTGGACGTGAGGAGGGTGAAAGTCGCCCTCTGTTGAATCCATAAGCTGCTCTCCCCAATTTATCCGCAAAAAGGTAGGAGAGAAAGGATCACCCCCAACCACAACCAAACCCAATTTAAGTCACCAAAAAGGATATTTGGTGTACAGGTTATTTAATTTTTGGTTGGTAGGTTAAAAGGGTGATGTAAAAAAAATAAGAAAACAACAGGGAAAACAAAAAAACTTGTGTTAGGGGGATTAGTTTAACCTTGTGGGAAACACGAAACACCTCTACATGCAAGTATATGAATTAACGGCATGCTACACTTTCACAAAATAATCTTAATGTTTAGGTTAATACAGGCCCACTTTACAAAATTATTAATATAACCTAAAAAAATGAAGGTGAATCATTATATATAAACTGCATGTCATACATCTTATTGAAATGCCTTTTCCCTATAGCGCTAATGTTATTCAGTTAAAACATGTACCATTTCAAGCTTCTTCTGCTTTTATAAAACTCATTTTGGAAGATAAATGAAATGTGGCAAGCGTCAAAATATTGTATATTGACCTCCTAAAATTATTAAATCAGAAAAAATATGGGGTGCTATGTTTTCCCTTAACATGTAGATGTAGCATAAGTTTTTCGGAACAAAATAGATATTTTTTAAAGATAAATGAATATTAAACTCTGAGTGGCAGGTTCAATTCTCTAAGCCCGTGGCTAATTTGACCCCTTTGATTGGTTAAGCATTGTGTAGTCCTCAAAGATTACAATATCCCTTTAGGTTGCCAGAAAGCATGGGATGGTCCCAGGGGCAATGCAACACCTTTAACGGTTAAGATTAAGAAAGTTTTTAAATCATCAGACGTTAAATTTTCTGCCATGATTCTTTTTAAAAATCTGCAATTTGGTAGGAAATTAAGCCCATCGAAACTCAAACTCAAACCTGGTGTGGTACCCATTTCATTTTTATAGCCTGGGCTTTTCTCGTTAGAGAAATTATATTTGTTTATCAATTGAGCATGTGATATGAAATTCTTTTAAAAAACATACTATATTCATAATGATTCACCAAAAACAAACTGTGAACTTTGGTCAAGTTAGTTACAATTAAACATAACAATAACTGTGTATAACAATTACGTAAAGGATCAATATACGAATACGTAACTTTAAACGTAAATAGGTTATTACTGGGGTTAATTACAATTAAAAGTATAACAAGAGAAGAAATATGCAGAAAATATATATGAAAAGGAAAAAATTAAAAGTTATGTAATGTTACGAGTTATAGTGGATTATTAAAATCGGGAAACCAAAAAAACCCAAACACTAGTAGGAAAAATATTGCAAAATGAAGAAAAAGCTTTTTAAGACAATAAGAGCGACAAACTTGGAGACTTACGTATGGCAAACAAAAAATGTACTACTAGTTTCAGGAATGGCATTGGCATTTTCAAATAATACAGATATTAAAAACAAGTCAAATAAATTCTACTGGAAAAGGAAATCGAGCATCATTCATTAGATTTAGAAACAAGCAAAATGATTAAGGAATGAAAGCAAATTAACTTTTTTACTGATGGGAAAACTTTTAAAGATTAGCTCCTCAAAAATCCTAAACAAAAAACTATTACGTTCAAATTAAATTGAATCAACTTCTCCCAATGTCCCCAAAATATTCGTATATCATCGTAATGACTCCCAAATATATCGTAGCACATACTTCAATTTTGTAGCGAGCAACTGCTTGCTCAGCAGATAATTAGATTCTACGCTATGAATAAACAAAAAAATCTTACCTCCATCCATACTCCTCGAGGAGAATCTCTTGTTGCTTTGTGTCCTTTCAAAATGAGGTGGGGGTCGATCGATAAGGGCACTTGCCATTCTTGTCTGATATTGAGTGCGTCCAGAGTAACGGAACTTGGAGCCAAAACGGGGCAAGAACAGCTTTGGCTTGGGAGCCGGTTCGGGCGACATCAGCCTACAAAAATAAATGAAATTTAATAAAAGTTGTCCCGACGGAAAATTAAGAAGTAAAAATATCATACATATACCTAAAGAAAGTATGATGTTCAACACACACTTTCCATAATCGTTTAGCTGCTTTGTGATTGGGCAATTTGAACCCTATCGTACTCTCAAATTGTTCAAACTGTTCAAAATGAAATTAATACTCGTTAATCCAACAGTTAGTAGCTACTGAACTTCCGAAATACGTACTTCTCCCGGTCTAATTTTTATGTAGAAACTATTCCTTTTGTAAGAAATTTTAAGGATTTTTGGCCAAGCAAATCTGTTAATCCTTAGCCTGTCTCTATATACAAGAAGTCCAGAGGCGCAGACACCTAGCATAATGTCAACGCCTTCGGAATCTTTCGCCTGATGAAGATCAACTCCATACATGGCCAATTTCTTAGCATTTTCCAAATAGTGAAGCTCAGCTTCCGCTGGAGTTTGACCCCTGTAGTAACGAGATTTAGAAACATATACGTAAGAGCACTGACAGTAAAAACTTTACTTGTGCTGCTTGTGAAGTTCCATGACTTTCTCCTCCAGTTCGGGAGTTTGATTGGGAGCAAAATGAAACTCGGAAAGATAGTTACTTGCGTGTTCCTCTGGATCATAATCTCCAATCTCAGCCTGAACCAAATAGGAACCTAGTAGAGCGTGTGTTACAAAGGAACACGGAAGTCTAAAAGAAATCAAAACACTTGAGGCTTTCGAACAATAAACCAGTTAAAAAAATATCAGTACTTTCCAGTCAGAATGTCATTTCTTATTTGTAAACACAGCTGATACCTGTTAAATATATTCCATTATTAAATAAATTTTTATGATTAACGCAATTACAATATTTCACCTCGTGATATCTTCTTGAAGTTGAGCAGGATCAGGCGGATAAAACTTTACTTCAAAGTTAAATATCCAGGGGCCAGCTATTAAAAAAATGGCGAGCAATATTTTATGATTACAGTAATTTTCATATTATGTTTTTTATATTTTATACAAGCAACTAATTATGTGGGAAACTTGCAAAGGTCAAAAACCTTAACGTATTAAGCTAAATGGTTCTATGTACTCTGAAAGGGACCACTGGGAGTTTCTTTTCAATCAATAATTTTGTCTCGTGCCTAAATTACAGTCGAAGACTTTCCCTTCTGGGAACCTCCCTTCCTAACAATTCCCTTTTCAAAGGGTGTGGTCATAATGTATTCTCCAATACACTGACTGGACTGAAGTAGATAAAGAAAAAGAGCTCTAACGGACTTGGGACTGGTAGAATGATGACCACCATTAGATACCAACAAGAAATGTTTCTCGCTTTTCACTTACACTAACATCAAAGATTTCAAGAAAATTATATTTTAAATGTGATTACTCACTTTTAATTTGTTTGCTGATTCGTTTATCATTATTTATCCAGTGCTGCGGGGGTTTAAAACAACACAATATAAAAAATGGGTGAAATCTATGTTTACATACTTAAGGGAATTGTAATTTACCCTAATTTCATCACTGTCCCTAAATGTCATTCCAAAATAATCACGCTCTAACAAATTCAGTTGCTCGCATATTCGTTCAAAGAGTTCACCTCCACGAGCTTTTCTCTAAAATACAAAAATTCAGATATTACTCTACTAAGTGGTCAAACATTTCATTTTGCCTTTAAGTAAACCAAATCTCTTACGTCTATTTGAGACTCATAGTCAGTTCCGTCAAGCAGACGAACTCTGCAAAGAGCCATCTTCCCTCTAGCTCCTGAAATATGTTTGCCGCTTTTAGTGCTGGTAGGAGACTCCAAGCCATTCTGAGGAGGATGTGAGGGTGGGAGAGGGGTACCGGGGGTTCCAGTACCTTGATCCTGAGAGTCGCCCTTCTCTTCAGCCATCGTTCAAATAAAAGAAAAAGCTCACCTGGACAAATGAGAAAACATAGGAACTAAGTGGTACTTAGACCATCCCCAGCTCTTAAGGTAGAAACTTAATACTAGGGAACTTACCCTTCAAATATGCCTGTCATGCCTTGAAGAGACGCTACGTAAATGCCTTCGAACACTGTACAAAATAAAATGAGGATTATGAAATGTTGTTTAGCTTAAAAGATTATAGGCAATCAAAAATATTGCTCCCTGCCCAAATATTTTTCTCGTTAACAGGGAACCAGCTTATAAACCCCACTCCAAATACCAGAAGGAGAAACTGGCTTAAGTTGAGTTTCGTAACATCTGTTATTAACCAAAATATGTGCCAAGTTCCTCTCTTTACCGCGTCGATATTAACTTTGGTCATAAAACGGGCTGAAAACCTAAAAAAGAACCCTTTTTTGCAGGGGGTTAAAGGGCGTCTTGAAGAGGCGTGGGTGTGTTTTATTAACCACTTCAATATCTTCCATTTCGAACATTTTTTTCCCTGTTTTTCACTTAGGAAAGCTTTTTCCTTCGACGCGAACCGGGAAAGAAAACTCAATATTCCAACTCCTAAGAAAGGGAAAAGATGCAAAAATATCCCATCAGCGGGGAAAAGGGAGACGCGAAAATTTCTAGAGGCGGACGGGGAGGGGGGGGGGGGTAGCGAGGATCAGGCCCCTCCCTCCCTTTACCAAGATCAATAAATCATACATTCAATGGGGGAGGACTCGCCCAGCTAGAGGCTGCGGAAGGAGAACCGGTGATGAAACTGATGATCCCGAAGATGTCTTCGTCACATGGTCCGCAAGGGTTGGCCCACTTTTAGGGTTTTAAGAGAGGTCTCTATCAATAGATACAAGCAAAGAAGGAGGGCTCGCTTTTTTGATATTAAAAGAGTCGTACGAAGTGCGATGGAAGGGTCTGCAAAGGGCGGATGTTAAAGTGAAAGTAGGATGAAGAGCAAAAAGGGGGGGGGGGGGGTACAATGCGCGGTCTTCAAAGAACAAAATTCTACACCGAGTGACATTCCAGCATCGTCCATTATCTCTAGGTCCAACGAATCGATCCTTTCACCCCGACGAATAAGACTATTTTTCTTTACCGTATTATTATTTAGGCTGAATGCCGGAATCTTTCTTTTTTAATGAAGAACTTGGGTAAAAAAAACAACACTAGTACTTTTTTTTTTCGTAGCTTTACATAAATTTTAAAGTCCCTTTGAATAAAAAAATCCTCAAAGAAAGAAAATTTTAAAAAAATATCAAAAGAAGTGACAAGAGAAGAAAAAAACGAACTCGCCTCGGAGCAATTAAAAAAAAATTGTTCGATAAAAAATTTAAGATTTAAAGTTAAAAGGAATAGGGCCCCCCCGAACCGTTCCTTCCTAAATAGACCCGTTCCGACTCACTTTTTGATAAAGAATTTTATCTCCCCTCCAGACTTTTCAATAGATAAGGTCAACTTCGAAAGTTCGGTGCATTTTTTTTTTCTCCAGATAGGGGAATGTAGATACGAAATGACCGCGTATCTAATTTTGGAACTGCTGGTAGCATCATCACAAATACAAAATTGTATTTCTACCACAGACTACATATATATATATATATATATATATATATATATATATATATATATATATATATATATAAAATACATATCGTGTTCACGGAATAAAAACAGCGTTAAAAACGTGATTTGGCTTTATATTTTTGTTGGCGGGTTTTTTTTTGACCAGTTCCGTGTATATTGCAAAGTCCCTGACCAGTTCCGTCGCGAACAAAAGAATATACTGAAAAGTCCCTGACCGAGAGAGGTCGAAGACTTGTCCAACCAGAAAACCAAAACGTTTAACCACTAAGATGTAGGTCGGAAGAAAGGCGAAACAACCATTATAGCATAACGTCATACCATAAGTATATAATACACAGCTTACGAAAGAAGTAACCCTCTCCTTATGTTGTTAATTTTATTCGTTTGAAAAACGCACCTTCGCAGACTACCACTATTCCAAAAAACGTTTCAGAAGAAAGAATAAGCCTTTTCAGCTTACATAAAGCCACGTAGCGGCCAACGTGAGAAGCTCACACACTGTTGGATTTTCGTCTGCTAAGCGAATATTGTGTTTTAAAATGACCAATCGTGCTAAGCAGTGTTCGCGTTGTAAACTAAGAAACCTAATAATTTAACGCTAAATATGGATTTGATGTAATTTATATTTCACATCATTAGCGGTAGAATTTTAACGTCCGCAATTTTCGACGATAAAATACTCCAATTAAAAAAGCCTGAAGCCTAGGACACGTTTTACTTATCTCGTGAGAGATCAACTATAAGCTTCTGGTCATACTTAGGACAGGGAACTGAAAAAAAGGGGGCCCCCAAGACGAAAAGAAAATAAAGATGACAATATACGTGGGCCGTAATTTGCCAATTACCGGCAAAACAACAAAGCCTTAGCCGCCAGAGAGAGGATACGTTTCTTTCTCGGAAGAGACGATAGCGCGTATTGTATTTGGAGCGGGAATTAAAGGAATCTATAAACGCTTTATCATCTTACACCACGAGACCTGGGGGCTCGTCTCTTTGAAGCTCTTCAGCGCAGTGTTGGGCATTTTCGTCAAGAGCCGATCAGGTCACTCACAGCCGCTCGCACTAGCTAGCCTAATATCCGCTAACGTTCACACTTTTTGGAGCGGTAAATAAGCGCTCCTCTCTTATCGCTCTTTTTTGAGCGGTTAAATTGGCGCTTTTCTCTTTTCACTCTTTTTTTGAGCGATAAAATAAGCGCTCCTCTCTTTTCGCTCTTTAATGAGTGGTAAAATAAGCGCTCCTCTCTTTTCGCTCTTTAATGAGTGGTAAAATAAGCGCTCCTCTCTTTTCGCTCTTTAATGAGTGGTAAAATAAGCGATCCTCTCTTTTCGCTCTTTAATGAGTGGTAAAATAAGCGCTCCTCTCTTTCCGCTCTTTTTTAGCGGTAAAATCGGCGCTCCTCTCATTTTGCTCTTTATTGAGCGGTAAATAAGCGCTCCTCACCTTTCGCTCTTTAATGAGTGGTAAAATAAGCGCTCCTCTCTTTCCGCTCTTTTTTTAGCGGTAAAATCGGCGCTCCTCTCATTTTGCTCTTTATTGAGCGGTAAATAAGCGCTCCTCACCTTTCGCTCTTTAATGAGTGGTAAAATAAGCGCTCCTCTCTTTCCGCTCTTTTTTTAGCGGTAAAATCGGCGCTCCTCTCATTTTGCTCTTTATTGAGCGGTAAATAAGCGCTCCTCACCTTTCGCTCTTTTTGGAGCGGTAAATTAGCGCTTCTCTCTTTTCGCTCTTTTTTGAACGGTAAATTAGCGCTTCTCTTTTCGCTCTTTTTGAGCGGTAAAATAAGCACTCCTCTCTTTTCGCTCTTTTTTGAACAGTAAAAAAAGCGCTCCTCCCTTTTCGCTCTTTTTCGAGCGGTAAAATCGGCGCTCCTATCTCATCGCTAATTTTTGAGCGATAAACTAAGAGCTGCTCTCTTTTCGCTCTTTTTTGAACAGTAAAAAAAGCGCTCCTCCCTTTTCGCTCTTTTTCGAGCGGTAAAATCGGCGCTCCTATCTCATCGCTAATTTTTGAGCGATAAACTAAGAGCTGCTCTCTTTTCGCTCTTTTTTTGGCGCTCAATTTCGCACATAATAACAAAAACGCTCACAATGAGAGGAGCGGTGCCCATACTGCTTCAGCGCCGACTCTCTAGTTCAACCCCCCCACCGTTCCCAGCACCAACGACCTACAAAGATGATATTCCCGCGGTTCCGGTACCAGTTATAACAGGGACCCCGAAGGAAGTATTATAAGAAGCCAAGCAGTTACTCGAGTGGGTCTACGAACTACCCGAAATCACTTTGCATTTCTGTAGGCGCCGCCAATCACGTAATCGGTCGTTGACTACTCCGATATCTCTATCGAGAGAAGAAAGGAGGAAGAAATGTCGTGGGCGGTTACCTAAACATCACCGAATATTAATAGTAGAAACTGGTTTCCGAAGCACTCCTATACTACCACCAACTTTAATAATACTGTCCGGTGACGTTATATTCTGTTAGGACTATAAAATAAACCAAGTGGGAAACTAAAAGTTACGCGACGATTACGTCAAATATAAAAGCGTAATAGCCGAAAATATCGCCAATGTCATATCCGGTTTATTTAGACAGCCCCAACAATGAAGTCTTTGTGCTGAAGTATATAGGAGGGCTCCTAGCCAGACTAACCGTAATTGCCAGCCATTCTTAAATGTACTTTCCACATCAAAAAAAACTAGGCGGCTTCATTTTCACACCCATAAGACGATAGAATGGAACTACAAACGCGTACTTGTAGCGTCAAGAACCCGAAACCTGAAAAGCTAGGAAGAAATTAGGCCCACGAGAATAGAGGAAGAGTCGAAAGTAGTCGAGTCGGGCTATAAAAACATTCGCCGGAATTAATCTACTCATCGGATTAATTAAAAGTGACGTTGTCATACTAGGAAACGCGATTAGGAAGCGGTAATTTAAAAAGAAGTTAACTTCCCCTTATCTAGACCCTAACACGAAGTCGATTAATTTGGTAAAAATTGCAGATTTTTTCTCCTATTAAAAAAAACGTGGTGAACAGAAAAAAAAGGGAGGAGCGTCCATCGCCAAATCGCTTAGATTTACATCCATCAAAAAAGGACAAATTCAACAGAGAAAAAAAGATCATGCATTGAGGGAAATATTACGAGGCTTACGACGACGATGAACCTGGAAAGAGCAATATCCAAAGAGCGTTTTTCACGATCGGACGTTCAAAGATTAGAGAGAGTGTTAGGAGGATATGGAGGGAGGGTTTAACATTAAAAACGTGTCATTACAGAAAGCCGCTATCTCCAGGGGGAAACGTAACTTCTAACTCACCAAAACATACGGCGATACCTGTATCTAAAGAATTCGTTTATAGGGGAGGGTGGTAGAAGTCTCGATAAAAGCTACAAGTATCTTTATTACATTCTAGGAGAAAGGACTACTCGGACGAAATCTTTTCCTTTTTATCGCGCTCTCGGAGACAAATTCGAACCTGTCACGCCATTGTTCACTTAGTCAAAAGGTTCCTACACATCGTCGCCTTAAAGAGTACCACAGCCCGAGAGAAGAAAATCAAAACTTTTAACAGCCTGTTGAAACCTCTCAAAGAGGACGAATCAAAAGGGAGAGGGGAGGTTGAAAATGTCATTTATGTACAGGGTTTATTAAACAAATAAATGGACCTCGAGGGGGCGGTGCGGGGGGTACACTATTTAGAAACGGAAATGGCACGGTTAAACCAACCGCCGCCATGACACCGAAAAAAAAAACAGGAAACTGAAACCTAACATCCACCAAAGCCTAGATTGATACCATTCTTTCCCAAGCCTGCCATATTATATTCACCACTTTCTCACTATTTTACAACTAAAACGGGGGGGGGGCCATTGTTAAGCGGGAACCCTTCTTTTAGAAAGTACAGCGGCACGCGACCAAAAATTGCCCCGGGGAAAGGAAGCCAGCTTCTGCTATTGTATTACAGTATAACAATAACGGGGGGAGGGTCCTAGAACGGGGGGGGGGGAGGCGAAATAAAACGTTAAAGTACATTATAGCCTTAATACGTCCCCACATGCGATAGCCACGCCATGAATTGATGTACTGGATTTTTGAACATACCAATGGAAGTTTGCCGCAAAATTCTTTCGTATCCTCGAAGGGTCAAATTCTTAATCCGGAGGCATAGAGAGAAGACTCTATAGAGGCAACGACTACTAGTCTCCGCTATCACAGAGGAGGGGGTGTTTAGTGACGCTTATTTTATGGATATCAAAAAACGCCGGGTGTTCGAAAAAAATAAAAACGTCCCCAGTACCCTGTTACTTTTCAAGTGGCCTGGCCTACACTGTTTTATGACACGACGCCGTTTCCCTTTGAGGATTTAAATAAAAGAACCCCGCTTCTAAAAGCGTAAGGGGCGAAAAAACACATAAAAGATAATATCCTTGTTTAAAACCAGACTGTAAATTTCTTACGAATACCTCCATCTCCGGTTTATCCTACCTCTTTTATAGATTATAAACAGGTCTCGAGTCTTGTGACTTCGAAAGGTTTTTATGTGAAAATTCATGTGATTTTCCCTCAAAAATCACGAGATTGGTTTATCAGTCGGGTTGGGTCATCCGGGGATCAGGGGTAGCGAAACAACTTAACAAGTTCTTCTTTTTTCACTTTCTTGGTTCATTAAAATTAACGGATTTCGATTCGCCTAATTAAATTCGTAATCTACCCTCTACAGGTAAAAAAATTCAACTGCGTGATTTCATTTGCTCATCAGTTCATAGCCCATCGGACCGTAACACCACATTAATTCCTCGAAAAACGCGCTACAGCCACCGCAAACAATTTTTGTTGACTATTTTATCGTTATGTGGTAAAAATAAAATTACATTCAACACTTGTCGACCCGTAAACATTTTGGATATTCAAATGCCCATCCCTGCCAAATTTCGCGTTGCAACGATTTTACCTGAGGGGTAAAAAGTACCGCGGGGGTATGCAATGTTTGACTTTTTACGTTAAGATTGCGTTAGGCTTAGCTATAACTCAATTTTGCAAACTTTTTATAGCCGTAACTACGATATTTTAACGGAAAATCCTGACATCCTTATTCGTAATTATCCAACACAAACAATTTAAGAAGTCTTCATTGCGAGGCTTAGCGTTATATAGGGAAAATTTAGGCTGGGCGTAGCCCGGGCTTGACCTCGCCTCGTACTCGGCACGCGGCGTTCGTCGGGTCATCATCATGGCGTTGCCCGCCGAAAAGAGCGTCAGGTACGGGGCGGAATAGGCTTCTTTCGGATAAAACGAAAAACAGCGCCCCAAACGCTTCTTTTGCCGATTTAGATTAGAAGAATAGACAGCTACTCACCACAATATGAGGCTTATCCCTTTCGATATTTTCGCCAATACTCGTAGCTGAAGATAATCCAGGTGAAATCATTCAATTTCAATTTAAAAGTCGACTCGGAAGCCAAAAACAACGCGCGGCGCGCAGCCTTTTCGAAAATACGGAATGCCGTCAGCGGAATGATTCGTATCCCTCCGCGCGATAATCGACCGAATTACTCCCTTACGAAAAAGGGGCCTTCCCTAAAGTGCGAAATAAAAATATCATTGAATTCTTCGTAATAAAAAAAAGCTTATATTTGAAATTTGAAGATAATTATTCATCCGGAATTTCGAAAACTAAAAATTAACAAAAGTGGTTTACATTTTCAAACAAAATTGGCGAGAATTTACGGTGTAGTAAGAAAATGGGGTAAGCTTCGGTAAACAATGAAATTTCATCGTAAATATTAATTAATAAATTAAAATATATGAGAAACTCGTAACTTTAGTGTAGCTGAATAAATATTATTTCGTTTTATCGGGCATTCTCGTTTAGACTGAGCGATAAAAAAAAACAGAGAACAATTGAAAACGCATTAAAACTCGATATTCTGATAACGAGTCGATAACTTTTCGATCCAAAGTTCAGAAAAAGAAAGGATGAATGATGAACTTGGAAATTGGTTATAGAGGAGGCTTTCTTTAATACATAAGTCCATTTTTTGTCTTGACTGTTAACATGGGAGGAAACCAAAGTAGATTAACACAGGATGAGTTGGAAGATTACAATGTCTATATAATTTAATATTGTTTTGTCTATAATATTATAACTTTATTAAAATTATATTTGCTCTTAAACTCTTACAGTATCTAACGTATCTAACCAAACAGGAAATAGTCCAGTAGGTCCATCAGAATAATTATTCAATTTGTTGGCAAAAATTCTAACATTTTGTTTTCTTTTAGCGCGTTCAATCGCTTCCGAGAACTGGCACCTACGGCAGTAGACGAAGACAAAACTAGTCGTTTACCATTTTCCATCATATTAGAAATGAGGGAGTTTAAGGTAAGGGTTTTAGAGGTTCGGCCGACGAGGAAGGCGCCGAAGCGCAGTCGGTAAAAAAACCCGGGATGCATTAACATTTTCGGCGCCCATTGGGCCTTTGAAATGTTCAACGGTTTTAATCCGACATATTTTCACGCCTTTAGAAATTTGGCGCCCTAGGCCTCGGTATCATATAGACCTATTCACAAATTGCTTACTGGGAAACAAACAACTAGAGTGAAGGTATTAGAAGTTCGATTTTAACACTTTTATTTACACTAGATGACGCCAATTTATTTATTTTATTTTTTGCGGCAAGGTAATAACCACTTCTTTAAGCGATGTTTTATGTAAAATTTATAAACAAAAGTTCAACTCGGGGGAAATAGGGGTAAAAAGACACACGAAAACACTTTTTCGCATGCAATTTAAAATAACTACGTTTAGACTGTTGGCGCCATCTGGTAAGACATCCTAAAAAATCTACCTCTAATGGCGTTACTCCTGTGAAAGAATCTTCACCCTCGACAAGCGTGAATCGGTTTATTCGTGAATATACTTCAGTTCCAAAACCCGCTAACTTGACTTACGCGAATTTGGTTTCTTCCGCGGTTTTCGAAAGATCATTTCAACCACCGTTTATATTAAAAATGTTAAAAAAAAACGCCGATATAATTACTAAGTTATCGAGTTTTAATAATTTTTAAAAGCTTTTTAAAAATGCTACTTTTTGAAATTTAAATAATTTTTTAAAAATTTTGTGTTTTGAGTCACCTGATTTTGGAACTAAGGTAACGAATTTCAAATAGTGCCCCTAAACCCAAAACTAGACTCAAATGCTTTTCGCATTACCTTATCGTGCATTCGAATGAGTAAAACTCCATTTCGCTAAATTTGAATTCCTGCTCTCTTTTCTCTCTTTCGGTATTTCGCTTTTTCACAAAACAAAAGAATAATCCCTTCGCGGATCGGATGTTTTCTGTTTTTTCCTCCGAATCCGACGACCGCCTTTCTTTCGAGGACTTTTTGGACATGATAGCGGTTTTCAACGAGTCCGCCCCCACCAAAAAGAAAGCGGCCTACGCTTTCAAGATTTATGGTATTTAAAAGAAAAACGAGATTTTTACGTATATATAATTAAGTCGTACCAAGAATGCATTGAGGTACCTAAGAATATGGTAATATAGTATTAGCCTCTGGTACAATCCTCGCGTACTTCCTAGAGTAAGTTCGTCCGCTTTTTGTTCACCAAATATAAACA
This sequence comes from Leiobunum rupestre, assembly GCF_980474605.1. Taxonomy (NCBI): domain Eukaryota; kingdom Metazoa; phylum Arthropoda; class Arachnida; order Opiliones; family Sclerosomatidae; genus Leiobunum; species Leiobunum rupestre. The sequence goes on from NC_143390.1 coordinate 17,128,634, forward strand.
TAGATGGCGATCGCCTGCGCGCAAAGAGTGCCACGGTATATCAAAAGCAGACGAACTTTCGCTAGAAAGTATACGAGGATGGGGCTTAGAATCTTCGTTTTCCCATATTTTTGTTACTTAAATTTATTCTTAGTCGTACAGTTTGGATGGCAGGGCGGATGATAAAGGTTTTGTTTTTGCGATAAGCAGATTTCGACGAAGATGGATTCATATCCAAAGACGACGTTGCCGAAATGATACGGCGAATGACCGCTGATCAACCCATGGACGAGAGATACCGAGGAATATTGGCCAAAAAGACGGTGGAGGAAGCCGACCTGGATAAAGACGGGCTTCTATCATTTCCAGAATTTCAACATGTTATTTCCAAATCACCATCCTTTTTGGAGTAAGTTTTAATAAGAATGTATTTATTTATATTATGAATGTATTCATTTCAACCATGAATATCGAGCTATATCATTACCCTTTCTACCATCTGGGGTTAAGATGGGCGGTGTCTTTCTGTGTTTTACGTCATTACTTGAGCCAATCAGGAGACAAGCGTTTGTCGTTGACTCGATCCACAAAAAGCTTCCCGGACGCGATTTCACCGGCGAAGAAAATCGATTCAATAAAAAAGAGGTGTATTAAATTTTTATAAGGTAAATTTCGCGATAAGCCGTGGCACTGAAAGCTAGTCAAGTTTCAAAATGTTGCCCTTCAACACAATTTTAAAGCGGCGGCGCGCGACAACGTCATAAAAACTAAGCCCCTCCCATCCTAGCGACTGAAGCTAGACCATGGACGTAATATATTACGTCCATGGCTAGACTACCTAATGCAGTTCGATATTCATGGTTAGCGTGTTTAAAGGCTAGCTGGGTTCTTCTGGTGTTTGTTGCTCCTAGGTGCCAACCAAAAACTATTCGATTTTAAGAAGTAGACAGGAACTTCGGAAATAATGTATATGTTGAGTACCAGAGTTCAGGGTTCGTACAAAATTTTTGGAGTTAAATTCTCTGACCAAATTAATTGTAGAATAAATTAATGGTTTGAAGTAAAAATCTTGAAAAAATTTTCTTTCAAAAATTTATTTGCCTAATTTATTTGGCGTCATTTTAAAATGCCTTTACTTTTTGGGACCATTTTCAAATTCCCTGATTTTCCCTGGCCTTATGGAAATCTTTTAAAATTCCTTGACTTTTCCCTGACCTTTTAGAAACTTTTCAAATTCCCTGACTTTTCCAGGTTTTCCAGGTCGTGTACGAACCCTGGAGTTGCAAACTCCCCGGTTTTCCGCGGCTTACCACGGTATTGCATTTCCTTTCACTGGAAAAAATTGCTCAGCAGCAGGTTTCAACGCGGGTTTTATAAATGTTTACAATAGTATTTTGGGTGGGGTGGCGGAGTGGTTAGCACTTTCGCCTCGTAGCAAAAGGAGCCGGGTTTGATCCCAGCTAGTGGCACTGGGTGAAAATCCGAAACCCCTCCTTCCGCGTAGAGTTTGTAAGTTATCTCCCCACTGGTTAAAGGGGTTTTCCCCCGAGATCTCCGGTTTCTCCTTCCCATAAAAACTTGCTGAGGTTAACGGTAATAATAAGTGTAGGGAGCTGACGGTTGGCTCGCGTGGCATGAAGGGCTTGCCACCACCCTCCTACGCATTTTAACCCGGCCACCTGTTACTTGATCACGCACAATCAACATTGCTTATGTGGTCGAAGGTGGTGCCTTGGGTATTAGCTCTATTTTAAATAAAAATAAAATCCTTACTAACAATATTTAAAAACCAAAAACCGACTTCCGAGTTTCCTTATAGAATCGGTAGAAAAATAAAAGGCCAGACCGGCTTTAGATTCCGCGGTTTTTTCACCTTTTGTTCGCGGGAAACGAAGTTCGTATGTTGGCAACCGTGCAATTCACGTGTCAGTCTCATCAACGATGTTGTATCAAGAATTCATTCTAGTGGCTAAGAATACGACTGCTCATTTGAACGACTGCTCATTTGGCCGACTGCTCATTTGGCATAGTATAGGACAGGCTATAGTATAACAGTCGGTCAAATGAGCCGTACATCTGACCGACTGAGCTATCGGCCAAATTAGCAGTAGGATGTTTTTCCGTTATTAGAATCCGCGATAGGTGAGTCATTAAAACTAGTTTATGATTTAGAAAAAACAGTAGTTTGTAACCAAGCTTCAAAGAATAATAATAATGGTCCGTAAAGATGAAGTCTATTTTCCTCTAAATCCTGAACAAAGGCCTAACAGCTGAGATTTAGAAGCGTGGAGTGAAGCAAATTGTTATCAAAATCCTGCGAGAGTTATCATAACATCCAACAAATTAAAGGCCATCCTATCATGATAGGATTTCAAAATTCATAGTGCTTGGCACAAAGTGTTAAAACCATTGGGTCTTTTCCTTGCATGAACCATGCATGCATGAACTCAATAAGTCTTTAAAACGGTGCGGAGGGAATATTAAAAATGCCGTTCCCAAAAAATATGTTCATTTCTTATTCATATTTTGGTCTATAAGAACTTTATAACATTATAATCAACTCCACCAAAGACCTAATTAGCAAGCAGGCGACAGATCAAACGACACATTAGTCACGTGGTTTTATGAGAGGAGGAGCTAACACTCGGCTTATAAGCTCCATCTACTATGTTCCGCCACAACGACGGGGAATGAAAGTCGTTATTCATTCCTGTGCGAGGGTGTAGATTATAATATCCACAGTATCATATTCTCAGGCAGGGCCGTTTTAACCTTTCCGTAGGCCTTAGGCAAAAATCTCTCATTTACCGACTTTTCGGACCTTCGTAGGCCCTATTTTATAGAATCGCAGGCCCTAATGTCTACTAAAATTTTCGTAGGCCTAGTGTGCCTTATGGATAAGCCGGCCCTGATCAGGTACATTAATTCATTGTTGATTGTATTTGTAGAATACATTTGAATTTCCCCGCGTTATCTCCGGAAATAGAGCTGGACAAATCTCAGAATGTGATTTTCCGTATCTGCTATCACGGGCTACAAAAGAGGTGGAGCTACTCAATTTTCAGGGTGACCACAACTCCTATGTTTAAATTTTTTTCCTATTTTTTCAATGTTTTCCTATAGGTTTCGAACTTAGGAAATATAGCTGCATCTGCCTTAATATCCGTGAACTAAATATGTGACGAAATAGCAGACGACTTTTGAATTTTAATGTTTTTCAGTTGAAACTTTCAGCTGTTGCGCAGCAGAGATGGGCTTTTTAATATTGAGCTAGATAGCGGCGCTCGCGCTCACACTCGTATTCTTTTTTTTGCCTGAGACTGGAGCTCGTGCTCGCGCTCTTCTCTTTTTTTGCCGGAGAGTGGAGCTCACGCTCTTCTCTTTTTTTTTTGCCTGAGACTGGAGCTCGCGCTCACGTTCTTCTCTTTTTTTTGCCGGAGAGTGGAGCTCGCGCTCGCGCTCTTCTCTTTTTTTGCCGGAGAGTGGAGCTCACACTCTTCTCTTTTTTTTTGCCTGAGACTGGAGCTCGCGCTCACGCTCTTCTCTTTTTTTGCCTGAGACTGGAGCTCGCGCTCGCGCTCGCGCTTTTCTCTTTTTTTTTTGCCTGAGACTGTAGCTCGCGCTCGCGCTCTTCTCTTTTTTTGCCGGAGAGTGGAGCTCGCGCTCGCGCTTTTTTCTTATTTGCAGGAGAATGGAGCTCAAAAATAGCTCTCGCACTCTTTGGGGCTCAGACCACCTCTGTTGTGCAGAGATAATTTTGGATGAACAGACAGCTTTCATATACGCAATTTAAAACTCGGTCGGTAGGCGGCGATACTTATGAGCAAAATTTAAACTACGCACGAAGCTTATAATGGAATTTATCCTATACTCCTACAATTTTTTTTTATTCCTATAAGATTTTTGTGAGTTTTCAGTGGTCACCCTGAATTTTTAACCCAGTTTTTTTAAACGCCAAACTCTTCAACGTCACCCGTCAAATTAGTTACCTCGTAAATACAAAAATTATGTTAATAATCGCGTATTTATACGCAGATAATTAACACTTGAATAAGTAAAACAGTCCCTGTAGGCATTTGAGAAAAACACGATGAGCGTTGAAAATTGAAATATATCGTTGCACGTGTCCTTATGCTATATACGAGGGCGGCTTTTGCGCTTATTTGATATTTTTCAATGAAATTCACGAAAAATATCTCGCTCCTTATCGCGGCCCAGATCTGGTTCCCCTTTCAATGACGCAACGATTAACCGCTTTTAATTGATGTGGCCAAATTAGAACGCCGCAACAATTTTTTTTTATTCGGTCTTGATTTTGAACGTTTCCTATATTTTACAGAACATTCAACGTGAGATTGTAGATGCTTTCGGATGTTTCGTCACCCATCGACGTTATAACAAGTACATGTATATATTAATATATTTAGAAGAATTCGAAATAAAATATTTCGGTGTTTTATCAATTTTAAAAATCCATATGTCTCTATATGTTTTAGGTATATAGGACACTGTAGGAATCTGGGGGCGGGTAGATATTATCAGCCCCTCTTTGGAGGATTTCAAACATTTCTAGGTACTTCACGCACTTACATTGAGCAGCTGGATCTAAAATATAACAATTTAGTTTTTAACGTTATATAAAACTGAGAAAATGACCCGAAATAGCGGCGGTTCTTTGACTTAGACGCTATTTTGTTTAAAGCCCGATCGGTTGCTTCTATCCGAGGAACCTTTCCGGCCCGTGGACAAAGGGGACAAATCTTGCAAGTCCCACTTCCGTTTACGACACAAGAAAATGTCGGCGATGCACATACGGAAATTTTTGGACAAGAAGGCGTAGAGAAAGGGATTAATGCCCGAGTTCATGTAAAAGATCAGGGTGGTCGCGATGGTAAAAAATATCGAAGATGGTTTGGTGCCGTCGTAGGACGAAGACCAGTTTTGCCAGAACTTCCTGGCGTGGTAGGGCAAGTTGCAAGCCACGAAACAAACCACGATCGCCACCAAAAGTCGTATAATCCTGCGGCGCATGCGTAGAACCCTGGTACCGGTCGACCAATCGCCCCTCTTCCGTTTGACGGAGTTGAGCGACATGGAAGAACGTAGTCTCTTATTTTTCAATCTGGAACGGAACAGGCCGAGATCAATCGAAACGCTTTTGCCCTTTTTCGCCTTGAGCGTACGCTGTCCGTTCGAGCTACTGGCGCTGGTACTCATACTGGAAGCTAGCGCGTTACGACTTAGTTGTTTCCTACTACCGAAGAAACTACGCCGAGCGCGCCACGATTTAGAAAAATCAAAAGCGCGATATTTCTTAGTCGAATTCTTGGACTCGGTGTCGTTATTGTTGTTCACGCATTCCCAATCCTCGTCGTTTTCGTACAAGGGGGCCTCTTCCATCTGAACCTTAGTAGACGATTCCTTTTTGCCATTAAGTTCGGTCTGCTCTTCTACCGGGCTACTTTTCGATCCGAAACGCCTCGGCTCTTCCTCGTACTCTTCTCTATCTTTAGCGGGGTTGTCCATAAGCGCGAAATTGGAACTGGGTACGCTGGCCGGTCTACTAACCACTCTGGGTTTCTCCTCCCTTAGAACCGCCTCTCTGGTGGAATCTCTCCGGACGCCAGTCTGATCCCTGATTCGCCTCACGCGAAACGATTCTCCGCTCTTCCACAATTTCGAACCGATGATTATGTACAAGATAATCATAATCAGAACCGGAATGGCGAAAAGGATCACGAAGTTGTACAGGTCGTAGTTCTTGTTGTTGTAGTAGGAGCGCTTCAGGACGCAAAGAGTGTCCATACCGTCCTCCTCGCTCATGGAAGGCACTTGGACCGTGCCGTATACGAAAAGACGAGGGCTGTTGTAAATGGCGCTTAGGGTCCAAACCAAAGCGAGGACGATCTTAAGTCGTTTCAAGGTGATGAATCGTCGACCCCAGAGGGTATGGACGATGACGACGTAGCGTTCGACGCTGATGACAATCAGAACCAGGATTGAAGCCGTGTAGCTCAGACCGTGGACGAAATGGTACATGCGACACAAGAAATCACCCAAAGCCCAGCTGGAGGTCAAATAAAGCAGGAGATTCTGGTAGACGCAAAAGATACCGACGCAAATATCGGCGAATGCCAGGTTGGCCAGGAAAAAATTGGTCGCCGTTCGCATACGTCGATGAAGACATATCACCGTTATCACAACCAAATTTCCTGAAACAACATTAAATTATCTGTATAATCATTCTATTTTTGAAATATATACCCAAAATGTAGAACGCTTAAAATTTGCCCACCGGCTTTCCTCCAATATAAACCTAGTTAAGTTTAAAATTAGGGATGCACCGATATGGGTACAGCCGATATTAACAAAGCTATCTATCATAAGAGTAGTTTTAATTTGTTTATACTCGTAACCCCTGTCTAAAAAAAGGTATGATCTAGCCTCTGAAGTCAGGCGCGCGTGGCACGGCCAATCAAATAAAATAATATCATTAGTTAAGCTAATCGAGAATTTTCTTATTTTTAAAAGTTTTTCCGGAAAATGTTTTTCTAATACCGGTATCGGCCAATATCGATATATCGGTGCCTCCCTACTTAAAATTAGACGAAAAAACCTTAAAAATTCAAATCGAGTACGAAATTTATCACCCGCACAAATTCAATACGTTCTAAATTGTTAGTGGTTGAGTGGTGAAAGTTTTTTTTTAGTTTTTATTTTTAACTATACATCTAGACTATGACAACGTATTAGAAGTAAACAAATTAGCTGACATGTGTTCGAGCCCGGATTGTGGGTCTAGGTGGATGATGAATTTTGCGTGTGCGCGTGTACGACTGTATTGAGCCAGTTTATATTACGCCTAACCGTGGTATAACCTAAAAACCCAAACAAAATTAAACAAACCAAAGACACTAAAATAAAAAATCCATTAATTTCGCCATATATTAGTAGCGCGCTAGTGATGAGACCCCAAAAACTCCAGGGAAACGCTTTCCGAATTTTAAGCAGTATAAAACGATATCGGCGGTTTTTTTTAGGAAAAAACAATTGCAACATATTACAAAAACATCTCCTCGATAGAGTCAAAGAGGGAGGTACAGTTTGTTTCTTTTTCGGCCCTACACTTACCCCCTTCATACATTTCGCAATAATATTTCCCCGGACAACATTTTTTTGTTTTTCCTAAACGATTTTACAATGTCAGCTTAGAGGGTCGGATACATCTTAGATAATATATTGAATCTCACCGAAAAAACAGCACAAGAAAACTATGGAATAAGCGGCGATCAGGCTATTTCGGACGTGACTGTAACGGAAAACATCTTCGACGCTCTCAAAGTAGAAGTGGTCGGACTCATTACTGCCTGTCGAGTTTTCGATATCACGAGCGAGAACTCCACTGGCATTGTCGGACGCAGACTGATTCGCGGACATGATTACCAGAGTTGACTCTCATCATTCCTTCGAGGAGAAGAAGGAATGAAAGAATGCTCCGACATTGGAACAATTTTCTCTTCGATTCAATAAACGTTCATTGATTTGACTTTCGTGCCTTTGTATAGCGAGAATTTCTGCAAATATTTCGTAATAAAAGCCCAAAGAATTTATATAAATAGCACGATCTATATACTTACGTAGAAATCACGGATAACTGGAGGCTAGTGATCGGCGGTGATGGCTCGCGGCCTTCTTACAGCAGACAGTGCATTAGCGCTGAGTATCCCATTTCCCGAAAACGTCGAAGTAGATATTAAATTGTGTCTCAATGGAGTTGGATGATGACTAGGTGAAAGTACGGTGGAGTCGAGACTTGAATTAGTGAACAGGTGGCAGGGTGCCCGAGCTACATGTTTTCGGAAACATGGCAGCTTTCGAACACACGATTTCTAATGGCGTACACTAGAAACCCATATATAATGTTACGCTCGTTACCTTACTGATTACGTCTGCAGTTGATCCTGACACACTTTCGCCGTTCACAAATTGAGTCAAAACGTTGTAAATTATTACGAATTATTGGAAATATTACTTCTCCCCAATGACAAAATGAGAGAGAAAAAGCTCAATTTTTTTTAATATCCTTCTGGGGGGTGTGAATTTCGCGTATCCGGTAGAAAATGCGTCGCTGTTTTTCTCTGAAAGTACCAACCACGAATGAACCTCGCGGTTCAATATAAAAGTTTGAAACGCTAAGATAAGATCTTTATAAAATTAGCCCACGTTTATTTCAAAACTTAAAATGAAGATGAAAGACTTTTATTATACTATTAAGGTCTTAATAAAAATCTGCTTAAAATGTAAGAGACTACCTGTAACGCAACTAACGTTGAATGCTTGAACTAGCAAGTGTCACACAAGTTACTAAACTCGATATTTTTTTCGGGAAACCGGTTGACCCATACCGTTTCATTCCTAATCAGATCTATTGTGTCGGAATATTTAGCATGGTAATTTTCTTAAATAAAACCCCAACTGTTTGTTATGTTTAAACTGTCGAATGCCTATTTAATATTTATCCAAATTTACTATGTTCTTATCATAATTTGTTTGATTTAAACAGCTTATTTTGGGTATGAAAACGGGTAATATCGTTTTCGAAATTTGCCGCGATATTTTAGCGGTACATTTGGCGCGTCGAACGCGAAACGCTCCGTGATCGCGTTGCTTGTCTGCTAGAAAAAAGCGCATTTTCCAATCGTTGTCAAAAGCTTTCTTTCCGCTTAAATACTAATATTATTTGATCGAAATATTCTTTGCGAAATTAAATGTTAAAACTTAATTCGTTGTTTCGCGTTTTCTTGATGCTGAAGTTAAGTTTCGACTAAAACGCGCCCTAAAACGGGAAAACGGCTTTTTTCCATCCAATAACAAAGGGTTTTTAGGCCTAGCCGCTAAAGACCTACTCGCGAAAGCCATGGCCTCTTCGTTGCCGCTCATTCAAAGGAGATTGATTGATATCGGATCTAATTTAACTGGTATCAATTCTTTTTTTGGAGTTTAAACTTGATAAGATTATGAATTTTGAAATGTTTTTATAGTGCAATTTAGTTTTTATACAAAAAAGGCATTCTGATGCTGTTTTTTTAAATTTTTAATTTCGCCTATTTTTTTTTCAATTTTTGTCTATTTTGTTTTAAGAATTTATAAAAAAAATGTTTTCCCGCCATTTTTCTAATGGCATGGTTTTTGTTTCATATTTTAACTTTATAATTTTCTAATGCTAGATTTATATTTTTGCCATACTGAAATAAAATATTTTTTTGACATTTATTAGATCCTATGTTTAGAGGTATTTATAATGGAACTAAAAAGCACGCTGATGATTTACACGAAGTGATAAGGAGAGCTATTGCGAATGGATTAGAAAGGGTATAGGCTTACTAATTAAATTATTTAAATAGTTAATTTAACATGTTTTTATTAATATTTAAAGATCATCGTGACTGGTGGAAGTTTGGAAGACAGTAGGGCTGCATTAGAATTAGCAAAAAGCAGCTGTAATATTTATTAATTAGATGATTGTTTATTTGAAATACAATTATAATTAAACTATATTTTAGCTATGCTCTACAGCACTGTCGGTTGCCATCCGACTAGATGCTTAGAATTTGAGGCATGTGGTGATCCTGGGGGCTATTTACAACAGCTAAAATTGTTAGCTTTAGAAAATGGTCACAAAGTCGTTGCAGTTGGTGAATGTGGCTTAGGTGAGCCCCATTACTCACCAATAAAAAAAACTTCGTAATTAACCTAACTATATTTTTAGACTATGAAAGATTAGAGTACTGTCCTAAAGAAACCCAACTAAGGTATTTTGAATGCCAATTTGATATAGCTGAGGCTGCCCGAATGCCTATGTTTTTGCATTGCCGAAAATCTGCTGCTGATCTCTTAACAATTGTTCGGAGAAATCGAGAGAGATTCAGCAATGGAGTGGTATATTTAAATTACATTATGAGATTTTGCTAACTATTTACTCTGTAATAATGACTTTAATTTATAGGTACATTCCTTCGACGGTACCAAAGAAGAGGCTAAAGCCATTTTGGATTTAGGCCTCTTCATCGGGATCAATGGCTGGTTTGTACTATATTTAAGCATGGAACTAATAAACTAATTTAAGGCTAATGAAAAAAATAATGTCTCAACTAAATGTTAAAATTAATTTTCAGTTCATTGAAAACTAAAGAAAATCTTGAAGTGGTAGCTAGCCTTCCAGCGGAAAGACTTATGATAGAAACTGGTATTTATTTTTTAATTTTCATTTTATTTAATCATGTCTAAATTTAATATTTAATTTTAGACTCTCCTTGGTGTGAAATAAGAGTGGCTCACGCAGGCTCAAAATTAGTCAAAACAACATTTCCTTGTAAAAAGAAGGAAAAATTTGAACTGGGCTTTCAAGTTAAGAGTCGCAACGAACCAGCCAATATAGTGTAATTTTTTTTTGGGCAATAGCAAAATTTTATGGGTAATATTAGAAGTATTAATATTTTTTTTTAAACAGCCAAGTTTTGGATATTTTAGCGGCAATAAGAGGAGAAGATATCAATGAACTGGCCAACGTACTATACGAAAACACTATCAAGGTTTTTTTTCCACGAGGAAAGGATATCTAAAACTATACAATTTATCGATGCAACTAAATAATAAAACATTAAATCTCTGAAAAATCAAAATTTTTTTAAAAGTCTAATTAAGAAATTGTAGCGAGCTTAATGAGTAAAATAATTATAATGTTAGTTCTTTTGTTGTGCGCTTGTGGTGCTTTAAAAAGAACAAAAAAAAATTGTAAATAGTTTTATCAGGACGTGTGAGAGCAATGTCGTTATTAAATAAATAGGCGCTAATTATGTTGATTAGTACTTAAATATTAAAAAAAGCATATTATAGGATTTCCTCTCTAAAAATATCTCAATAAAAAAATGTGTCAAAAGGAGGAAGAATCCAAAATGTTTGTACTTTTTAGTGTGTTTTTGCGTTTTTTGATGTGTAAATAACCTACAAAATTTGGTCAAAATTGTCTTAAAGACACAAATTTGTAAATTTTGGTGTTTCACTGCCTAGAAGAGTATTTTAGCCATTTTTAATAAAAATAATTTGGTGCAATTGATATTTTTAACTGAATTATACCCAAACTTAGTTCTCTTAAACAGGGTTGCCACAATATTCTCGGATTCAAATTCCCTGATCATTTTAGTTATTTTTTTCCTAATTTTTTAAGGTCGAAATTAGACAGTTTTTAACTATTACATTTATCAGAAGTTAATAAATTTAATTATATTTCAGTGCAAAAGTTAATTCAACGTTAAAAATCCTTTCAAAGATCTAAACAATAACAGAATTTGTCAAAGATCTAGAGTAAAATTACCTTAAAAACTGTCAAGATTAAACTGTATTCCCTGACATTTTCCACCCAATTTTAAATTCCCTGACGTGTCGCAACCCTGTTAAATAAAATGGTGTACCAAGAAATGATAGGGGAAGCGAAGAAATCAGTACCAAAGATACCATTTTGCGCCACCAATAAGTAACCATAATTCCGTAACATAATTTTTATTGACTTTGTATCTTTTTAAAGCAAAACGCATTTAATCAAGTGGAATGGAATAGAATTTAGGAATGAATAAAGAGTAATGGAAATAAAGAAGAACCGAAATGTTAAAAGTAAAAAAGTACAAATGGGTACAATTTTTTTTTTCTGGATTTAGAAATTAAGTGTGTTACGGGCGGAGTGTGATTTACACGTTAGACATTGTTTGCATAAACCACTTGTAGGCTGTTTTAGTGTAATCCTGCATTCCAGCCACCAAACCACCTGCCATTCTTTGGATCTTATCCGGAGACAATTCGCCACTAAAACCATAAGAACAACTCAGCAGTTAGTTGGTGGACGACAGCATGAGATTTCTTTTTGAAAATTACAATGAATAAAACAAATAACACTCCAATTGGCAGTGAAAAGACCCAAAATAGCTTGTTAATCAACTTTGAAATCTGTTATCTAAAATACTTCAACAAAAACAATTTTACAGCTTATAAAATTTATTTACGAAAAATCATAAAACAAGTAAGTTTCTTTAATAAACCCAAAATAAAACCCCTATATATAAATATCCCTAAATTTTTATATTATTTCAATTTAAAAACCTAATATTTTGTAATTATAACTCAATTTTTACGCTGGTACACTGGGATATTCATCACATTCACCTTCAGTTTTAAGACTGTTTGGGTAAAAATATTTAATAAAATTTTAATTTCAGTCAACTTTTCACCCCACCCATAAAGCTCCAGAGCATAAATTTATGTGAAAAAAAAAATAATACCCAACAAACCACCCCACCTCATGGCATTGTAATTTTCAATTATGCATGGTTAAAATGCTAAACATCTTACGTAAATACATGTTCTTGTAGCCAATGGCCAGCCAAGGACAGATAGTAAACGATGTTGGTCCAACACAATAACAAGTAAGTACTCGCTATCTCGCTAATAGATATGAACTGAGCTCTTAGAGTTGACCAAAATTGAGGGAAATTATCAGAAACCTTTTATATAAAAATGACCAAAGTTAGCCTTTAGTAATAACCACCTATAATTATTTCATATTACCGATTGAAGCAATGGTGGAACTGATTTATTGAGCCATAACCAAAAGGGTTGACTACATTCCCAGAGATACAGAGAAGCTGCTAAAATGTATTTCCATATCTCCTTTAAATATGGACCGACAATTTTGCAAGCTTTGCTGTAATAGAGGGGCACGTGTTTCTCCAGATAACTGCGCAAGAGACAAACAAAATATAAGTGTCTACTTAAAAGCTCAAAACTAAAAGGTGGTGTATGAGAATTTACTTGTAAGTCTTTCTCCAGTATATAAGAGTTTTAACTCTCGCATGATCAGAAACAGCTAGGACTCCGTAGTCTTTAAGGTACTTTCCCGTTTTTGAAGCTATTGAGTATTATATTTGATAATTTGTATATATTTGACAAGTAGGCTTACGGCACAAACTTACCTTTGAATGAACCATGTAAATTTATATCATAGAAGACAAGAGCTGTTATTGTAAAAATTAATGCAAACATCAACCCTCTCCACGGAAACCTCCAAACACTCATTTTGGCAATTAGTTCCTAAAGAATATGGAAATTTTTATACTTGGTACTGAAAGACCTTAGGAGTCCAGTTATTTATTTTGGAGTATCCCCAAAACCAAATATTTTCTTACCAAGTACAATGATTAATACTGTAATTCATTAAAAACGTAAAGAATTTTATGGGACTAGATGAAAATTGATAAATTTTGGATAGATTATATCACTTCATTACATTTAATAACCAATGGGCGACATATCAACCTGCCAACAGCGAACGAACCTCCCGACCTTTTGTACCGCGGTCGCCGAAAAATATGTAAAACTAAACCAGAGGCATCGATCGTCTTTTACCGGCGCGACAAAATATTCTGCCACGATCAAGAAGAAGCCCCTAAAACTGACCAATCAGAAAGGGAATATGGAAAATCCGAAAAACAAGACGTCGCGTCAATTAACTTATATAACCCAGTGATGCCAGATTGAGGGAAATTTTGACCCCTAAAAACGGTAAAAAGGGAAAACGGAAATTCGACGACTTTTTCCCGCTATATCCCTAGCACAAACTGTATACTGGTAAATATTGTTCCTATTTTTTACTCGTTGAGAGATGAAAATATAAGTATTAATTTCTTCAGGTCATTTGTTACTTTCGTTTTACAACGTCCCCTGTAATTGTTTTACCCAAATATCATTGTTTTTAGTTTAAAACTAAGAAAATTATAGTCCAAAAGGGGGAAATTTCAATGTGCGGAAAGGGAAATTCCATTTTCACAACAAAACTGGATTTTTTTTTTTAAATTACCATTCAGCTACCCCAACGAAAACCAAAAATACCTTTTAAAATCAAGCACAAAACACATTTGATACTTTTTCAACTTACATTGCAACTTTTAGTTGATTCCAATCCAATTTTCTTTGGACCCCCAATTTCTTCATTCGTAACTTTAAACGAATTCACAGTCTCCTTCAACAATTTTTGAGGAAATCCAGATGGCAATTTCTCAAAATTTGTGGTAAGGTGTTGCAGAAGGATACTGAAATAAATACATATTTACCAATAAACTGCCAAAATTAATTTTTAAATTTTAGCACAAATACAATTAACTTTTCCCACTATAATGTACCTGGATTCTGTTAAATGTTTAGTGTACATTTGCCGCCAAACACTGTAACTGAGTTTATCTTTCGTTAAACATTCCACTAGGCTTGACAGCAACTAAACAATTGTTAAGTTCTGTTAAAATTTTTCAAACTAAGATTGATTTTTTGTCCTTTTCACCTCCTCTTTCATAGCACTGGCAGTAGATGTTTGTAGCCGGCTCAAATAAGAGGGGAAAAAATGCCTCAGAACTGGCTCTTGATTTGAGTAATAAGATAAGGCTTTGAGTTTTGGGTACAGGTTCAAAAGTTGTTTGTGGTAAAGGCCGCTGGAACCCATTGATGATGAGTAGAGAAAATCAAACACAGGAAAAAATTCCCGCACCCCCAACACGTCTGAAACGGATTTTATTTCTGGGTGTAATCTAAATTATTAAAACAAAACAGGAAATTAACCCCCTACCATATCCAAGCTATAACTATAATATAATTAATTAATTTACTGTAAAAGGCATTCTAGATATTCAACGGTGTATTTTGAGAAAGCTCTCATGCCCAAAACTGGGAACATTAACTCCAGCCAAACTAAATGAATAAAGATTAGCTCCGATCTGTGATGTATTGAAATTCAAAACGTACCTTTTAACCCTGCCTTTAAACTAGACAATCCAGCTTGTCCAGCAGCCCACAAAATTGTTAAACATACTGGATGCCTATTTTGACAGTTGTTTCTCATTTCTATTAGCTAAAGATTAAAGAAAAATTATTATAGGTACAACCATAAGTGGATAATAACCACAAGTATGACACTTCCTATTCCCCCAATGCAAATTTTTTAATGGTAGTCTGTTTCGCCAATGACAACATAAACCATTAAGTACCGCTAACTGCTCCTAGTATTTGGATGGTCCACCGGCAGCCTTTTCGACAGACGAGCCAAGGACAATTGAAATGCTTTAAAGTGTAAATAATGCTTACTTTTGGAAAATAATTATGAATTATTGAAGCGGAAGATAAAAATAACTATCATAAACAGTGGCTCCATTTCAGAAGTTAGTTTTTTTCTAATTTCAAACCTAAACGCATGTTTGCTCTTATTTCTCGCCATCAAACTAACCAACTATTTTGCCAATGGAAAGAGTAGGAAGGGACGTATTTCCTGTTCGGAAACCTCCAATTTTGCAATCACTCCACGACAGACTATCATTCACCGAATTTGTTCTGTGCCATACTTATGTTTATTATTCACTTATGGTACAACTAATAATTTTTCCCCCCTAAAAATCTCACCTTTGGCAAGTTATTAAGGATAATTTCCGGTTTAACTTGTCCCAGGCACTGAAAAAAAACTCTGTAACCATTTACATGCTGTGAGAAGTCACTTTTCGAACCCTCTTGCACTATTGAAGTAATGCAGTGATCGAAAAATAGAACTAATGTTTGAGTGGTGCATTGATTGAGCGTGCTCTTCAAAAGTTGATGAATTCCTTTTGGAAGAGTACTCGATGGATAACCTATTATTAAATTTCCAAATGAATTGAACAAGGGATAACTTGAAAGCCTTATGAACAACAACATTTTCACTCACTAGTAAGCTTATTAGTGAAAACTGGGTCGGAAATTTCAACCTTTAGCTTCAAATTCAAGTAAGCAGCCAGATCTTTCAACCAAATCGATGGAATTTCAGGAAATCGGCTTTGAACTGTATCCAACAATGATTTTATTTCTTTTATTGACAGCTGTAAATGAGAAGAAATGAGTTAGTAATAAATCAATTTAAAATAGATATGAATGAGCTTCTACTTGATCAACAACTTCCTCAAATGTGGCTATCTTCGGAGCATCCTTCTTTTTCTCTTGAGTTTTCTTCTTGGGTTGAGTCTGCGTTACTGCTTTCTTGCTTTTATTTTCTACGGTTCCATTTGTTTTAGGATCACTTTTCTTTTTCAAATCATCATTTTTCCGTTCCTTCTCCAAGAATGCTTCAAAAATGGTTCGATCCTCCTTCAATGTACCTTAATACGTAAACCGAAACAAGTGCAAGTTAATTAAAAATTCCAGAAAAAAATCATTGCACTGTACCTCGCTCATCTAATTTTGGTAAATTATCAATTTTTTTCTTGGCTGGAGGTTTAATTTTGCCATTGACATCTGGTACACTACGTTTTTTACTGGATTTCACCACTTCCCATGAATTTGAAGATGACATTTTCAAACTAATCTT
The DNA here is from genome assembly GCF_980474605.1 of Leiobunum rupestre. NCBI lineage: Eukaryota > Metazoa > Arthropoda > Arachnida > Opiliones > Sclerosomatidae > Leiobunum > Leiobunum rupestre. Next base: position 17,145,039 of record NC_143390.1, read on the forward strand.
TCTTACGCATGCGATTTAATTCAGAACTTGTTATTAGAGATTATAATGGGTTTAACAATTTAGAAAATAGTAAAAGAGTTTAAAAAAAATCTCGAATGCGCGTGTCGTCACCTCAGCAGATCATCACTTTTAAAAAGAGATCGACCGGCGATTCTTCAGAGAGCCACGTCAAAGACCTGCCAAATATCTCTTGCGCGGAGGGGAGGGGGAGACAGTTACATAAAAAAATACCCATGATAAAAAAAAACAAGTAGCACCAAATGCACCTAGAATTTGCATGTCAAACCGGATAATTTTTTCAGCGAATGGTTCAAAGACAGACAGACAGACATATATGCAATAATTTAGCCGATGGTTTAAGTTTTTGCATAACCTAAAGCAAAAAAAGTTTATTTTTCTTTCATGCTTCCACTTTTCTGATTTCGTTTAAACTTTTAAAAAAATGGGCTCGGCGGCTAGCGCTTTTACAGAAGAAGAACTGGATGATTATCAAGTAAATAAAAAAGAAAATATTAAATAACTACTACTACTACTACTACTACGAATAATAATAATAAGCCTTTGCATATGTATTTAGGAATTAACTTATTTCACCAAAAAAGAAATCTTGCAGTGAGTTAAAACACTATCAGTATTTTTATATAGCAGATAATTAATTACTCTTTCATTTTTGAAGCGCTTATAAAAGATTTAAAACTCTCGCCCCAGAAATAATAAGCAAAGACAGAAACGCCAAACTTCCCAGAGAAAAGATTTTAAGTCTACCAGAATTGCATGTAAAAATTCCTAGAAAACCCGGAAACCTAGTCAAAACTAAATATATTTGTTTCAAAATCAAGGTGAATCCATTCAAAGACAGGATCTGCAAAGTTTTTAGCTCAGATCAAGATGGAAATTTAACATTTGAAGACTTCTTAGACATGATGTCCGTTTTTAGCGAGACTGCACCTAAGTCAGTTAAAACTGAATACGCCTTTAGAATATATGGTAATTCCTAAAATGTTGAAAAAAAATTATAAGTTGCCTCCATTATACGTATTTTCTCATTCATAAAGATTTTGATGAAGATGATATGCTCTCAACAGGCGATTTAAAAGAGATTATCAAAAGATTAACAGAACCTGGTGGCCAAAAATTACAAGAAAATGATATAGATGAATTAATTGATAATGTAAGTTTCTTTCGCATTTGTAACACACTATGCCACAAATTATTAATCCTTTATAAATAGATCATGAATGAAGCTGATTTGGATGAAGATAACTACCTTGCATTTGCCGAATTTGAGCATGTTATATCCAAATCTCCAGACTTTATGAAGTAATATTTAAACTTTGAAATTTGATTTACGTATTGAAATTAATAATTAAATTTGGTTTCAGTTCATTTAAAATAAGGTTGTGAATTAAAAAAACCAAAAATTTGCGTAATGGCCAAAGAATTTTATAATGATATACAGTATTTAATAATTTGACAATTGTTTTTAAATATTATTACCAAATGTTATAAACAATTAAAGTGATATTTTACTTAGCAAGAATACGTTTCAATTTTTTATTGTAAGTTTCCTAAATTTTTTTTTAAATTAATATCTGCACCAGTTACTTCATAAACAAAATTGAACTGCCTGTTTTATCTATATTTAGTATAATTAGGTTTTTTTATAATTTTTGTTATAAAATAAATTGTTTCAAAAGCACATACATCATCCATTTCTAACTACCTGCCTACATTTTTAGAACTACAATTAAAGTTAACCTCATACAAAAATATTTTGAAAAGGGCAAAAAATTGATAAATCCAGGTACTGTTTTCTCAAAAACCCTCATTTTTTACAATATTTTTACATGTGCCTATAAAGAGCTACAAACGAACTTTGCACTGTTCTATCATTTTACAAGAGAAAAACTCTTGGGGATAAAAGGATAATATAGGAAATACCTTTCAATTACTTTTAAGCAACAATATACCATAGGTTTAACACATCCAAATGATGTTTATAAAAGTCACAATAACTAGATAATTTCAATTACCTTACATTGTAGTTGTTTTTATATAAGTGTACAAAACTTCGTAATTTTACTTTAGTAAGAGGTACGAATGGACTAGAATTATATAATACTTCAAATTTAAGGAGAAATAATGTAGTTAATTTCTCTACAAAATATTGATTTCTACATAAGCTCGCATCCTAATATACATTATGTCTCAATTGCAAAATTTTGTTTTTAGTATTGTTATCCCTAGTTAGGAAATGTTATAAACTAGACAAATAACAGTTAACATTTATTACTAACTGCAAATACGCGAATACTGGAATGGGTATTTTTTTATTTTCTAAAAAGGAGATTTCTAAGTATCTACAGAAACAATTACTACATAAGCAACTGCTAATACTTTCCCAAGTGTAAAAGCTAAAAAGATTGGTACTTGTAAACAAAAGTACCCAAATATATACGTATAGATAACTTTTTTTAAATGGTGTAAAATTCTAAAGGGTGCTAAAAAGTGCATGTTTTAGTGCGTGTACAAAGAAGCTTGTGGAAAAATGGTTTCACTCTACAACCCCTGTAAAAATACAGCGTTATCTAATTTTCCATGTAGTTGGGGAGTGGAAAAACTAACAAAGTATGAAATTTCAATAAGAGATTAGTTTAAAGGGTAAAAGCAATAGTATCACCGTAATTTTTGACATATAAATTTAAGTACCTATTCCCATTAACCCAACGCAGAAGATATTAAACCTCATAAATATTACACTCCCAAAAATAATAATCAGCAGCTAATAAATAAGCAATTCTACGAGGCACTATTAATTTTTTGGGTCCATTTCCACTCTTTTTATTTTTTTACGGTGATACTGGAAATACGTCTATGATGCCATTTAAGGGCTGCCAATGGATTTGAGCTTCGACGTAGAAGATTAACACCACTGTCCGAGGACCTCCTACTCCGATCCTTGACCGTAGCCGGCTGTCAAGACTCGTAAAGCAATCTTTGATAATGAGGAAAGATTTCCCAAGTTGACAAATGAAGGGAAAACTCCAAGGCTACTAGAACCCCAAATTCGGAGCTCAAAAGATCTTTGCGGCTCAAACGAAATACAGTTTCAGTTTTCTGGAACGAAAAACCAATATTACAAAACTTTTCAATATCTACCAGAATAAGCATTGTAGATTTACTTCAATCAAAAGTTTCAATTCGCCTCCTTTAACATCATTTAATTTAGCGGAGAGCAAAAGACAGGCACCGGCGCACAATTTTCGATTTTGTTTGTTAATCAGCATCTGAAGATAAAATATTAGGTCAAAAACTTTGATATAATTGATAATTAAAACCTAAACAACTTGCCTTCAATATAAGCTTCTCAAAATAAACGTAAGCTTGTGCAACTGTTAACAAGTCAATTCCACACTGAATAATGCAGAAGATTATTAATTGTTTATTTGAATAAAAATATGGTGAATATAATAAAAACGTTTTAATACCTCTTGCCTTGAAATTTTGCACATTTCTCGTTTGATACTAAAGAAAAACTAAGTTAAAGAAAATCGATCTAAGTAAAATTTAAAAAGAAATGTTATAATTACCTCCGAAGCTTACTGAGTGAAAGCTGAATTAGAGGGAAACGCTCTTTGAATTTCCCATTCAATTCTTTCTTCAAGTCAGAAGGCTTAACGTAGTCAATAACTGATGTCTGAAATTTTTTCAAATTATTTCATACTGTTAATAACTACTCATTAGCAAAAATATACCACATATCCAGGAAAGGTAAGTACGGTGCTGTGCTTCCCTGCAATAAGTTCGGGATCATCTAAAAGATTTGGATGATATCCAGTGATGGAATTTCCAAAGCACTGGTGACAGGAGTTGGCATGAACTTGGAACTCTTCCCAATCAGAACCTGCAATTGTCATTAAAAATTTAAAGAAAATTTTAACAATGGAGAAATAGGGCTGTGCGAGTACTCGAAAATCATTTTTCTAGGACTAGATTAGGTACCTGGCTTCCGATTAAAAAATTACTCAAAGTGGACTAGAGTTTATAAATAAAATGAAAAATACCCGGCGAGTCCCATATTTACCGGCAAGTTCATTATTTCCTGGTGAGTCTATTATTTTCCGGCGATTCTTTTTTGGTTTGCTTTTAAATATTCCGCTAACAGCCCTGCAGTATTGCTGCCCTCAAGAATTCCGCCACTTTATTGGTCATCAAATCCTACACTGCCTTTGGTTTTGCTTTTACTTTCAAACTTTCTAGAACTCTCTTCAGTTATAAACGAGGAGTGTTGCGGCCGTTAGTTGCTTTTTAGTTTTTTACTATTTTTACCGCTCATTTTCTCAAAATAATTCCGGGAAAATGAGTAAATGAATAAAAGAAAAGGCATTTCAAGAGTAAATTTTACCACAAGATGATCATGATTCTCCAATTTCGTGTGAAGAATCAAAAATTTAGTTGAGAATTTTTGGTAATTTTTTAATATCAATTGTAAACTATTCATATAACTTTTATAATTAGTTAATAATTAGTAAAAATAATATTTTCTGTTTTTAAATGGTTGGGATAAAATTTAGGGCTCGAATTGGACTCTATTGGAAAATTTAGACTTTAATTGGCCTTGAAAGAGTTAAAATCCATTTCTTATGGACTCTAAGACTCGAACAAGTATTGAAATATTGGACTCGAAGACTCGCAAGAAATAATTATAGAAAACTAACCAGGGTCAATGGCTACAGCTGGTGGAGTTGTAGGCATTGAAATCAGAGCCCTGGTTAAAACTGCGGGATCGTATGATTGGCATCTGTTTAGGCCAGGATGATGGGCACCTAGCGGTACAGGGAAATCGGAATCATGGGCTGTATGTGCACGGCATCGACGTTGGAAAGAATGGATAGAAGGCAATAACAGCTGGCTGTAAGACACATCCTTTAAAAGAATCATGTTAAATTTTAGATAATTATATCAATAAATAATCATACAAAAAAAGGATATTACTAGGCCTTCCTCTGGCTTCTCAAAGCCAAGCAATCCCAAAATGTCAGCTGGGTCAGGGGTGTCATTTATTATGGATAGCTGGCGACTGCCTGATGCGTGACGCCCTCGCCAACTGATCTCTGGTTTAGAATCACCTCTAGTGGCATTGGAATGAAAACTTCTGCGGTGATATGGTAGTGAAGAGAAAACTACAAATGGCGCTTTCTTTGATGATACAAGAACCAATCTGGAAACATCACGTCAGTTAAAAATATCAAAGTAACATTTTATTAAGGGTTTCCATCTTTAGGTACACTCAACATTACCTTTCGTCTTTAATTGACTGCTCCTTCGGGGTCCCTAAAAATTTTACTTCAACTGATGATTCTGATAAACTACTTGAGGCATTACGACTACGACCAATACAAACTGTTCAAACCAAACAGCATGCATAACATTGTTAGTTAAGTTAGAGGGATTTAAAATTTTATTCATAAATTTAAAAACATTAGTCTTTGGATTAAAAAGGTGCCATAACAGCTAAATTTATTACCTAAACTTTCCGTGCTTTCACAATAAGGTGGTATAATTTGTTCAGTATGTGTAAGTGGTTTACGTCGACTGAAAGAAGAAAGACGAGCTCTTGTCTCACTGACAAAGCTATGAACCCTATTAAAATAATAATTAATCATGAAATAGTCACCATAAATCAAATATACTCAAAATTTCTCATTACCGGTCTCGTTCTTTGGGACTATGCCTACCCTGACCTACAAGGTGCATTGGCAAAAAGCGATCATCGCTAATACTGGCATGCCTACAATACTTTATATCTTGTTTATGCGGATCTCCACCTGACGGGGAAGTATGAGCCAAAGGAAATCTATCTGATAAAGTGCTTTTACTAAGATTTTTATTTTCTTTCCCATTAATAGAATTTTCCTGCTCGGTAGAGGAGTCTACAACTCGATTCAATGGGTTTTCATCTGTTGCACTTCTACTAAACAGACCAAGCTTTGTATCTCGATGAGTGCCATCGAGAGAAATATTAGATAGAAAGGTAAGCGCTGCTAAACGCCTCCGAGATCTTCTCCGTTTAATAACCGTTGCCATATGCTTAAGTTCTTAAAAATTGTTGAGTAAGCGGAAAAAACCAACAGCAAAAATTAACAGTGTTTAGTCCAACTGAAGGACAAAGTGAAATCCAAGATCACATAAATTGTCGTCTCTGTTTTCACGGACGTCCGAACAAACCAAGGCCTACTTCCAGCCATGATGAACTTAGACTTCATTGAACATAACTATAGCAAACCGAAATTAAACAATGTTTTTTTTAAATACAAATAATAAAAGAATTCGAATAAAACACTTAAAAAAGCGGCTATTTAAATTTAAGGAAGCCAAGGCCGACGAAGTAAAGGGTGAATTATTTTGCAATCCACTAGCGTATTTTTCGTGACAGACTCACGGACCTTGATCCACTCTAGGAGTAGTAAACAGGGGTACTCCTAGATCCACTAGGACTACTCACGCACTCACCAAGGAGGATAGCACTCACTCACGACGTCAGTGCTTCCCATAGACATTGGAACCATTGAATTGGGAATAATACTGCTAGAATTACAATTACGATTTCGGTCGCCATGGTTACGCGGGACCTGGGGGCCTATTCTGTAAATATTCGAAATCCAATTTTCGATCGAAAACTAGATTTCGAACTTCGAGATCTCGACGAATGGTATTCTGTAAAGATTTCGAATAAGCATAAATCAATGTAAATTGTCGAAGTCGATCTCGACCAGGGGGGCGATTCTGTAAGAAATCGAATGGGAATTCGATCTCGATACCCTATACCATGTCGAGATCGACTTCGACAATTTACATTGATTTATGCTTATTCGAAATCTTTACCGAATACCATTCGTCGAAATCTTGTTTTCGATCGAAAATTGGATTTCGAATATTTACAGAATAGGCCCCATAGGGTATCGAGATCGAATTCTCATTCGATTTCTTACAGAATCGCCCCCCTGTTCTGATAAGACTGTACGAAATTCATCTTTATAATTAGGCGGTAGCGCCATCTATATTTTGTAGGCCCTGGAATTATATGAGTCTCTTAACTTTTCTGTTATAACATATACACGTTTTGGTAGAGGCAAGCACCGAAAAGAGAGACCAATTCTAATTACTGTCGATAGTGGCGAAACGAGGCACGCTATTCTGCAGGCAGCCTCGAAGCTCTATAATAACCAAGTCCCGGAATATCGCAATGTAAGGATGGCCCCCGACCGGACATTGGACCAACAGATGATGGCCCGAATGCATGCTTGGACTAGTCGGCGCAGTGCTACTAGATCATCTTCAAGTGCCAGGAACGCTAGAGGAGGTAGACTAGGCAGTAGTGCGTGGCGAGGAAATAACAAAGGACAGCATGGTGGAGCAAAAAACTCGCAACCAGGCCTGCATACTGGGAATCAGGCCCCACAGACAACGCACCCCATAGTGAAAAATCGGTTGGGAACAAGCAACCAGTAATGACTGAGAACGTTGGTGTCTCTACTAAGGCGGAGATTTACGCTCCCGAGGTTACAGTCATTGAATCACCTAGTCAATCGTATAAATATGTAAATAAGTATGTAAATCTTTCAACGGACAGTGTTACCCCTAGTGTAAACATTACCTCTAGCCGACCTAACTGTGCTTTTCTGAACCACTCTGCCATATTGCCTGATAATCTACCGGCCGCTGAACATTTTAACGCTTTCAAAGTTCGTTCAAATAAGCACAATACTAGAAGAAGTAAACGCCGCAGCCAAAAGCAAAGAGACTATACCTACCATAGATACCTAAAACTTTGGATTTGCCAACGTTCAAGGCGCGCGATCGGAGGTGAAGTACGCTGAAATACACCAGCTTATGTTGGACAAAAATTTAGTTTTATATGGGCTAACTGAAACTCACCTCCGGGGTGGCGAGACTCCGGATATCCCAAAGGGATGCTGTTGGGCGGGTGTCAACCGAACGGGAAGAGAAAAACCGGGCGGCGGCATCGGAATTATGTATTTTGCGCGAAGGCCAATCAAAATCATCAGAAGGTGTAGAGAACACATGTGGTTTTCTATCGAAGGCCGTGAAGATTTGGTTTTTGCCCTGGTATACTGCGCGTCCGGTGAATCCGCCCAGGCGCGAACTTTAAATGAAAGGATATACTCCTGCCTGGACAATGATATGATATGTTTTAAAGAGGAGGGCAAAAATGCGTATCTGATGGGAGATTTTAACGGCCATATTTTGGAATTGGGAGAGGAAAACGCTGGCGGAAAACGACTTAAGAGATTTGTGGAAAACCATGCCCTGGTCATTGGAAATTTGGCGCCGATATGCGAAGGAATATATACAAGAAAAGGCCCAAAATCATTAACGACAGTGGACTATGTGCTGTATTGCGAGACTTTACTCGAAGCTGTAACCATAGATATAAGAAATGTATATAAAGGTCTAGATAAATTTCGGGGCGTCTAAGCCTAACATAAAATACGGAATTGACACCTAGCAGACGCCGAGGAAGGCACGTGACCAAGAGCGCGAGCTCTCTTAGCATTTTAGTACTAAGAAGTAGTAGTAGTACCTTTCCGCAGGCCGTAGTCTTTAGACACCATCTGTTGGTGACTTTTAGTATAATTTTAAAGCAGGAGACAATGGCTCTCGCGACGATAGCACGAGCTTTCTTACCGATAGATAGCGCCTTATAAGGATAGCCTGCAGAAATTACGCGTTTCTGCTAGCTGTCACCTTCGTATTGACTCCCTTTGAAATATTTTATCTAGACCTTTATATACGTTTCATATATCTATGGCTGTAACCCATGTCAAAATAGACGACACTGGAATGGAAAGTGTTACCAGTGATCATTTTGGGATTTTTTCTACTTTGGACCTAACTGCTCTGCACCAGATGAAGAAACCGGATGTCGGGAGTACTCACGAAGTATTACACCCTAAAATCTTTTGGGATTTTAGTGACGAGGAGGGTTTGAAAAACTTCTCGCTGGCAATGGAAAGTGAAGCGGAAGCGGGACTGCACTCCTACGATAGTTTCGTCGACCGCCTACTGTTGTGCCTGAAAATGAATCTTAAGACCAGGCGGGTGAGTGGGAATTTGAAAGGTGGTTTCACGCCCAAACTCTGGTGGGACCAAGAAGTAGCCCAGAGCATTACAGACCGGAAGCTAGCAAATAGGGAACACCGACATGCCATTTCAATGAACATGGGAGTGGAAGAAATTCGATATAAATGGCTTGAGTACCAGAAGGCTCGAAGGATCTCAAAGACCTTAATCGAAAAGAAAATAAACTCCCACAAGTCCAAGGTTGAGAGAGAAATTGAAAAATCTGGAAAGGATAAAGGGAAAAAATTCTGGAAGTTTATGAAGGGTATCCGTAATCAGAACAAAGTTGAAGCCCGAAAGTTTCAGGGGGTCAAGGCTAGAGACGGTTCGATCCTAGTACGGAGGAAAGACATTGCGAATCGGGTTACCGAATATATGAAAGACTTGGAAAACGCGCTTCTTTCCCCTGGAAGACAGGACAGCAACCGGGAGAATGACGTGCAAAGGCCTGTTGAGTATAAAAATAAAACTGCTGACCCCTTCACAATCCAAGAACTATTGACAGGCATTGCCAATTTAAAAACTGGCAAAGCTGCGGGAAGATATGACATCTATGCTGAATGCCTCCGGGCATTGGGACCCATAGCAAAGGAGAGCCTCAGACAACTTCTAAACACAATCCTCGAAACTGACAATGTACCGGCGGCTTGGCTGGAGGCTCGGGTCACTCTGATCTTCAAAGGAAAAGGAAAAGATGAACTAGACATAGAAGCGTCATCTATAAACTATATACGATTATATTGAAGAATCGCCTCTCGACGCTTCTTGAAGATAAAGATCTACTTAGTGAAATGCAGAGCGGTTTCCGCCCAAATCGGCGTATAGCGGACCACCTATTTGTTATCACACAACTTATAGAGCTGTCCCTCACCCAGGGTAAACAGCTACAAATTGCCTTCCTGGACATCCAAAAGGCATATGATACCGTAGACAGGAAACAACTCTGGGAATGTATGAAGAATAAAGGGATACCTCCCGCTCTTATAAGAGCAATCTCGGCCTTATATGCGAAATGCTACTATTTCTATACCATCGGCCAAGTAACAACCCCAGCGTTTGAAAGTCGGGTAGGATTACGACAAGGATGCCCACTCTCCCCGGTGCTATTCGTAATATTCATAGATGAACTGGCCTCCAGCCTTTTGGAGAGGAAAGTCGGCGCAACTATCGGTAAAGAAAACTATAAACTAATGATCACGTGCCTTATGTATGCAGACGACATTGCTCTTTTCGCGAACAATGCTCAGGACATGCAGAAACTCTTAGACGCCTGCACGGAATTCGCTACCCATACGGGTCTGTCTTTCAGCCCACCAAAATCAGTAATCCTTGTTATCGGGGGGGGGGGGGGGCAATCAACATACCGCGCTATACCTACAATCAGCCGAACTGAAGTATGTCGATAGTTTTCAGTACCTAGGGGTTACCTTCAACTCTAATGCCAACTATATGGATCTAATGGAGATAATACTCATTAAACGGTGTAACAAGTTAAGATGGCAGTTCGAAATATGGCGGAAAAGTCGTACAACAAATACACAGTAGGAAGACTCTTATGGAAAGTCGTCGCAGTGCCGGCGTTAACGTATGGGAACGAGGTACTCTGTTTCTCCCCACGCCTTGGTCGAGTACTAGAGAGAACCCAGTTCGAAGTGGGGAAGACAGCCCTCAACGCAGGGCTGGTCGACCATGATAGACAGAGAGGCCCGTAGCAAATTATGTTACGGTGGTCGCCTGAAATTCTTACCTGACTCGAGCCTCCCTAAACAAATGCACGACTTTATAAGGCAGAACGGGCTGGAAACTAGCTGGACAAAAAGATTTGCGCAAATGGACAAAGTGGCCGGAATTGGTACAAAAAGAGGCGCCCTCACCACTTACAAGGACTGGCAAACGACAGTTAACAGCGAGGCACAAGACCACGCTGAAACGAAATGGCGAGCAGATGTGCGATCAAAACGAAGCCTGGAGCTCTACTCAGTGAAAAAAAAACCCCAGAAAGAGGGTTGTTATAGGGGTACATGGAGCAGTGGGTTCTTATTCCAGGCCAAGACAGGCTCTCTCCTCACTAGCCACAGACAGTCGGAATTGTTCGATTTCTCCCCTCACTGCCACCTCTGTGGCGCGACGAGGGAAAATCTGAGACATGTATTACTCGAATGCCCAGAAACAGCAGTGAATGACGACGCGGTAGAGTGGCGAAAGGCAAATTTAAACACAGACTTGAAACATCTTTTAGGCCTAGAAGCGGCTGACGAGCCTAACTGGAACCCCTCGGTAATCTGCTCGATTCTAATTACGTGGCAAAAGAGAAAACTTACTATAAATTCGGGACACCCGGCCGCAGGTACTACAGTTACCACAGTGGCCATTTGACCATTTGAACAATCTAATAATTTAACAATTTGACAATTTAACACTGGAACACTGAACGTTGTTTGGGATATATGATCTACCCGAAGTTTTTGTATTATTTGCTAGGTTACTTTACTTTATTATATTATTAGTTTTTATCTTACTAGACTGTCCATTTTGTCCCATCCTTTGGATGTATTGAATATATTATTGTATTTTGATAGCTGTGCTCACTTTTTGTAGAGCCGCCCTGTTTTAAAAGGGTGTCATCCTGACGGCTTAAATAAAACCTTTAAACCTTTATATGGCTAAAAATAAATAATTATTAACTAACTCACCGTAACTTGAGTTAAAAAGGATCGTGTTGACAGAATAAAATTATTTTTAAACAACTTCAAAGGTTTGTTTGTTACATTTCAATTTCGCATCAAATTCGCGAAAAAATTAAATTGCCATATAGCTTCCACCACTAGAGACAGATGCCGCCACGGTAGAACGATAAAGTTGATAAAGTCTCCTTATTGAACGAAATTGGTCCCGCGCTAGCCAGATTTAGTTGTACCTCTATTTATTCCCAACTCAATGATTGGAACTATACTTATACCTAAGTATAGATTCTTTTACGCGTGTTTTTCATGGGTGTCGCCATTACCGTGCTATACGCGAGAGAACGGGTTTTGGGGGAAAGAACTTTCCACGGTAGAGCTACGTGCAGCAAGTCGATGGCAGCTGCCTGTGGAGCAAATCGTGGGAGGGTCCTTAATGGGGGGAAAGACGCGCGTAAAAGAGTGTTGGTTTAGTTCCTATGTCTATGGTGCTTTCACTTGGACAATCTATAATAATACTTTTATTGTCAGGATAGAGAAAGTGAAATACACTTATTGGGCTCCTGAGTACGCACTTATATTACCAAGCATTCAAAAACAATATTAACATAAAACAAAATAATACAAAACAAGATTACCAACACAAGACAGAGATATAGATAAAAAACAAACCAAGGGGATAATATGAAAACTAAGCGGAACCGTATAAAAATTTTGTACAGACAAGAACAGGTGAATTGGGGAAGCTAAAGAGATTAAGCGGTACATAATACAACACACTATACAATAATATAAAACTAAATCAGATATTTACAAGGGGGAAATGGGGAATGACTAGAAGGTCCAGCCCCGAAACTTGTCCAAACGTGATTTAAAAGAACCAACCGAGGATTTAGTTTTGACGGCAGAGGGGAGCTCATTCCAGTGGTTTATAGTACGTTGAGTGAAAAAGACCCGTCTGGTTAAACAGCTGCACCTGATTTTGTACAGGGTTGGTGCTTTTCGACCAGACAACTTAATTGTAAAGAACTGGTCGGCCGTCAAGTCATAGAAACCATGGAAAATCTTAAAAGTTTCAATGAGGTCAGTTCGAAGGCGGCGATCAGAAAGGGACAAAAGGCCCAGAGGCTTAAGGCGGTTAGGATAGGGGAGGGTACGCAAAGCCGGGACAAGTTTCGTGGCTTTCCTTTGCACACCGTTCCAATCTTTCAACGTCTTTAACAAGGTGAGGAGACCAAATGCTCGAGCAATAGTCGAGTTGAGGACGGACATAAGCATTATACAAAATCTTAAACGATTTAGCACTAAAAAAAGAGAAAGAGCGCCTT